>NW_024542072.1:0-591909 GCF_016758785.1 Suillus bovinus
CTGGGCCAATATGGATGTCGAATGTGCAGTTTTGGAGTCCATTGAAGATCGCTCGACTGGTGGTGACTCATCAGAATTTCAACTTTCTGACAATGAAGGCACTGCACCGACTCAGAAACTTACTTCTGACGCGAAGACTCGGAGTATCGCCTTGCTCATTAAAACAGAAAGCGGAAAGGTGAAATTACTTGATCAGAACTTAGAGACTCATAGAGTTCTTCAGTCCACAATTGTGGAAGTCAAGTGCCACCTTTATTTCGCCAACGGCTATCCTGAACTGGTCGACAAGAACCAAGTCGCACTGCAAGCATTGATAGTAGTCGCCAAAAAACGTGGTGCACATTCAATCAAAGAACATCTTCAATCAGACAAACGGTATGCGTCACAACTCAGTAGCTTGGTGAGTTCAACTCGCACCTTTTCATATCAGTCTCTAACCATATGCGAGGTGGATGCTCGTGTTCCAATATTGCGCCGTGAGCTGAAGGAAGATGCATGTGCACATGCCGATGGTTACTTTCGCCTTGGACACACTGATACTGGGAAAGCTGCAGTGAGAAGGCTATTGGATAAGTTTGCATATATATACACCTTGAAGTTTGATGTGAGATCTCTCCCCTTGCCTGTACTACTGACATTGTTGAAATTATACAGATCAATAATGAGGCTTCGCCCATTGGAAAGAAGCCCTACCACGGTGAACTCTTAATTTTCCTAATATATCGGCAGCTCTTTCATAGCTCGAAATCCATTGCCATCAAATTTGCGGAACACTTCGTCGAAATCACCAACAACAAAGGCCAGCACCCCAAAGTCCCTATCCCTTTGCTGGCATTGGTTGCAACTGCGGTAATGTGCTTGTCGTCATTGTACAGATGTGCTGTTTAACTCGTTGCAAAGGTGTATGCAGCCCTTCTGTGGAAGTTGCAAGGTTCATCATCGAAATTCAACTTTACAGGAAATTTATTCAGCGAGACATACAACTACCATGTCAGGTTCCTGGAAAACCTGAAGAAGGACGCACCTGCAAAATTCCACTGTATGATGGCCAACATCTATGAGGCTGCACAGTGAGTTCCACTTAGGTAGTATTGCCTCAATGCTCACTTTGCTTGCAGGAAGTTGCAATACAGCTGCGCCACTGCCGGTGGCCATGCTGCTGAGCTCGAAGCATTTGAGTTACTTGACCTCAACAATATGGAAGAAGACTGAATCATCCCCCGCTCGTTTTCATAGTGTACAATATGGAATTGTGAAGCTGATACATAGTCTCCCAGTTGGTCATAGCGCGCACTGTTATTTAAATTAACCTACTGCCCATATACCCATTTTTAATCAAATTTAATTTTGTTCTTGTATCTTATTCTGTCTGATTTGGTTGGAACCCTCGTCTAAGATCAAAAAATCAATTCTAAAAGTCATGCTAATGTGTTTGAATTAGTGAAAATAGTTGCTAATTCTTGTGTTCTTATTAGGGGGTAAAAAAACCGACCTAAGCTAGCTAAAACTTGAATTTGTAAAATTTAGATATAATAACGCAGGATTAGTTCTAATGTTACATCTTTAAGTAAATTTGTCTGGGGAGGGTTTTCCTGATGTATGAGTGATATGTGAGTAATCTAGGTACGGTGTGATGATAATGAGCGACTTACACTCAGTCTGATGTAATGGACTGAGGGAAGATGGGAATGATGGAAGGTAAGATATATATATGTTGTCCGTGGTTGGTATTCCAACCTCTAAACTCTGCAAACGATGTTTGTATCGCTCACATGCACATGACGTGTGCTAACACTCCTCCTCGATGCGAACATCATGTATAACTCCTCCTCAATTGCTTTACCGGAGTCCTAAACATGCCCGGAGACGTTTGAAGTCTTTGCGGGGGAGCACTTTTGTGAAAATATCCATGAGATTGTCCTTCGACCTCATGTAGTGTAGCTTCAAACGACCTTGCTCAACATGCTGCCGGATTGAATGATACTTAATGTTGATTTGCTTAACTTGTGCGTGGAACGAGGAGTCCTCGGACAAGATGATACTGCCATTGTTATCGCATAGTAGGGGAGTGGCGGCTAATTGTGTGAATTTGAGCTCACCGAGGAGTGTTCTAAGCCATTTGATCTCGCAGGCGGCCTCCGAAGCTGCCACATATTCCGCTTCACAAGTGGAGAGGGAGACCGTCTTTTGTTGACGTGCACTCCATGTGATGACGCCGGTGCCAAGGGTGCAACAATATCCGCTAACAGAGTGCCAAGTGTCCACGCAACTCACCAAGTCACTGTCCGTGTATCCGAGGAGCCATGCAGTGTGTTCACCTCCGTGTTACAAGAACATCTAGACGCTTGGGCCCCTACCATTTTTCTCCTCATTCTCCTCGTATCAGCCCTCACATCACACCCTTACCCCGACCTCGCCCTTGTTATCCTCATCATCCTCGCATTTCCTTTCACTCTCTACCTGTTGCTTCAACAAAGCCAGTACATCTGGCCAGACCCTTTTGATGACGAAGCATACCCATGCTCCATCCCACCACCTGACTGATCCTGTGGACAGTCCCATCGCCCTTACCGTCCAGATGGTAACCTATGATACGACGTATGCTGCGTCCCCTTCGCCCAGTTTCCTTTCTTGATCTATGACTCGGTGCGCAGTTGCGCATGTGTACTTATACTTAGTTCTGCAGTTGCACAATTGTGCCCCTGCGTGTTTCACTTCTTATTTCGATCTCTGACTCACTTTCTTATCAACACGTTCATGTTCACTTGTGTCCTACCTCGAACGTGCTCTCCTTTTATGGTCTTACCCTTGACCGCTTACCTCTCTTGGTAGTACAAGTTATCACTCACTAATACGCTTCCTCTCCTCTATATAAACTCACTACCATGTACTATATTCTCTAACTTGAATCTACTTGGTTCTTGACCTCCTACTCTCACCAGAGTGATTCCTTCTGCCTAGCCAGCAGTCTATATTCTATCTTCTTATCTGCTCTTCATGGATAAGTCCTTAGTCTCGATCTTTACTCATCGACTTCGTCGACGAGCAAAGCCCCTGTTAACTAGTCGGACTCCTGTCCTTCTAATTAACGACGATCTTACGATTAACCTTCGGGTGTCGTAAGCCTTGGCAGATACAGCTCATCATCTAGCACCCGCTTGACATAAGCTACCTGATTTGGACATAGGCGTCAAATCTTACTTGCCGAAGCCTCGCCAAGTAAGACCCCTAACCTTGGGCTAGCCCAAGGACGTCCTTGACCGTTGACGACACACGCTCTGTTTGAGCATCGCCAACAGATACCATCCAAGTTGTAACACTCCAAGGACAAGGCAAGTCTCATGCATCCTCTTAAGGAATGTACAACGTGCTTTGCAGCTTCCCAATGAGCACGACCATAACTGTCCAGGAACTTACAGAGCTGTTGTACTGCATAAGCGATATCAGGTCGTGTTCCGATCGCCAGGTACATGAGTGACCCTTCGAGCGAGCAATATGGCGTGTGGCTGATCAAGTCGCGCTCATCATCAGTGGTTGGTGCATGGTCCTTGCGGGAAAGGTGCAAGCCTGGTTCCATGGGGGTGGTGATGGGGATGGCATCGGTAAGTCCGAATTGCTTAACAATTTTATCAATGAGCGCGCTTTGGGAGAGTCTTATTGTGCGGGAGGGACAATCTCGGTTGAGCGCGATACCTAGGCAAAAACGCGCCTCACCAAGGTCCGACACTGTCCATTTCATACAAAGTTGAGACTTGAATTGTGAAATGATGTCCTTTGTACTTCCAATGGTAAAGAAATCGTCGACGTGAGTTGCCACGAGGAGAATACCAGCATCGTTTCACCGATAGTATATGCAGTGCTCACACTGAAGCTGTGTAAAACCCCAGGAAAGCATCACACTATTCATGGTACAATTCCAGATGAGGCCACCTTGTTTCATACCATAAGGACCTCTCTGTAGTTCCCATACATGATCTTCCATTCCAGCTTCATCAGTAAAAAACCCTAAATGCCATAGCCTGAGTGACAGCTATATAGCACTATGTAGTCACACCTTACACTACATTGTCCTATATAGTGTTATATAGTCTAAAGGCAAGCTATATGCGGCTATATAGTTACCACCCTAGCTACAGGTAGCTACAGGAGCTACACATTGTTGTATCTAATTACTTATAACACATGCGCAAAACATTTCGCCATCAATGAACTTGTTGAAATAAAAATCGTTCGCCACCTCATATGCATTTCCACTTCTCAACCTCAAATCTACTGTTGGTCCCATCTTTGGTATAAGGTGGCACGGCTGCACAATTTCATCAACGTGGATTACAGCGGCATTGCAGCAAAGTTGTCGTGTTGAGCGCGAGACCTGTCGCATTCGAGAAACAGGGTCTGGTGGTTTGAAAGGAGTGAACCACTCGACGTAGGCGAGGGCTCTGGAATATGCACCGAACTGGCGAGGTAGGGTGAAAATAGCGCAAACTTGGGCTACATGTACACCTGCAACAAGATGATTATCAAAATTGACCGCTGAGAAAGCATCAGCAAACTAGGGGGCACCTGTACAATACTGTACAAGATTGTACATTATTGTACAGACATTACAGTTACACAAGGAAGTCTCCCCTTTACAATGATGTCACATGCTCCTACAATCTGTACATCTCATTACAGGCTGTACAGACAACACACACTGTACAGACAATACAGACAATACAAAGTGTACAGACAATACAGAGTGCACCAAGGATACATTTAATCACAGGCTTCACACAGATAACATGACATAGCGCCTTGTAAGGCTCACATAACCTGTAATGATTGTCTAACAAAAACATGGTAATTAAAGTATGATGTTAATGTCCTCCGTGTCGCTGCCCGTTGCACTCCCAGCTGCATACTCATCAAAGTCGCCCATGCCAATCCTAGCCTATTGGTCCAACATGTCTTCAAGTTCATCGCAGTGCTCCGGAATGTCGAGCAGTTTGTCAACTGATTTCCATAGATTGAAAAAGTGGATCCTGCACTGCTCAGTGGTGAGATCAGGAACCTTGTCAGTGCCAGTCTCCCGAAAGCCAGAGATAATGCCCTTCAACTGTCGAATCATCAGTGACGAAAGGAAAAAAAACAAGCATACCACTGCTGCTACAAGAAGCATCACATTGATGGGGATTGTGCGGTGGAATTCATTTGTGTTCTTTAGTGCTTTCTTGCTGTTGCTGTAGTAGAATTCGAGACAAGCGTCCTTGAGAGCCTGCGATGTGAAATTCTTGAATTTTCTTTGCGAGAATTAAATGTAAATTGTGCTATTACTAGGAGTCACGACCTACATCAGATGAGTCAGGGAGCCGGAGGTAGTCACCGCTCTTGAGGAGCCTAGCAGCAGTTGCGGTGACATGCTTTTGAGCCTCCTCCTTTCGCATCGCGGAGCCCTGTGAGGAGATATCATATGCCCTTTTTGCAATAGGGATAATGACCTTTTTGAGCTCTGTGCGGAACGTGAAGAGGTCATCACACAGCTCATCAACTATCAGCGAGTGCATTCGCCATTAATAAAGTAAGAACATACCAGCCAGCACATCTCAATGTCGTACTCTGGAAAGTAACCTTGAAAAAAATACATGAGAATGGTAGACAGTGGTGTAAGGAGCATATACCTCTCTCGAGTTTATTCTTCTTCTCGTGGTATATCCATAGCACGGTGTCCAAGACTTCTCGAGCCAGGCTGAGGGTGTCCTGGGACTCTGGAATTGGGTGGGATAGAACGGCCTGCAACCGCATCTCTAACTTTGCCGCCTGCAGGAATACTTGCCAAGTGGGTGGATAGAATCCTAGCTTCAAAGGGTTCTCCTGGCTTGTCTTGACCTTCCACTTGCCATTGCCAGATCGACGAGCGTCTTTGGGTGTAGCACTGCAAGAGCGTTCACAGTTTTCAGCCAGAGTAGACTCAGATAGAGAGCGTGACGGAGAGCATCCATGAGAGGTGGGCTGCATGTGACTGCGACTTGACGAAGTAACTGGTCGAGATGGGCGCCAAAGAGGAGACTGTGTATGCAAGGATGAAGCACGTGCATATCTGACTTGCTGAGATGATTGTTGTGAACTGATCGAACAGCAGAAACTCCTCCAGATAAAGGGTATCGACGAGGGTACTTTGAGGGCCTGATGCGTTGAGGAGAGTGTGGGCGAGAAGATTTAGAACAACCATGTTGGGATGGGCGCTGAGGGGATTCTGAGTGATTGAAAGTACCTGCATATTCCCTTGCCTTCCCCTTAGATAAATAGTGTGGTGAAGGAGCTTTGCACTGCCCGTTCTTTGCATGATGACACTCGAGAATATCATAAACCTCGAGTACATATAATCAATGCAGGAATTGAGAGGGAAAATGCAAATACCTCATCCTGCTCTGTATCTGTGGCCTCGCCATCCGGATCTACTTGTTGAGAATCCCCCCGAGCTTCATTGTCAGGAAAAGATTGGTCCAGATTTTTGTCGAAATCCATTGTGTCGCCTGTGTCGTCCATTCAATGAAGCATGTCCTGGCCAACATCTCTATCACTGCAATGAGAACACAATATCAGGAAGCACATAAGCGACACAGAAGAACACTTACATCTGCGTATTGCTGTGAAAATCGCGGTCAGCATTGTCATCATCAGACTCATCACGTTCATGAGAGCAGGGCAGAAACTCCCTGTCATCATCCGTACTATCCTGCCTGTCCTTCTGGCGACCACTATCATGTTCCACGGACTCCCTCTCATGACTTGGCTCCCTCTCACAGCTTGTGTCTGGCTGACCCATGTGCCGCTCAACCATTTCGCAACCACTGGACTGTGTTTCCTTGAATCTGAACCTTTCGGAAGGGTGAGCCACATATGGATTCGGATGGGAAGTAGGGGCCTGAGGATGCTGACTGCTTCCTGTTATCCTGCATTTGTTCTGTTTCGTCTTGGGAATGCTGCAAGGTTTTGCAGAAGGCTGAAAAAATTAGCTTAAACATAGTCAAAATAAATTCATATTACATTTCTTTTCCCTTTCTGAAGCTGTGAAGGCGCCATAGGATTTTCTTCTGAGCTGCTGATTTGAAGATCGTCACCCTTCAGTCGTTTCCTTGTTGGGGCAGCAACCATTTCTCCAACTTTTTGCAGTTGTGCTGCATGGCTGCAAACACCACAATTAGGTCTTGAGCTTCACTGAGCAGTCGCCTCGAAATCTGGAGAAAAATGCCTGGGCTTCTTCCTTGGAGGCATGTATCAGAGCAGATGACTATATCATGTATGAACTTATCGGCCCATGAACATGACATAATCAATGTTACATAATCATGATGGTGTAGTGCAATAAGGGAGTACCATAGGGAAGGATAAATGTATAGCGAGGTATGTGGATATTCCAGTAACAGGAAATTGTGCCAGTCCCTGCCAGCATCATGAGGTCCGGCCTGCTAGTGTGCTGAGCCTTAATGAACGACAGAGCGAAGGCCCTGCTGTGGGGGGAGCACTGGTATGACTTGGGGCACCAGGGGGAGCACCAGGGGGAGCATTAGGGGGAGCACTGGGGGGAGCACTGGGGGGAGCACCAGGGGGATCTACTGGAGAGGGCAATGGAGTGGGTTTTTCATCGTCAAGTTTCATAATGAATTTGACGAGCATTTGGAAGATGTGATCGTGAACAATGGCCCCGTCGAGATTGGACTCCATATGATAAATTCTTGTGCGCCATTCGTCAATAATGGGCTTGAATTCTGAAAAGTAGTCTGATACCCTGTCTATCAGGATATCGCTCTCGGACATGGCACCCTTCTTTGCCAAAAAGGTGGCAAGCAAACCGCTTGTAGCACCCAAATTCCTGTAAGCTTCCGCCCATGGCATAGTTGCCTTATCCCAAGTCGGAGCAACTGCACCATGTGCACCTCCATACTTCAAGATGAATTCGAAGAAAATGTAGAACAGTGACTCAAGGTCATCGCTGGGGTTGTGCTCAACCAGTTTCAGCTGAGCAATGCTGCTGGTGTTGATGCTCGTCTTTGACTTCTTGAGGATGTCAGCATTCTTTGACATTTTTTTTCAAAATGCGCATAGAAATATATGGCACAGTTCCCTGCAATAGTGGGATCAACAATCAATAACGAGAACCGCGAACTCCACGTTCAAACTTATGGTACCAAACAAAATAGTAAATGTCTCACCCTCCTTCATGATTGACGCATGGTCAAAATTGATGAAGTACCCAACACCTTCATGGATGATAAGATTGTTTGGGCTAAGGTCTCCATGTAGAACTCGTTGTTGGATCATCATTTCATGAGCTATAGGTAAAATGTTAAATGATACAACAAATCAATGCATGAAACTGAACTCACTGACCACGAAATCGCGAAAGGCGCAAATCAGTTCCTTTCTGGAGCTGAAGTGCCATAACGGATCTCTGCAGGGGGTCAAGAGAAGGTGCCGGTGATACCTATTGATGAATCTCTTGTCTGGCCTGTCCTCAGGCAGGATACCATATCCATCCTAAATGCGGGCTGTGCAGTCAGGCTCTCCGTTGAATAGGACATCCCAATGGTCTACGAGTTGGACCACATTAGGGATGCCCTTGACCCTCTCAAGGACGTCTACTTCGTGGTATCTCTTTGCCTTGGCCACCCAACAATCTTTCAATGCATATTCTTCCCCATCTACAGGATCCCGAACGCGGTAACATACCGTTCCACGACAAAATAGACCCTGGCTCTTCCATAGAACAGCCATAATTGAGTATATTTTACCAGCATTGTTGGTAACCCAACCAATTGCCCCCACTGCTAGGTTGATGTGATTACCCTTGCAAGAAGGGATGCACATATGGACTGTGGGGTTGAGACCCAAGAGGCTCGGATCCGCTAATGAGAGAGTAGCGATTGCATCAGCGACATGGGCAGGTGACGATTGGATGGGAGTTGGAAGAGTTATAATGAGGCCTGAGCGGTCGCAAAAATGGGCGTAAAGTTGTTCGGCAGAGATAAAGAATGAGAGGATGAAGCGACACCACAGCTGTTCTCGCATGATGAGATATGCTTTGGTGGTGGACCCCCAGTACACTCCTAGGTCACGCCTCTCGCTAAAATCAGAGGATGTATGCTCAACAAAACTCAGGATGTCTGTCCATGTTTTCTCAAAAACTTTACTCTTGTAGTAAAACAGAGCAAGATCAGGCTTTTGGGTGTTGTAAGGGTCTGGTATTGGTGAGTTGGCAAACTCTGCAGACCAGTATCATTTGATGTTCGATATTTGGAAGGGAAGTTTGGCCCTCATATTCAATTTACGGTGCAGGGCGTACTGAACAGCATTGAAGAGGTACTGTAAGTCTTTCTCAGTCGATGAAGGCTTACGTGCCCTCTTTGATCCTGGCTCTGTGGTCCCATTGTATTCATCGCGGCTCCAGGTGCCATCCGTGTCTTGAGACATTAACACAGAACCCTGAGAATCAAAGGCCTCAGTATTGGTGTTAGTGACTTCTGTGCTAGTGCGAGATTGATCATCCAAGTTGTCTGACCCGGAGTCACTGTTATTTTTGTTCGCTTTGGGCTTTTTTGTTCGATTGAAGTTCCACGCACCCTGGAAATATACTGGTGGTCCGTTCTTTTTGCCATAGTATTTTATCTTTGCGATATGCTTAGTCTTCAACAAGGATTTGGGAATGAAGTGGTGGAAAAGGCTGGCACTGTGTTTGATGTTCAGGTCGCTTTCAAAGATGACATGGCCTTCCAGCTCTGATCTGAGGAGGTCTTTGATGAGATCATTCATGCGACCACCCTCAGGCGGGCAACCCATCGAACTGAGTGAAGGGCCACAGAGATAAAGGTCAAATGAAGTAGTCGCAAGTGAAGTTGGGGAAGTTTGGTGAGCGAGCAGGTCAGATGTCATGGCGTCTAATGGATTCAGAGTCAAGACCAGTCAGCACTATGGAGTATTGAATGAGTACTGCGGACCAATGTACCCTACAATGACAATTCGCCTGTCCATCTGAATGGTTGGCAAGTTTGTTGAGCAAGCGCTCCCTCAGGCTAGTGCACAGTTGCCACACAGTGGCATGGGCCTTGAGCCTGAGTTTGGTGCATCTTCGATCGAACTTCCCAGACCAGAGTTTCCACATGGAGTAGATGAAATAGCATGTCATAGTAGTGTACTAAGAAACAAAATGATCCAGCAGCTGGTATCTATCCTTGCAATGCAGAGTACAGGGTATCATACATTTGCTTATCAAAGTACTTATTCAAATAGAACGAGGAATGATAATGTGTGGAAGTAGACTTAGTCAATCAAGAGTCCACTACAGTACCCAGTCTTGGGATAATGTTGATGAATGCTCGAAGTTGCATCAGAGGAACTACATCTCCCACCAGAGTACCGTTGGCATGTTTTGCGCATGTCAATATGTGCATCTCGGTGACGGGATCAACCGCACCAATCTTCAATCTGCGCACATAGCAAAGGTATTGATCACGCCATGTGACACATGAGCCTCATCGAGATATTGGGCGCATGATAAGCTGCAATTCGCAGATGGCGTGACCTTCAAGAGAGGGGAAAGGTGTCAGGGTTAATCAAAATGTATACGAGTACTAAAGAGCTCACCCTTTAACCCAGACTTTGGCCAATCATATGTGCTATCGACATTGAGAATGGCAACATCCTTTTGGCCTTTTGACCACCCAATACGTGCAGGAGAGGCATGCATGGTTTGCGCAGGTAAAACAACACTGGGATCGTGGAGACAAACTTGCTGCAAGCAAACAGTGTGCCATATTTGAACATGCTCAAAAGGCATATTCAAGGGATGGTTGATCAGCGATCTTCTTGGGACCCCCACCCCAAAAACTCCATCTCCGTTCTTTGCATCGCGTTGAAGGAAGTCTGAGAGAGTGTACTGCAGATCAGGAATATTGAATTTTCATGCTCACGAAGTTCTTCGAGATCGGGATCAGCGGGAAGGCTCTTAAGAGTCGTAGCAATTGCAAAATGATGCAGCTTCTCTGCTCGATCTAAGTGACAACAAATTTGAGGATTGTAATTGTTGTTGTTCGTGCGCCGTGCTGGATCCTTGATTTCAGAGACATGTGCGTGTTCGGTCGCATCCGCAGACCACTGGATGAGGGCACCAACTTGGGACATGCTAGCGGTAATGCTCTGCATGAGCTCCAGCTTGGGTATGTGCCAATTTTTGATGACTCTCTTCATACCCATCTGAGCGCCTAGGGTCATAATGACATCCTTGTTATCATGAGATATTGCGAGCAATCTGTCGATAGATTCCAGTATGCTGTCATCAGGTGAGGGAGACTGCGCTAAGTACCGGACATCCATCAAAGCACGAATTACAACCACAAATCGATGAGGGGCTGCACCAACAATGAGTCCAACGATATAACACTGTATATCGCGGTGGACTCTGCCCGTGACCTGTTTCAGTTTGGAGATGTCATTGGAGAAATGGCGATAGCCTGTGACAGGTTGCAATATTGAGATCTGGAAATCGAATTCCACCGCTCCAAGAACTACAAGACACCACTGCACGTTGTGGTCATAGAATTGCTTGTGCCAGTGATGCAGAGCTTCCGGTGTAAGGAAGATTGCAGGATCACCGAACCGCCAGTTCTTCCAGAAAGGTGTGAAGACACTATTTAGCCAGAATTCTGCGCATGCAGCAAAAAAAGCTTTGAGATCGTTGGGATCAACATCGACACTGGCGAGCTGCTCGAGAGTGATGGCACGTGTACGTGCAGGGTGACGAAAGTTGTCCCCAAACTGCAGATACAATGCCAGTGTAAATGGAGAAGTTTTACCCCGCACACATGCGAGCATACATGCTTCAGGAGTATCAACAATGGATGCAGCAAGGGGAGTAAAACAGTGACAGATGTTTCCCACTGGGTCAGACATCATGATTCCAAGTTCGGCGGCTTTCATCAGGGGCTGCAAAACAATTGAAAGACATTTGTGGATGAGACAATCCTTGAGCATACCCTGCATGCGTTGATTGGGGTGTAAGTACTGCGGGATAGGGAGGAGAGCTGCGAGCATGAACACCTTGGACGAGAGCTTTGTACGAGTGCGCATGCAAATATTGGCAAGGCCTAGCAGAAGCGGGTGTGCAACCCTGGCACCTGTCATTGTTGTGACATTGGTCTTGTGAGACAAAAGCACGGTGCCAAGGATTGTTGCGCCTTGGGGCAGTTGATCCTACAGTCTTGTGAGATGGTGCGCATCGTCAGTTCATCAACAGCACGTACCTGGATGCTCCAAGCAGCGTCACCCATCAACCATTCCGAATACACACGCAGGAGCTGTGCTGCAGTCTTGTAAATATGATAAGGGATAAAGTCAAGTTGGTTGTGAAGAGGGGATTACTGAAGAGACTCTCTAAACACTCGACTGGGTCCCTCCAGAATAGTCGGATTGGGCTCTTTGTGCCATGAAGCGAGGGAATGAGTTGGCATTTCCAGCTCGGTCCCTTTGGCAGCATTTCAGCCCGACTTAGCAAATCTTTGGCATTATTGAACGACAGTTGTAATCATTTTATCTGCGAGGTAATGTCATGATCGAAGTGTGAAAGAAACAAGGAAGGTATGTACCATAGAGAGCTGCAAAATCTTATTGATTGCTGCCATGCTAAGGGCAGAACGCAGGAGGAAGTCGGCGATCTCCCACTCTTCCCTTGATGTGAATGGATAAAACAGGTTCTCCTTCCTGTAATCTGCATGCTCGTCGGCATCAAAAAGATCCAGAAATGTGACGCCATCCTGAGAATAGCACTTGGCTGCACCCTCATACCATTCCTCATTAGGTGGAGGTGAGTTTCCTGCAAGGTCTCCGTCTAAGTTGGTATCCATGGAATCCCCAGCTTGAGCATCGAATTGCGAGTCACCCCCAACACCAAATCCCTGACCCATACCAACACTAGCATCCAAATTCTGAGGTAGATTGCGGGATCGCTGCAGTGGAACTACATCCGTGAATTCCAAGATGTCCGAGGCTGACTTAGATGGTGAGTGACGCTGGAGTCCTTGGTGAAAACTTTCCCGCACTTTGGACAGGTAGGTGTTGGCATTGATGATGTGCGCATGAAGTTCCCACACTTCTTTCATTCAGTCTAGGCGTGTGTACATCCATATGTTCTCTCATTCTAAAGACTATTATCCTCCATCTTACCATTTCTACAATCCTTCTTTTGACTCTCGCGGCTCTGATGCTTCATCAACTCCTCAAGCCTCATCAACTCATCGAGCCCCATCAACTCATCGAGCCTCATCACCCCCTTCAAGTTGGCCTGATAAAGGACATCCATGCCCTACACATTATCCGCAATCGCATTCTGTCAAGGTGGAGGAAGATGATGACGATGAGAACTTACCTATATCAATGCATTTTGTGAGTTGCACCCGCTTATGTGTTGCTTTGTTACTCATATCCCACTACCTGCAGGAACGAGACTCAGCTGAGTCCAGCTTGTTTGATCAACCAGCAGAAGAAGAAGACTCTGACCTTGCGCTCGAGGCTGCCCAGGCCAAACGCAAAGTGTGTCGAGCTCAAAAATACTTGGCCGACTGCCTTTTGGAACAATATAAAATACTTATCCATATCTCCCACTGCCGGGCAGAAGCTCCAAACCAGCATCTATTATTGGCTGACCTCAACGTCGGACACATGCACTCAGAGCGCCGGAGGAAAAGTGGTATCACAATGTTTACTATTCGAGCGTGACACTGAGTAGTAAGTATGTTTTTATTTCATAGTACCGCTGTTATTAATAAAATAAAAATGTTATTATAGACCATGTAGCATAGTAAATAGGCAAAATTCTCGCTGCACATATGTATACAAACTCGCTAGTGTTAATTATGTTTTCTACAAGTGCCACAGTGTGTTACAGTTTGTGTCGCTTGTGCCGCTTGTACAGTGTGTGAGCTTGTGGGCTTGTACTTGCTTGTGCCGCTGTGAGCTTGTAAGCACATCAGGAAATTCTCACATTCCTTGATCTCCTTAATCAGCTTAACTGAGAATTTCCTGATGCAGACTTATGGTCATTTGTTTGTGATGTCTGTGGGACCTGTGATCCTTGTACGGAATTGTGCGGATTTGTCAAGCGTGTGGGAATTGTGACGAAATCAATAGTTTGCTGATGAGTCAGGTCATACAGGTATGTCGGTTAAATCAGGGAAAATTCAAGTTTCCTGATGCTGCGGCAAGTTGCGGCAGGGTGCGGCAAAATACCTGAGCCCTAGTTACTAACATATGTTGCCACGTAAATGAGTAATCGAAACACTTGCCAGTATGCACAACATACAGTTACACACTACCTGAGCAAACATTAATACTCGGGCTTGAATGGCGGTAGGGAAAGATATGCTTACTTTGTACACCTAGTGATCCCAGTCGTTTTGTTCTTTACACAGCAATCACTGCAACCACACGCGACGTATCCTTCAATTGTCCCACTGAATCCGCACCAACCCGCGTAAGGCCACCCGTTGTTAGATCCTGGGACATATCCACACATATATATACCTGTGGATAACCGTACTAAGTACGCAGCCTGCACGTAGTAAGCTGCAAAAGTGCCTACCCTTGGGCGAGCACCCGAAGCCCAAGGGTGGAGTTTTATCTGAATTAGACGCGATAGCTACGCCAGCCATCGCTGCGGCAGATATGACAATATTGGTGAGTGAAGTGAATTTCATAGTTCATAGTGTTTTCTGGGCTGCGTAGGTTGGCTTTTATACGCGATCAGGTAAATGCTTTCATGCGCTCGCATCGCCGGATATTCCAGCTCATGCCCTGTTGCATAGTTTTCTTCTACTTGTGAAATGCGCTTGATTCTTTACTCATTCTAAATCAGTTTATCCATCGTTGTTCAGGATGCGGCACCACGGCGGGCGTACAGACTATGTGCAAGGCTATTGCTAGGTATTTCTCAGAAGTGTCGTTGCTCATCAATTATTCGAATCTAATCATCCTAGTTCCTAGCAGGATTCTGTCGATCTAAGATTTTACTTTCTTTGTTTTTGGTCCCTCCTCCCTCAGAAACAAGTCAAAGGTGGTGAACTTTGCCTGGCCCTGCGTGACTTACTAGTATGGATAGCTTCTTGCCGTAGGCTAAACAATACAGATTGTCACACACCAAAGCACGAGAATAATTATGAAAATTATGAGGTATCAGGATATCCATATCTACAATATCTCCAACATTGTCCTAACATCCATCACGTCGTAAATGGAACCATGTTCTTCAGGGGGAAGTTCGTCATGTAAATCCTCAAGATATTCACCGGACGGCGAATACCGAACACTGCGGATTTCAGTCTCACAATTGATTGGATTTCCTTGAACCTGCCATGTTTTTGTGTTCCAGAGCTCCACGGTGGTATCCAATGAACCACTCGCCAGAAATGAGCTGTCTGGGGAAAAGTCGAGCGAGAAAACCTTGTTGAAGTGGACTCTGATGGGTTGGGTGAGGGATTCGCCATCTTTGTTCCAGGCCGCGATGAGCTCTCCGCCAAAATCACCGCTCGCTATGAATTGCCCGTCTCTTGATACTGCAGCTACTCATATGCCGAAGCGATGCCCCTGCATTACCTTCAATACGACACCGTCTTCTATATCCCATAGACGAAGGGTCTTGTCGTATGAGGCCGTCACCATACGGCGTCTATCGGGGAATACTACAACTGCAAAGATACTATGCCTATGACCTTCAAATATCCGACTAGCCATGGTGATCCGGATGGCAGGATGTTCTGCTTCTGTCATTCTCGAGGTGGATGGTATGGTGAGCGCGACTTGTTGGCGAGCTTGTGAGAGTCTCGATCTAAGACGTGCCTGTACCGGGCCTTTTTGTGCTTCTTCACAGCCTCAACCTTAGATGCCAAGGACACGGGGCACTCAGACCGCTGCGATCTGTTATCGAGAACTTTTGAATTCACTGATGCGTACATCCCATAGCTGTACCGAGGAAATATCCCCATGAATATAAACCAAGATGATAACTTGGTAAATATAAAACTTCCCCTCTAAACTTGAAGGTTCTGACTATCTGGACAATGAAAAAGAATATTCTTGTGTTTTGCGGTCCTACCTACATATACACTGATCATATCTGAGATACCATCCCAAGGGGACGACGACGGTCATCAGAGTCAATGGAATGCTCCGCAGTATGAAGTAGAGATACATATGTGAGCTTGATGTAACTTGGTCAGACCACCCGCGAATAACCGTCACACCAAAAGGTGGAATACTGAACACTTAGCTTTCAGTATCAGCGACGGTATATGCACTAATTATGAGAACTTTTCTTCATGGCGCCGTTGAGATTATGTGGCTTTCCTGACTTATGCGAGTCACCTGACGTCGTCGATGCAAGATGACTCTGACCCTAGAGTTCCAGATAACGTTGGTAAGGGACGCTGCATAGTCAAGCATGCGGTGCGAAGTCGGTGCGACACCCTACTCTATTGGTGTGATGACTTAAAGGCAGGAAACTCGTGCATCGTAGGAGACTGGTTACAGATAAGTCCACCCTATGACAGTGAAGTATGCGTTGGGGGGATCCTGCGTACAATGTACTGAATGCGACGTGCCCAGTGGACTAGGAAATCGAAAAGAGAGTTATCATCCTCATGAGCCACCCGGTAACGCAATTTCCATTGGCTGAAGCCCTGGCGTAGGACCTGGAATCGAGAAAAAACCTCGTCCATATTCGGACGTTGTGCTGGATCGGTGTGCATCATGTCCGATACCAGACCGCTAAGGAACTCCACACCTGAGTAGCGCTGTTTTCCACAAATCAGAACGTGAAAAATGAGAAGTCATTATTCCACTTTACATCGAGAAACGTTTCTTGGATAGCATGTCCAAGATACCAAACGTCAGTTGGAAAAGGATTTCGAGGCTTAAAATTGTCTTCCTTGAACTCGGGCACGTCTTTATCTCCACCGAAGATAGGGACTTCTAATGGGTTGGTGTTAGACGCCTCATACTTGCGGGAAATACCAAAGTCTATGTAGTAATATCGTGGCGGAGACTGCGTGCGCGTACGATGCCTGGCTGCGCGTTTGAGGTCTTCTGACATGTATTGCTCGCTTGGATGCCACGCATCTATGAACATGCTGCCGTCCATCAGTATATTCAGTTGCATACAGTCCCTTTATTTACGTCATGAGACACGGTATCCGAGCAGCTTGAATACATACCTGTGAGCAACGTGGTGCCTGTGCATAAAGAGCAGTCCCTTCAAGTGAGAGAGAAATAGTTATGAAAAGCGCAAGTCAGTGAATAAAGACCTTACTTCAAAAAGCTGGTGGATGCAGTCTATGACTTCGCCAACGGTGTCAAAATAGGGATCCGTAGCATTTCGAAGTAACGGCATGACCATGATCATAAGATGTTCGGCACCAGGGACCTCCAGAACGTCGTAAATTGGTACACAATGGTTGGCTGGATCTTCGCTGAGAGGTGAGCTGCAAAAATAGCGACCGATCTCTATCTCATGAGGATGTCGCGACACTTCAATACATTTAAGTAATACGCGAGCGCCGTCTCGAATGCGCCGTGCATCCAGTAGAAGATAATGCTAAAAGATTTATGGTAGTCGAGCAATACTGCTAAGAACGAAGCACCCACTGGTGACGAAATTCCATCCTCGCAATTTATGTCAATTTTGTTGGTATTCGTTCAAGACGGCACCCAATCCGGATTGTAGCGACTACGAAGCTTGTAGCCTTTTTCTTCGAGAAAGTTGTAGTGGTCCCTCCACCAAATCTCGAATTCAGCAAGATGTTACCCTGATGATGGTGCCGTGCCAGGCATTGCAGCTCGTGTGATTTATGATCACGAATCTGATGTCCGTACTGTTTGCGCAGAAGAGACCGCTGGTTTCTCTGAACATCCTGCAGACGCATTTGTAGAAAGCAGTTTAAGTGATAATGTGAACGAGAGTCCTGAAGTCTTACTGGAATCCATGGGGGTGTCTGATCCTGAGAGCTCTAAGGTATCTGGACGTGCATTCACTGCGGCCGCATTGTGTAATCTGATGCCAACTACATCTGACAAATCGACTCTCGTGTTGCGTAGGAGTTCTGAGGCTCAGTGCGAATACCACAACCCAGACCTCGTGCCGGGTATGTTTCCCACTTTGTTTCCGTTCGGTGTAGGAGGATTTGATGATGAAAGTCGTCCAACAGCCCTGGGTTTTCGCCGGCAAATCGAGTACATGCTGGATCTGGCTGATAAATCTTTTTGTTACCATCGTACCTATATGTTTGTCATGCTGAACATATGGCAACGTCGTTTGGCCCACCTCCATACTCATTTTACTGTCCGTCGTGCGCATTTTGACACCTTGGCCAAGAATCTTGTCTCTATATCCCCAAGTACCCTCCGTCGAGTGGCTGAACATCTCCAAAAAGAAAAATCATATTCCTCGCTGGCGAGCGCCGACTGTACTGCACTCAATCTCCTCAGCAAAGTCAACACTATCGCTGCCCGGATACCAGGATCACAATCAGCCAAAATTCACATTCACAACGAAATCCGGAGCTATTTTGGTTATTTTGGGGTCCCTCAGTTATACTTCATGTGTAATCCTAATGCTGCTCACAGCCCAACCTTTCAGGTGATGTATGGCGATGAGACTGTGGATCTCACTCAATGTTATCCTGTCTTGGTTTCAGCTCGTGAGCGTGCACTCCGCCTCGCTCGTGATCCAGTTGCTGCAGCTGATTTCTTTCAATTTTGTGTGAAAGCTCTGTTCGCGCATTTGTTCGGATGTGACTATGACACCACGATTTCCACACCTCAGGGCGGAATTCTGGGTCATCTGGAAGCTTTCTATGGAACCAGTGAGTTCACAGAACGAGGGAGTTTGCACGGACATTTCGTTATCTGGTTGTTAGGTGGTCTCAACCCTGCAGACCTACACAAACGGCTGAAGGATCCCCGTTATCAAGCCCAGTTCTTCGCGTATTTCGAGGACATCATCCATCACCATTTACCAGACATAGAGATGGATGTGGATCCTGCATTCGAACCTCGAACTCAAAGACCACCTCCACCTTTAGAGCTATCAGTGGACAGCGAGACACCCCAG
This sequence comes from Suillus bovinus, assembly GCF_016758785.1. Taxonomy (NCBI): domain Eukaryota; kingdom Fungi; phylum Basidiomycota; class Agaricomycetes; order Boletales; family Suillaceae; genus Suillus; species Suillus bovinus. Next base: position 19,133 of record NW_024542072.1, read on the forward strand.
TCCATTCTCGCCAAATGGGAGTCTGTCATGGCGACCGAGATCAAGTTCTGTGGTGAGGTCCTACAACGTCATTCTTGCCGTCGGGTGTGTCACAAGTACGGAAATGAAGATCAGTGTCGATTTCTCTTCCCTCATGAAGTTGTTGAGGCATCGTATTTTGATGCAGAGAGCAATTCTGTGGTACTCATGTGCAGAGACAGCATGGTCAACTACTTTAACCCATACATTCTCATTTTTTGTAGGCATAATCATGATCTTAAGTCGATATTGTCTGGCAAAGCCGCGAAGGCTGCTATGTTTGACATCACGGACTACATCACCAAAATGGATTTGAAGACTCACAAATTGCTGTCCTTGATGTCCAGAGCAGTCTCACAAGTGTCCACCATTCCAGGTGAATCAGACCTTGCCTGTGCCAAAAAACTGCTCCACAAGTGTCTATCCCAGTTTGTGCGACAGCAGCAAATTCACGCTCAACAAGCCACACGGTACATTCATGGGCTTGGAGATGATATTCTGTCGCACGAGACAATACCGATGCTTTCTGGCCTGATGGTTTCCTTTGTGAAGGAGGAATTCGTGTTGAAATTGGGCGTCACGGACAATCAAGAGGATACAGAGCAACTGTGCTTGCACGTGCAGACTAACCAAGCCGGCCAACTCATTGCCATGAATCAGATACACCATTACTGGTACAGAGCCGATTCACTCCAAGGCATGTGCTTTTATGACTTCTGCTGCTTTGTCCACCTGGAATCAAAAAGTAAGAGCGAGAAATTGAAGAATACAGCAGACACATGCCTAGGCATCCTTCAGAGACATCCACTCAAGTCAGGCCATGATTTATATCTCACCCACTTGCTGCTGGAACACACAAATAGTGAGCGAGGCGAGGGTGTCCGATCGCTGGTGCCTCGTGTAGTAGGGATGAATGTCCTGCGGAAGAAGTCTGAGCTTGAATGGGCCCTCTTCACACTGACACATTTTAAAGCATTTAGCGTCTCTCGCCCATTGATCCCACCAGGATAGATGTTGCTCCAGGTTTATGAAGAATACAGTTTGACCCCTTTGCCATGCATGTAATGAATAATTGGGAAGCAGTGCATGAGTGCGAGGACGAACACGATACTGATCAGCTATGGAAACATGCAGCAGTGGCTGCCAATAGCAGGAGTATCACCTCATCGTTGATGAAGGATAGCAGGAATAACCTTGATGGTGGTGACGAATCTGACACTGTCAAAGTCGTGTCGCCTCAGAAACGTCCACAGCGCGAACTCCGTTTGGAGCGCTCAATCGCTTTACTCCGCGTGGCAGGCTGGATGGAAACTAACACTGTACGTCACCTGAACTCGTGTGATGCCATCACGGAGCCTGTCTTGGCAAATTCCACATGGAATACCATACCTCATGAGGTCGATGATGTCATATTGAAAGTATGGCAAAAGGCGATCCTGAATCAGGCCAGGATGGTCGCACAAACTCGCCAGAATATGCTGAACCCAGAAGAGCAAAGTTTCGGGTCTTTAACAGATCATGCGGATGTGCCCACTCACCAGCTACATCAAGTATCTGGTCTCACCACCTGTCCAAGGCCTTGTGTGCCTGTGCAGTCCAATGTTCAGGGCACTATGAGATACACAAGGTCAGACGAGCCAGAGAAGTTGATGACTCATCTGGAACAACAGTTTGCACTGAATGAGAAACAGATCATATGCTTCCGATTGATTTGTAAGTGGTTCATCAACAAACATGTCTTGAAATTGGACACACCCCTGTTGTCCATGATCATGACCGGACCTGGAGGCACAGGCAAAACATATGTAGTAAATGCCATCAAGGCTTTCATGGCACATTACGGTTGTGCTCACTTGATTCGATTTTTGGCCCCTACAGGATCTGCAGCGTCTTTGATTGACGGTATGACTATTCATCAAGGATCAGGAATCAAGATCAAGACTGCGCGTCACGGCAAAACAACGAAAGAGGTGAAAAGCTTCTTGGACCCTTACCAAGTGGCACCCTGACTAGGACCCCAAAAAACCGGCACCTAGCACTGCGCCCACCAGCGCTCCAGACGTCTCTGACGCCTAAAAACCCCAACAGTTCCCCACCTGAATCAGCCAAACCAGACTCGGCGACAAGCAACCGAATCTGGCAATAATGGCAACTGGGAAGACATGTTCAACGTCTATAGGGCCTGGCAATTCAAACATCCGTGCCCCCACTCCCACAAATAGAACCAGAACGTCCCATCGCAACACGGTCTCATTGTTGTTATCAAGGGATGAAATATTGCTCCAAGAATACGAAGTAAAGGACATAGAGAGCAGCATAAACTTCCTAGAGAAGTCCCCTTTTCGCCAATCAGGCATTCTGTTCTCCCTTGATAGTTTAATATTCACGATCCTTCATATCACCCAGCACACAGGAATCCCACGCGTAGTTATCAAGGGCCTTCGAGCAGTGGCATTGCACCTAGAAGACAGCTCAACCCGCAAATCTACCATTGCAGAAGTCGATATTCAGCAAATCACGGACTCTCTCTCGGCCTCGCTATCCAACCATGTCGTATCCACCCTTTCATCTGCACTCTCCACCCATGTGGTCGCAGCTATCTCCCCACAGGTGGCTTCCATTCTCACCACCTCGGAGACCCTCAAAGCGAACGTCAAGGAGATAGCTAAACTGAAAACCACTTTAGCAGAGAACACTACAATCGGCCCTGGTCTCGGAAGCGAAGCTGCATCAAGGGCAGAACAGGCAGCGGAGGCTGTCCTCAACAGCATAATGGAAGTCAAAACTGTTATGGAAGGCCTAACTTCTCCCCTCAAAACCGCGCTCCAGACAACCCCGAAACTTTACAGCACTATAGTTCAGCAAAACCCGCAAACTCCAACCCCCGTATCAGCAGCATTAGTACGAGCAGTCACGAGAGACCATCAGGTTCTCTTCGACCCTACACCGGGGCAGTCTCTCCTCGCACCCGAAGCGACGTCGGCCGACATAGCGAATAAAATCAAACAGGCACTTACGACAACCCAGTCCAACGACAGACCCGAACTACACGTTAAAGCTACCACTCGCCTTCGAAACGGGGGCTTCGTAATTGAGTTCACTACTGCTGAAGCTGCCACTTGGGTCCAACACCCCGAAAATCGACTCAACATCGCAAACGCCCTCAATAACGCAGTAACCATTAAAGATAGGTGTTTCTCCATTATTGTACCTTTCTTATCTGTTACATCCAGGGTGGAGGATTCAGCATGGCTACGTACCGTGGAGGAGGAAAATGGGTTGACACCAGGAGTCATTGAATCGGTCAACTGGATCAAGCCACTCCAACGCAGGGCTGTAAACCAGCGGGTAGCCCACACCATCTTTCACTTTACACAACCTAACATGGCCAACAAAATTCTTCGCGACGGCATCTATGTCGGTCAGGAGAAACTGCACCCTTGTAAGGATAAAAAGGAACCTGTAAGATGCGTCCGATGTCAAGTGTAGGGCCACATTGCAAAGGACTGTCAGGCGCCACACGACATTTGTGGTACCTGCGGTAAGAACCACCGCACTAACGATTGCAACGCTTACCGCACTTTCTACTGTGTTAGCTGTAATACTAACGACCATGCTAGCTGGAACCGAAATTGCCCTGAATTCGAATCTCGCTGTGCAGGTATAGATGCCAAGCACCCGGAGAACTCAATGCCATACTTCCCCACAGATGAATCCTGGACACAAGTACTGTTACCACCACAGCCAGTTCCAACCAGAAAGATGACATCCTCAATCCCACTATCACCTCCGGCCACGGCACACCCTGTCTTGCGCCAATCGAATCTGCCTTTCGAGCTGAGACGACCTGTTAGATACCATCAACCAAGGGGTGCCCCACGACACTTTGGTCGAGGAGGCTTCAGAGCAGACACTCCTACAGGGCCGAACTCAATTCCGCTCGTGGCCAATGCAGGGTCCTGGGACTTCAACTCAAGTTTACCAACCATTCAACGCACTCCCAGCCTGTCACGAGTACCTTTAACAAACCATTATTCTTTCTTGAATCTTCCTAAATGTCAATACACAGCGCCTAAGTCAAACCCTAACCCTACCTTGAAAGCGTCTATCATTCCTGAAATACCTTTAGCGCCCACGACATGTGTCTTCAATATGATTGATGAAGAAGACGAGTTCTTTGATTGTGAATAGATTAGATAAGATAAGATATGGTCACGTGATGCTTCTTTAATATTCTACGATGTTCTATGGTACGATTCCCTTTCCTATTTTATGATTGGCTAGTAGTTACAACTCAGTTTCAATCTCCGTTTCAATAGTTGTATATAGGTAGCATGTCTTGGTCGATAGTTCTTTAGTTCAAACCTCTTGTATCTACACCGTAGCAATCCAAGACATACTTGCTCTTCTTTCTATTGTCCGATAACCTTAGTCGAGTCCTAGTCTCTGCCCAAGCGTTAATTCGTTGTTTGGGTTGTGACACAGCCCCTCCACCCCCGGATCCCCACTCACATCATCTCCTTCAATTTACGCGACTCCACGGCCCCTCACCCCTACTAATGTCTAAACATCACCCTGAAACAATGACCAGAATACGTGTATGGCAGCAAAACCTTAACACTTCATTAGTGGCACAACGCTCACTCCTTAATGGCCCCATTGCTAGGGATTGGGATATCATCGCTCTTCAAGAACCACACATCAACACCATGAAGAACTCTATTTCGTCGCCGTACTTTCACGCTGTATATCCCACCACCAGGTTCTCTGCACCCTACCTTACATCTCATGCAATCACTCTCATTTTGAAGTCACTTAATACTAACTCTTGGCAACAGCTAGCTTTCCCCTCACCGGACATCGTAGTGATCCAATTCTGAGGCCCATTTGGATGCTGCACAATATTTAATATCTATAACGACTGCTACTTAACGCACACACAGGATGCTCTCGTCTCGTTCCTGGAACGAGAGATAGCCAGAATATGACCGTCTGCAGATGACCATATGATCTGGTTAGGGGACTTTAACAGGCATCACCCCTTATGGGACAAGGACCGCAACACTCAGCTCTTTACTAACCATTACCTTAACGCAGCCCAGCCTCTCTTAGATTTACTTGCAGACTACAGCATGGTCTTAGCCCTGCCAAAAGGTATACCCACCCTTCAATCTTCAAGCTCCAAGAACTGGACACATCAAGACAATATATTTTATACCGACCACACGAGCGATTCCTTTATTAGTTGCTATGCTAATCCAGCCCTACAAGGCCCAGCTACTGACCATCTCCCCATCCTTAGCATTCTCGATCTAGACGTCCCCAGAGCTACAGTGGAAGAAAAGCACAACTTCCGAGAGACCGACTGGGAGTCCTTCAACAAACAGCTAACCCTAGAGCTAGCTAAACTCCCACCTGCTCAGCCCCTCGCCACCACTGACGAATTCATGATTGCAGCATGCACCCTCACTAGCGCAATCCAAAGCACAGTCGAACAAACAGTGCCAAAATCCAAACCCAACCCCCATTCCAAACGTTGGTGGACCAAGGACTTGACGATCATGAGATGTGAGGTCGCGAAATTAAGTCATCTTTCATTCAAACTACAGGACGACTCTGATCACCCATGTCATGAGGAACACCGTCTAAAGCGCAATCAATACTCAGAACTCATCAAGCAAACCAAGAAGGAACACTGGATCAATTGGCTCGAAGAGATAGAAGGTAACGACATTTGGATAGCTAACAACTACCTTACAGCAGCAGCGGGCGATGGCAGTTTATCACGCATCCCAATGTTATGTCGTCCTGATGGTTTGGTCGCTGACACCAACGAGGAAAAAAGCGCAGCTTTAGCTCACACGTTCTTCCCTCCCCCACCAGAGGTTTCGACGGTACCGGCAAATGCAACATACCCTAATCCTGTCCCATCCCCAGCGCCTATTACTAAGTCTCAACTGTCATGTAGCATTGCGAAGCTAAGTCCATACAAAGCCCCTGGTCCCGACGGCATATGTAACATAGTATTTATTTGATGCGCTGACCTCCTCCAACCCTACCTGCTCCACCTGTTCAGAGCAGTATTCACCCTCCGAACCTATTACCCCCCCTGGCGGGACTTCACCACCGTTGTTCTGCGTAAACCGGGCAAATCTGACTACACAGTCACAAAGGCATACCGTCCGATCGCTCTCCTCAATACAACATGCAAACTCCTCACAGCTGTAGTTGCAGATCAAATGACCTACCTCTTGAAGCACCATAACCTACTGCCTGACACTCACTTTGGGGGCCGACCAGGCCGATCCACGACAGACTCATTACACCTACTCGAAGCAACTGTCAAGGACGCTTGGCGTCAGGGTAAGGCAGTATCAGCATTGTTCCTGGACATCGAGGGTGCCTTCCCAAATGCAGTCACAGACCACCTATTGTATAATATGAGGAAAAGGTGACTCCCAGAGTCGTTGGTAGGTTTCACTGAGCGCTTACTAACAGATCGCCGCACCCAACTCAAGTTTGACGGACACTTATTGGACTGGATTCCAATAAGGAATGGTATAGGTCAAGGCGACCCTCTTTCGATGATTTTATATATAATTTATGACTCTGATTTGGTCGAAGTAGCGGACAGGCGCAATAAGAAGGAGAGAACGCTCGCATTTGTCGATGATACAGCATTCATAGCTATCGGGAAATCCTTCCACAAAACACATGCAACGCTGAAGAGCATGCTAGAATGAACAGGAGGTGGCTACGACTGGGCCAATGCTCACAACTCCAAGTTTGAGACGTCAAAATTTGCCCTAATATATTTCTTGATGAATGCAGCCAAGGAACACCCCCCACTCATCACCAGAGGCACCACCATCACCCCGTCAGCTACACACCGATTTCTAGGAGTCATATTGGATCAGGCACTTCGATGGAATGAGCACGTCACGTACGCTTTGGCGAAGGGTACTGCCTATGTGTTCCAACTACGTCGCCTCTCTTCTACCTCTATAGGACTCCCACTATCACTAATGCGTCAACTTTACCTTGCAGTTGCTCTCCCAAAAATGCTCTATGCCATGGATGTTTGGTTCCGCCCTCTCTTTGTCAGGCGCGGGCGACACTCCTCAACGGGGATCAATAGGCATGGCTAAACACTTGGAAAGGGTTCAGCGTATTGCAGCTCTGAGCATCACCGGAGCCATGCGCACCACAGTGACAGACACCTTGGAGGCACACGCAAAGCTCCTTCCCATCGTGCACCGCCTGCAAAATCTATGCTACCAAGCTGCTATACACTTAGCAGCGCACCCCCCATCTCACCCTCTATTTACTCCTGTGCGCAAAGTGGCAAAGAGATACATCCAGCGTCATCGCTCATCCCTGCACCACCTATACTACACCACCAAACTCAATGTTGGATCCATCGAAACCAACACACACAGCAGACACCCTCCAAACTCCTCCACCCCATACTGTATAGCAATAGCCAACTCCAGGGAATGCGCCATCCAAGACCATGACAACAACTCAGATGAGATCAAGGTGTACTGCGACGGGTCAGGCATTAACGGTAAGATAGGAGCAGTGGCAGTGCTTGTTCGTGCCGGCCAGCCTCAGCCGAAAGTTTTGCGATTTCATTTAGGCACAACTGACGAGCACACGGTGTATGAAGCGGAAGCCGTTGGTCTCACATTAGCTGCTCACTTGCTGAAATCGGAGGAGGATATCACCTACCCAGCATCTATATTTGTCGATAATCAAGCAACAATCAAATCCAGTGATGTCTTTTCCACTAAGCCAGGTCACTATTTGATAGACCATTTTCGTAGCTCAATAACAGAACTGAAGAAGGACAGCCACAATCGTCATTTTAAAGTTACAGTTAGGTGGATCTCGGGGCACGACGGGGTAGAGGGAAATGAACTAGCAGACGAAGAAGCTAAGAGAGCGGCAGTTTCAAACACAGAATCCAGTCCCACAGACACCTTGCCCCCATACCTCCATAAAGGAGTCCTCCCCTGCAGTATTTCGGCACTAAAGCAAGCGCAGAAGAAGGAATCCTCCGACCGTTGGAAGAGATTATGGCAAGGATCGCCTCGTCATGACCGAACTGTTAGCATCGACCCCAACATACTAAATGGCTCCTTCATATCCCTAGCCCAACACCTCCCGAAACACCATATCAGTATGCTCATCTGGCTTCGTACTAGACATATATCCCTCAATCACCACCTATTTCACATAAGCAAAAACCCCACACCCAACTGCCCTCACTGCGAGAACGTGCTGGAAACAGTGATACACTTCCTTCTTATATGTCCTTACTATGCATGAGCACGCCACATCCTTACCACCACCCTCCGTCGCAATGCATCATCCATATCTTACCTGCTATTGAATCCCAAAGCAAGCGCCCGGGTCACTCTCCTCCAAATCAATGCTCGACGACGAAGGGATACGAAACCATTTCGGTGGTTTCATTGGAGTTTTATTTGGTTGCATGATGTAAGAAGTAGAAAGGCGAAAGGCCAGGTTTTCAAAGAAAGGTTATGGAGGGATGACAACCCCTCCAATTTTCAAATTCCATGCTCCACTATTCCCCTTGTACCCGGTGTTACACCCGAGCACATGCCTCATCCACATACATCGACAGGGACCACATCACAACGAACCATACAGAAATGGTCCCGCAGATTGGAAGACCTGCGCATCTAAAACGGCCGGTGCGAATGGCGGACTAGCAGGGGTCAGGCCCCCACTAGGGCATTTGCGAGGTCGGAGACGCGGCGGGGGACACAGGTGTCCCCCATTCCTAGATAGAAATGTCCTACATAGGGTAGTACACCCCACATGGACATAAATTGGATTAAAAAAAAAAAAAAGAAAGAGGTTGGTGACAGTTCAGAGGATTATACAGTACTTGTCAGCGTGCGTGACAGGACTCACTTGCAAAATGAGTGGAAACACGTTGAAATGGTATTTGTCGACGAATCATCTATGCTGAGCTTGCAGTTGATTTGTGATTTAGACCATGCACTGAGATACGCGAAAGAAAAGCCTGACAAATATTTTGGAGGTGCTGCATTCATTAGCTCTGGGGATTTCTACCAATATCCACCTGTTGGAGGGACACCTCTGTTCTCACCCATCTCGTCATATGCCCCTCAGACAGAGCAGGAGATGCTCAAATGGCTTGGCCGGCTTGCTTGGAAGACCATTGATACTGTCGTAACCCTCACAGAACAACAGCATATGAAGTCAGATCCAGAGTTCGGTAATGCGGTGCAATGGTTGCTGTCTGGCAATGTACATACCAGGATGTTGATCTGTTTAATTCACGTGTCATTCAATCAACAGAGGAACCGCAGGGGATTGACCTTAGCACACCACTGTATCTCGCTTCAGCAGCAATTGTAAGTACAAATGCCATTCGAGAGCAACTGAACTTGCTGAAAGCACGTGCCAACAATGAGAGTCATCCTGAGCGTCTAGTCATCTGTGCAGCAAATGACAAGCTCACCCAAACTTCGAATCACATGACCCAAGAGTTGCGGGTGCATTTACTCCAATTGGACATCACGGCTTGGACATCTTTGGGTTCACTTCCTGGCTGCATTGCCCTTTATGTTGGCATGCCTGTCATTTTGTGGTCAAGAAATTTATGCACAGATCTTGGAGTGGCAAATGGCTCACAGGGGATCGTACGGGGCCTCTACACTAACATCTGTGAGTTTGGTTTCACTTACTGCACTTGTGCACTTGTAGAATTTCCCTCCAGTCAAGTCTCTATCCCAGGTCTGCTGGGCAGCATATTCCCTGTCACCCTGATTTTGTGGTCATTCACAACTTTGCCTGCAGGTACCACTGATGTGTCAACAAAGGTGAGGGTCATTTGAAATCAGTTGCCCATCCAACCAGCATTTGCCATCACAGGACACTCAGCTCAAGGCAAGACACTACCGAATGTAATTGTAGACTTGCATGAAGGAGGATTTGGTGCTTATGTTGCTGCATCACACACGTGTTCTAGACAAGGTCTGTGTATCATGCTTCCTGTCACTATCGACCAGTTGAACAAGCCACTTCCCTATGATTTATTGCAGGAAATGAAGTGCCTGCACCAGTTGGAACATAACACTTACATTCGACATGGTTTTGCTGAAGGTGCATTGGTGAATGTCATTGATCCTGAATCTGAGCGCGAGCTGCCTCCCAAGAAACTGCAAGGTAAGTTTATCGCACCAAAAGGATCATCACAGTGGAAGCTGTCCTGTGGCTTCTGAGAGTGTTGGAAGCCTGAGTAAACCTGCAAAAGTGCACAAGGTTCACGATGAACACCCTTCTGGGGCAGCAGCATTGCCTTTGCCTCCGAATCCCACCGTTCGTGAATGAAAGGCGCTCTGTAGTCAAGCCACAGCAGGTTGTACCTGGTCGGAAGTGGATTGGTCATGTGCTTACGATTCCGTTTTCATGGTAATGTTCTACATCTATCGTTCAGCTGGTGAGCAGTGGATAACGAATTGGATCTCTCGTGGGTCACTCAACGCAGGATTAGCCCTGGATTTCGATTGTCTATGTACATCCACTGAATGACTCGCTTCACTGAGATTGTTCAATGAGGCGCGTGATCGTTTCCGCCAATGTCTAGCATGCATTAGCCCCATTCACTTTGCAATACAGGGATGCATTGGAGCCTCGGCATCCCACATACTGGACCTTCTGGTGGGTTCCAGCAGCTGCCAACCCCATGTGCAGATTCATTGCATTGCCTCATGCCCGACAACCGACACGCCAACTGTACTCTCCGTCACCCAGGTGTTGCCCACCATTTGTGACTGATGCATGGAGTGGGCTGGTTAGAGACTCCCAGATGAGCGGCCTCATGGATTCCGAGGTGTCCACCCAGGCATGGGTCAATATTTTTGGCCATGCGACGAAAATATTGCATGGCCAAGTGCACGGCTTGGCTCCATGCAAACAATGTGGTGGACCGTCAGAAGCTCGCGTATTCTTTGACAATCCTCCTCCATTGATCTCATTTGAGGATGTATTCGAGTCACCACCATCGCTACTGGCATCCCCCTCTTTGGTTCTCCCAACTGCATCAGGCCATGCTAAATACCAACTGTGTGGAATCATATACAAAGGAGGATTTCATTTTGCAGCTCACATGTTAGATGCTGATGGAGTGGTGTGGCACTACAATGGCCGTGTCAATGGTGGTAGCCCTTCTCTCAACATTCCTGCATCTGCTCATCCAACAATATGCCCCACATTTGACTACACAGTGATGAAGACCTTGGAGCATTGGATGGCTCATCTGCTAATTTACATGTTGTGCTGACGTCAACATTGGTTACAGAGTGAGAAGGAGCGAGTGGATTATTGGGATCTGCACACGTGGTGAGAGGGCTGGCGATTTCAAAAAGGTTATGTGTCTAACAACTGGACCTGGTGTCACAGTTTTGGCTATACATGGTTTCAGTGATCGGCGGTTGCTTCAGAATGTTTTTCGGCAATGGCCGGGCATTGGTGTTTGAGAGCCTGCGAACAGAGAAAGGGACATGTAGAAAGCGGCACATGGAGAGTACGACACAAACTTCGTCCCAGCAGCGATGTAGGTGGCTCTATTCCCCAGACTTTTCCTGACTGAAAAATCCAAGTGATGGCAGTTGAGGACCCACGTCGACCGGTAGTGGACCACATGACTTTGTCTGACCTTCAAACGTTGGCTGAGACTTTCTCGCCCTGGGACCCCAGATCACTCAGAAAATCCATGACCAATTCAACAACATCATCCAGCCCTTCACCAGCATCCATCGGGCCCGGTTTCTTCAAGTATTGCATCGAACGAGAGCTATCATTGTGGGCTCCTGTGCTCTAGAAATGCTCCTTGGGCATGGTGAGACCATGATGGCAGGTTTGGGACCCAGAGACCTGAATCTTATTGTGCCCCACAGTAGTCTGATGTTGATCGAACACTTCATCGTAAACACTATGGCATTTCAGCCCATGCCAGCGACTCTGCACCCCACTCTCACCAGTGTATGTGCATGACTTTCGGCGCTATGGTGCCAATGGGCACATCACCACAGTCTCTGAACCACGGGTGGGGGTTGAAATTGTCAAAGTTGTACTGAATGGACCAACCACGGCAGACATGACATTCATGTCATGTGGAGATCTCACCACTTTCTATCCAGAGCTCACCCTTGATCATATTGGTGTCAGGAGCCAGAATGGCCAAAAGATTGCTCATGGCCAATCATTGGGCTGTGTGGGCAAAACAGTGTTGGACATTCGACGACACACATCATTCCTTAACAGACCTTGTAATTCCTCCTGTCCTGCTCTTTGGTGGAGAGTCAGCGGACGACACTGACTGCCTGACTGTGGAGTGGGATATTCGCTATGACTTCAAATCATTCCTGCTTAATAATGACACCAAGTGGAGGCTGGACGTGGATTGCGTAAACGATCAGTGTGATTTTCGTGTCCATGCCACATTTGCCAATGAAGATGTACCACCACCTCTCATCATGCCCAAAGATTGGGAAGATATTGATTATCTGGAACATGCCATCATGGAACACTATCCTGTGAGTCTGCCTGTCCTCTTCACCTTCTGATCTCATGAATCTGGGGTCCACAGCCCTACTGTCAGATTTTTAAAGGGTTGCCCTACACCATGGCTTGTACACGGCCTTATATAGTTTCTGTGCCTGTGCAAGATGGTGTGACGGCCTCACGCATGCTGAAAGACCTTGAAGTCAATTATTCGGTCCATCAGTGGGGGTTCAGTGCCACAACTGCATCATGTGGTGCCTTGCGACAGGCAGTACAGTACTCTCCTGAACTTTGTGGTACCGCTGGATGACGTTTACACCTTCTTCTTCGAGGATGAGACTATCAAACCACCACCCAACTCGCTCATCAACAACATTGCACCACAGTGCTGCCATGCAGGCACGATTTGATGGGAATCTCCTGGTCATGAAAGAACACGATGGCATCCTGGTGAACATTGCAGAGGACAATGTCAGGCTCGTCACATTCTTACTGAAGAGGTACAATATTGAATTCTACCTCGCTCGAATATTGCTCACTGACAGCGCACAGTTATATGTATGCGTCCTGACGTAGCATCACACTCAAAATGTTCACCTTGTGATTGTATATTACTCTATAGGTTATCCAGTTTTGAATCAGACGTCTGATGGCAGCTCCAAGAGGTCTCAGTACAAGATGTTGTGTTCTGAATGTAATTTGGTATGAACAAGCTTTCCACATCAGCCCCTTCTCGTGCTGTATCCAATCATCGCTTCCTAATCTAAATGGCATCCTTCCCTGGTCTGGCTGATTTTCTCCATTCGGTTTGGAGACTTGAATGTGGTCGTGCCGATGTTCTCGTTTTGCATCAGGCATGTGCTGGTACAGGGCGGTCTGTTCTGACCTTATCAACGAGTTGGAATGCCTGTGTAATCTTAAGTCTTAAGTCACCATTATCAATCAAAAAACACAATCACGCACCTCATCCTCAGAGACGATTAACTTGACAATATAATCCATCAGCCCAGACTTCGTAAATTCGGGAATCTTAGTTGCAAGGGAGCCATCTAATGTTTGCTGGGCTCCTTCGTCAGATGCTTTACAGGTAGGTGGTATTGCACGATCGTGCATCTTGATGCCTCGCTCATTGCAGCGGTCTCGATAGATTTGGAAGTGGAACTTCGCGTTGCAAGCAATATGTGTGCGCCGAGTCGAAACGCTGCCTTTGAAAAAGGATTGATTGGCCGGTACATTATTAGCTCTAGAATTGACATGAGTAATCCGCTTGATGTTTAAAGTCAAAATGTACCTGCATATCTCACACCACCAGCCGTCTTCACGCTCTTGGGTGTGCAGATTGATGTGTCCCTTCTCCTGAGTGAATACCACCTTTAAATCCCTACTGCGCTCCTCTTTGCCCTTATGCTTGCGATCCTCACGATCCTTGTCTCCAAATGCCTTGGTCCTTTCGTAAGCTTCCTCTTTGTTGTTGTCCTCGGCCTCTTCTTCATCATCTGAACAATCCTCTAGTGCAGGGGGTTCGTCGTCATCACGGCAACGGACCACGCACTTGGGTGCAGGCTGTCCTTGGGGAGGTGCTGGAGCCACTCGTTTGGCTGGAGCTGCATTTGCAGCATCGCGGATTTTTTCTGTCGGTTTGATGGCTCGGCCTGAGCAACGAGACACGAAGGTAGTTAGCTTGCCATTGGATGCGGGAGGCGGAGGTGGAGGAAGCATGGGGGTGTCGTTGTCGGGATCATTGTACCAATTGATGGCACTAGCATCTTTGAGTTGGCCATCGGATCCAAGTGCACACAACATTTGTGCAGCAAGGAGGGTGGGGATTGAACCTGTAGTTAGCAGCTTGTTTATACTAAAACTTGTGATAAGAGATCAAAAAAAAAGACGCACCTTGAACATACTGTTGCCATGCAATTACTTGATGTTGAAGCTTGAGGTACCGGAACGAGAAGCCGGAGGATATGTTCTGAACATAAAAGACATTATAGTCTGAATAAAGATTAACATTTGATTAACATTGGGCTTACCAGAACATTGAGTGGATTACCAAGGAAGTCAGATGTCACCAATGGAAATGTGTTGGGTGTTTTGGCTGTGAAGTCAGACCCGCTGTTGATTGTCCCGAGATCGATTGACATGCCCGTTGCCAGAAGATCAGAGCAGATACTGGTGGATCATGCAAAGAATCTGAGAACATGTTCGGATGGGTTCGAACGGGTTCACAGTATTCAGGCAGCAGCCGAACGCCGAACCTAATAATCGGTTCGGTCCTTATATTATGTCGAACCTAGGACCGAACCCACGGTCCGGTCCGGAAGCGTTCAGGTCCGAACCGAAGTTCAGAACCGAACTGCGGCAGCACTAACTGTGACACCTTCTGGTTGAACTCGTACATGGATAGATATACTTTTTCAATGTTCAGATAATGCTCAATAACTCTTACTATGTTAGAAAAAAACTCGTCTAACATTATCATCTTTAGCTACTTTCTTCATAAACAGCTGTGATTGTGCTAATGTTACGAATTTTTGTGAATTCTCCCTAATTTGCCTTGGGAGGGTTTTCCTGATGTAGAGACTGATATTGTCTAGGTCTTCATAAACATTAATACTCGGGCTCGAATGGCGGTAGGGAAAGATATGCTTACTTTGTACACCTAGTGATCCCAGTCGTTGCGGACTTCTCACAGCAACCAATGCAACCACACGGGACGTATCTTTCAATTGTCCCACTGAATCCGCAGTAAACCGCGCAATCCAACCCGTCGTTAATTCCTGGGATATGTCCACACATATATATACCTGTGGATAACCGTACTAAGTACGCAGCCTGCACGTAGTAAGCTGCAAAAGTGCCTACCCTCGGTCCCCTTGCAGGTCATGCCTAAGGGAGTTTTATCTGAATTAGACGCGATAGCTACGCCAGCCATCGCTGCGGCAGATATGACAATATTGGTGAGTGAAGTGAATTTCATAGTTCATAGTGTTTTCTGGGCTGCGTAGGTTGGCTTTTATACGCGATCAGGTAAATGCTTTCATGCGCTCGCATCGCCGGATATTCCAGCTCATGCCCTGTTGCATAGTTTTCTTCTACTTGTGAAATGCGCTTGATTCTTTACTCATTCTAATTTCTAAATCAGTTTATCCATCGTTATTCAGGATGCGGCACCACGGCGGGCGTACAGACTATGTGCAAGGCTATCGCTAGGTATTTCTCAGAAGTGTCGTTGCTCATCGATTATTCGAATCTAATCATCCTAGTTCCTAGCAGGATTCTGTCGATCCAAGATTTTACTTTCTTTGTTTTTGGTCCCTCCTCCCTCGGAAACAAGTCAAAGGCAGTGAACTTTGCCTGGCCCTGCATGACTTACGGTATGGATAGCTTCTTGCCGTAGGCTAAACAATACAGATTGTCACACCAGAGCGCGAGAATAATTATGAAAATTATGAGGTATCAGGATATCTATATCTACAATATCTCCAACATTG
Source organism: Suillus bovinus (assembly GCF_016758785.1). Lineage (NCBI taxonomy): Eukaryota > Fungi > Basidiomycota > Agaricomycetes > Boletales > Suillaceae > Suillus > Suillus bovinus. Next base: position 35,206 of record NW_024542072.1, read on the forward strand.
TCCTGACATCCATCACGTCGTAAACGGAACCATGTTCTTCAGGGGGAAGTTCGTCATGTGAATCCTGTGATGGAGACCCGGACAGGATCCAATCATCCTCGCACTGCGTGTCGTCTTCAAAGTCAGGCAGGCCCAGGAGATGACGATTCCAGGGACGGACGAGCAAGAATGACTGTCGAGTAGGCCGTCGTCTCATGTATCACACTTGAATTATAATTGATACAATAAATAACACCACAAATACATGCTGCTACAATATTTCTAGCGTCTTGGTCATGCCCGGGATAGAAGAAAGATCTTTGACTTGAGCAATAATATCATGATCTGACGTGATTCTCTTGTATTCTCCGCCACGCTGGTGCGCTAGCAAGAACGCGCCAAAAGGCTGTTTAAGGTGAACGATCAACCGCAAGGCTCGATCGCTCAGTTCCGAATCAACCAAATCTTGTGCTTCAGAGAACCCATCAGGCGAACTCTGTGATGAAAGCCCGGGCGCAGACTGATCTTTCTCGCTCTCTGTGTCATCAGATTCGTCAAGCAGCTCTGCCGAGCCAGACGGTTCCGCGAGGTCAGGAAGCTCAAGGAGATAACGATTCCATGGACGAACAAGCAAGAATGTCTGCATAGTGGGTCGTGGAGATGAGAACTGATTCAACTTGTCCTTCGTGACGATCAGCAGGTCATGAAGCCCGTCGGCCTTGACTTCATATATGTTTTGGTCTTCAGCACGAGTTCGTTTAACTGCTGTGACATGAAATGCGATGCAAGGCAGATGCAGTCTGCAGTTAGCGAAACGAGGCGCGTTCAGTTCGTCAAGCAGGGCATAGATTTTCAATGCCAGTTCCACAGACATGGTATGTCGGAGCGAGGAGATTGATGTCTGAATATCATCTTCAGACAGAGATGAAGGGGTATATGGTGGAGCTTTGTATGAGGAAATATCGGCCGGCAGACAGCTATTGAATTCGGATGATTGCCCCACCCAGTTCAAGGCGGTGATGTCACCTGACCGAGCTACGATCTCCTGCAAGAGCCTCCCCAGTGCGTTTTGCTTCTTCTCCCCATAAATGACAGGCAGGTTGACGCTGAAGATACCAAACAATGAATATGCGATATCTTCCTGCCATGTAGTGACACGTGCCGACACCCATTGAAGTTTCTCCCGGGCATCTCTCATCCCCGGACAGAATGCGACGAGGGCCTGTGCATCTATGCCTGTCGCATTTCCCATCTCCTGCATGATTGCACTGGAATGCTTGTGGTTGGGAGAGCGATCGTTAAGATACAGGGACCAATCCCTCTGATAAAAGAGTACAAATGTCGGGGCCAGAAATTCTTGAACTGTCCATCCTCGAGTGTTCCAAGCGCTACTTGCGAGTGCGCCAGGCTGCGACGAAGGCGGAACATCCGAAAGGTAGATGATGGTGAGTGCTGAGTGACGATACCAGAGAAACATGGAATTGACTGATTCTTGAACCTCAACGTTGTTAGTCTGGTCGATGCAACACGTATCAATCCATGCCCAGCGATAGCCTTCATCACGAGCAGTTCTACAGAATGACTGCAACTTCGCGATGCCGCCAACTGGATCCAGGTCATATACTATCTTGTCCTGGATGACATGCAGCGATGGTTCCTTCCCTTCCCACCTATGCGATAGCATAACATAACGGAAGTACATCGCCACCACCTCCTGGATGCGCTTCATTGGGAGCTTTACGTGCACCAGTGTTGATGACAAAAGCTCCTTGTATTCTGTACTCGTTTTGAAGGCATCGATCTGCGCCTCACGATTGCACAAGCGTCCAGTGGAGGTGTTGATTAGACGATGAGGGGCGTTGTCGAGCTGAACCTTGATGCTATCTTCAATAGCACGCTCTGCTTCCGATGGACTAAGATACTGTTGGCGCAAGTCTGGACAAGGAGTCAACGATGGTGAAGGATATGTTATTTGGGGCGTACTTTGTGTTTGCGAGACGGGAGTATTTTCCAACTTGGAGAACATGATTTTGAATACCTCGATGGCTTCGTCATAACGATGTGCGCCATGAAGTACTGCATGCTTCAACTGATATCCAAAGTAAGATGAGGGGTCGAGTTCGATCACCTGTGTATCACCGAAATGAGCGTTGAATACGAAACAGTAGCTGTCATCACACCTTCTCTGCGTCAAGGAGTGCATCGTCCCATAGCATTTTTCCCGACCTCGCCTTGCTACGGTTCGCAAAAATTGTACCAGTTGCCAAATCGAGGTCGATCGCTGCAGAGTAGAGCTCGATAGCCCTGTCGTAATCGCCTGCAACGAGGGCAGCATCGCCGCTCGCAGCGAGGTCAGCCACTCCAGCGGCAGCATAGAGCACACTGCAATCTTGCTTAAAAACTAAGTGAAAATGAGGTTATGACTTATACTCGGTGGACATCATGGAGACTTACCAGCGGACCAATCAAGGCAGCGTGCCTTCGTGGCCTCATCAGCCTTATCCATCATGTATCGGTATGCTTTGATGGCTTCTGGAAGTCTACCTGCCTGAAGCAACGCATGGCACCAATTTTGATGTGCAGTTCGCCACAAGGACCGGAGGTCCCATCCGAATAGCTAGAAAAAGCAGTGGGGCGTGATACAATGATTTACGGTTGTATTGAAATCAACCTACCACCACGAAGATATCATACCTAGAATAGATGGCAGACTTGGACGAGAAAGTAATACTGTTAACGGCAGTGGTGAAGTGGTCAGCTGCTTCATTGTGACGTGCGTCGTCTAATGCATTCATTCCCAGTTGAACGTGTAGATAAGCCTAAAGTGCGAAGTTCGCAAAATCAGTTTCGATGCATGAATCTGGAGTTGACTGCATCAGGAGCACTCACTCCCACAATACTACATGCAAGAGAGTTCGCATCGGGACGAGTGGTAGTTAGTTCTTGGACGCGCTGAATTGCCTCGTCATGTTGGTTTGCATTGAAAAGGGCGATGGCCTGACAGTTGTCGTGTGAGTAGTCGGCACATAGAATACATTTGACGTACCTTGATTAAGAGTAGAAGACGAGTTTTATTCAAGTCTGCGTTCACGTACATGAACGCGAGGTCGAATACTTTCATCGCGTCTTGGAACTGTTGTTTGCCACAGTGGGCGATACCCTTGGAGATACAGCCCATCAAGGATGGCTGAATGCTAATACTCTGTATCACCATATAAGTTGGTCTGTATTGAAGATATCGCAACAATGCATCTCACTTCGAGTGCGTCATCAAGTGCACGGTCCCAGTCTGAGTTTCTTGCCTTGACGAACGAACGATTCGCATAAGAGTCATAGTCGTTTCTATCAGCTTCAATCGCTTGGGTAAGCAGCCTGTCAGCAGTAGGCAAGTTGCCGGCGATGCATGCATTGCGGGCTGTCGTGTTGATGGTGAGAATCTGCATCACACATGGTCAGATCACGTAGTAGGAGCGAGGGAAATAAACATACCTCACAATCAAAATGTTGAGTCTTGGCATCAAGATTGAGGATCAACAAAGAGACTAGCAAAAAACGGGAACTCACATTCTCTGTCACTTGTTCCTCCATGTCGTTCCGCATATCCTTGTAGAAAATGAGATGAAAAAGGGACGGAAGATGAACGGAATCTTACATCTGATGCCTGGTCCTTGGGAATGTCCTCCAGCAAACTTGAAGGTACTGCCCACTTTGAGATTATAACAGCACTTCCTCCTGTCAGGATGTGCTTGCCATCCGTGGAGAACGTGACACAATACAACTGACCCGGATGCTTGAATATGGCGATGGTTGATCGATCCGAAAGCCGCCAGAGGCGAACCTGTTTGTCCTCAGATGCGGACGCAATAAGGGTGCCAGCAGGGTTGAGGGCGGTCATGTAGACAGTCTCGGTATGGCCCTTGCAGGGTTCACCAACCTGCTTCCAGGTCGATGTATCCCACTCCCTTATGGTGGGATCTAGCCTGGAGCCCGTCGAGAACAGTCGTGTACCATCGGACGTCCATGTGAGTGAGTAATTCCATGCTCCGTTGAACGCAGAGTGACCCAGAAACTTTGCGATGCATTCTCTCTTGCGTGGATTCCATATTTGGATATCTGTCTTGGTTGCGATGGCAAGATATTCACCGGACGGCGAATACCGAACACTGCGGATTTCAGTCTCACAATTGATTGGATTTCCTTGAACCTGCCATGTTTTTGTGTTCCAGAGCTCCACGGTGGTATCCAATGAACCACTCGCCAGAAATGAGCTGTCTGGGGAAAAGTCGAGCGAGAAAACCTTGTTGGAGTGGACTCTGATGGGTTGGGTGAGGGATTCGCCATCTTTGTTCCAGGCGATGAGCTCTCCGCCGAAATCACCGCTCGCTATGAATTGCCCGTCTCTTGATACCGCAGCTACTCGTACGCCGAAGCGATGCCCCTGCATTACCTTCAATACGACACCGTCTTCTATATCCCATAGACGAAGGGTCTTGTCGTATGAGGCCGTTACCATACGGCGTCTATCGGGGAATACTACAACTGCAAAGATACTATGCCTATGACCTTCAAATATCCGACTAGCCGTGGTGATCCGGATGGCAGGATGTTCTGCTTCTGTCATTCTCGAGGTGGATGGTATGGTGAGCGCGACTTGTTGGCGAGCTTGTGAGAGTCTCGATCTAAGACGTGCCTGTACCGGGCCTATTTGTGCTTCTCCACAGCCTCAACCTGAGATGCCAAGGACACGGGGCATTCAGACCGCTGCGATCTGCTATCGAGAACTTTTGAATTCACTGATGCGTACATCCCATATCTGTACCGAGGAAATATCTCCATGAACATAAACCAAGATGATAACTTGGTAAATATAAAACTTCCCATCTAAACTTAAAGGTTCTGACTATCTGGACAATGGAAATGAAAATTCTTGTGTTTTACGGCCTACCTATACACTGATCATATCTGAGATACCATCCCAAGGCAACGACGACGATCATCCGGGTCAATGGAATGCTATCATGCACGAGAATTTTCATGAATTCGTTGACTTGCTGCCGATGCAGAATCTGTCGTATCTCAAGCGCATGCTGAGTGAAGCGTTCAACGGCAAATGAGGATTAGAGGACAAAGGTGCAGGGCCCCAAGGTATGGTACGCCAGCGGGAGACGGGATGCTGTGTCATCGTCTCCATCAAGCACAGTTGGACAAGAGGGACGGATGGGTTGGGAATGGTACATCACAGGGTAAAACGAAACTCAGAGCGGAGACGTGGTAGGCTGAAGTGTGCTTGATTAGGACTGCCACGTTGCAGGGTAGCCTACTATGGTGGTCATCAAATCCTTCACGGGGAAGGACACTTACACGAGCTGTTGACAGCAGCATTCCCATGGGCATGGGAACTATGTTTGATCAGCAGCTGGTTACATTGGTGTCACAACTTCAAGTTACGACAAGAACAGTATTCCAACCCCTCCGACAAAGCTGTCGTGGTGATGGTCGGGCTAGTGCTTGAAGATTGGTGTGAACGATATAAAACATGTCCTTCAAGTTGATTCATATCCCTTCTTGACCACGACGCTGCAACCCGACATCGAAGGATGATTAGTATCTTCTTTTCTTTCGGCTCATCTGTATTACATACTATGATCCAGATAATATCCATGTAAATGATGGTCCCTACGAGCCGAGGAAATGACACTAACATGGCTGTTGACAGCAACGTTCTCATGGGGCTGGGAACCATGTTTGATCTGGCCAGACAAGAAAAGCATTTCGACCCGTTCGACAAAGCTGTTGTGGTGATGGCCGGGCTAGTGCTTGAAGATTGGTGTCAACCGTGAGGCTGCAGCCCAACGTCGAAGGATGACTACATACATATAGTAAGACTGAAAGAACACTGGCTGCGTGGCATGTTGTTCAAGAAAGGAAATGCTTTTGGCTGGACAAGGAATGGCAACAACTTGCGTCTTTTGCTTATCAAATAGCGTAGTAGTAGTCAGCCTATATTTATCATCCTTTATCAGCGAAGCGAGCAGTCAGCGCTTCAGCTAGAGCCTACCATGTAATTATAAATTCAGGGCCTGTCTCGCTGTCAATCCATCCATCCATCATGTCCATCCCTGCGTTCGATACCACCTCCTACTCCACCTACACCCAATCACCCAATCCATCCTGGACGTATGGTCAAAAAGTCGACGCTACTCCTGCCGGAAAAGAATGGGTCGCAGGCGAATCTGCAGGATGGAAAGTATATAACACGGCAGAAACAGACAAGGCGTACGTACTCCTCGACATGTTGATCAATCCGCAATTGTGACCACGATCGACAGCGATCTCTACAAGCTCTTGATTTCAGGCGTGGTACCACGCCCCATCGCATTCGTTTCCACGATCAGTGAGGATGGCGTAGAGAACCTGGCACCCTTCAGGTAAGACATATCTCTAGTATCTAACGCGCTCTGTACGCTTACCTTGTTTACGTCCACCAGTTGGTTCAACACAGTGAGCAATACAAACGACACGTCTTCTTAATAGTCCCATCATAACCTCTTCCCACAGGTCACAAACTACCCACCTATCATCTCATTCGCAGTCAACCACAGCGCTCCGGGCCGCCTCAAAGACACGACCACGAATTTGAAGAACGGCCAGGGATTCACTGTCAACATCATCAGTGAGGCATTCGTCGAGAATGCAAATGCAGCTGCTATAGACGCTCCTCCCGACTTTGACGAGTGGACTCTCACTGGTCTGACAAAGGAGAAATGTGTATGCGTGTACTTTGATGATACGGTATATGCGCTGACAATCAGGTGTTCAGGTGCAAATCAAAGCCTCGCGCGTCAAGGAAAGCGCTTTTAGCATGGAGTGCGAGGTAATTATATTTTATTCAATGCCGAGCCCGCTTACTCGCTAACAACGCCACCTCCCAACAGCTCTACAAATCCATAGATATCACCCACCCAGTCACAGGCGAGCACAGCAACACGCTCATCCTAGCGCACGTCAAATACATCCATGTGCGCAAAGATGTGCTTACGGACAAAGGCGTCGTCGACCTCACAAAGTTCAAGCCTGTCGCGCGTTTGGGCGATATCTCATATGCCCGCGTTGGAGATGCATACAGGATCGCCCGTCCATCATGGGCGCAGGAGGAGGCTAAGATACAGGAGGCATTAAAGACTCCCGCATCGCTGTGAAATAGAACGAAGGAACCATCTTTTGGTAACATATACCATAGATCATGGGTAAGATGGGCGATGGATATCAGCATCTATGCGTAATCGAGGAATTCTTATACCTGGTAGACTCTATGATGACTGACGCGCCCATCATGACTAAATTCATTGCAAGATTCCAGGACCCTGTAAAGGGTACTGTTTTCGGTATGATGGTCTGCTAAAAGTTTACAACGGTCTCGCCTTGAATCCTCGCACTATGGCTACTATTTCCTCGTGATCTCATTCTGTTGTCGATACCTTGACTCATCCTGTCGTTCCGGTAGCTTCGGGCCAAGAACTTCCTGATGAGCTCCATTGTATCAACGCGCGTCTTCATTCTCAAGTCTCGTGACATCCCATCGCAGGCAAGAGACTCCCAATACCCATCGGCTGGATCTCAAGAATGAATTACATATGTGCAACGTCAATGTGGCCTTGCTCAGTATTTCAAATGATCTGTCTATCCAAATGGCTGGATTGACCCTTGAAGGAGGGTCCGACAGTTTCAACTTTGTCCTATCTGTGGTAATGGAACGAGAATAGTTGGGTACATGTATAGAGGAGGAAATGTCGAGAATGAAGACTGCTGAGATATCTATACCTATCTCTTCCGTTATGTAAAAAAACGAGTACCGTGATATACAGCTACAATATTTCTAATGTCCTGAGATTCGTCATACTGTCAAAAGAATTTGCATCTTTGGCCTGTGCAATGATATCACGATCTGACGCGATTCTCTTATATTCTTCGCCGCGTTGCCGCACTAGCAGAAGTGCGCTGAACGGTTGTCCAAGGCGAACAATCAATCCCATTGCACGCTCGATTGACTTTGAATGACCTAGGTCCTGTTCACCGGGCGATCCCGGGCGATCAAAATCATCCACGCTCTCTACATCGTCTGCTTCGCCAGGCAGATCGAGAAGACGACGATCCCAGGAACGGACAAGTAAGAATGACTGTCGAGCGGGTCTTCCTCGTGAGAACTGAGGCAACCTATCCTTCGTGGTGATCTGCAGGTCATGAAGCCCGTCTGCCTTGACTTTATACATGAAGTAGGTCTCCTCGTGTCCTATGCTCCGTCTAACTTCCGTGACAGCGAATGTGAAGCATGGCAGATGCAGCCGGCGGTGAGCAAAACGTGGAGCGCTCAAGCGGTCGAGCAAGCTGTACAATTTCAAAGCTAACCCGACGACCATAGTGCCTTGCAGCAACGAGACCGATTTCTGCATCTCATCTTCGGATATAGATGACAGCGTGTACGGCGGGACTTCATACGAAGTGATGTCAGCAGGCAGACAGCTGTTGAATTCAGATGACGTTCCAACCCAATCTAGAGCACTAATGTCACCCAACTGAGCTATGACCTCCTGCAAGAGTCGTCCAAGCGCGTTTTGCTTCTTCTCACCATACATGATAGGAAGCCGAACACCAAAAATACCAAATAATGAAGTACGCGATGTCTTCCTGCACTGTGGTGACACGCGTCGACACCCACTGAAGTTTCTCACGGGCGTTTATCATTCCAGGACGGAATGCGACAAGGGTTTGTGCATCTATCCCCGTCACACCCTCCAACTCCCGCATGATCGCGACAGACTGCTTGTGGTTGGGAGAGTGGTCGTCGAGATATGGAGTCCAATCGCTTTGGTAGAAGCGAACGACTTTTGGAGCGAGGAATTCAGGTACGGTCCATCCTCTCGTGTTCCATGAGCTCCTTGCCAAAGCACCTTGTTTTGACGATGGCGGAACATCTGATAGGTAGACCATCGTGAGCGCTGAGGCGCGATACCAGTCGAACATGGAATTGAGCGATGTTTGGAGTTCGACGTTATTGGCCTGGTCGATGCAACATGAATCAATCCACCCCCAGCGATACCCCGCAGCACGAGCAGTTTTACAGAAAGACTGCAACTTCATGATGCCCCCAACTGAATTCAACTCATCCACGACCTTGTCCTGGACGTCGTGCAGCAGCGGTTCAATTCCTTCCCACCGATGCGACAGCGTGACACAACAGAAGTACGTCGCCACCACATCTTTAATGCGCTCCATTGGGAGTTCTGCGTGCATCAATGTCGATGACAAAAGCTCCTTGTACTCTGTGCTCGTTTTGAAAGCACCAATCTGTGCCTGTCGATCGCATAAGCGCCCAGTAAAGGTATTCAGCATACGATGCGGGGCGTCATCGAGGTGATCCTTGATGGTCTGTTGAATAACTCCTTCTGCTTTGGATGGATTAAGGTATTGTTGGCGCAGCCCTGAAAAAAGAGTCAAGCATGTTCAAGGCTGTGCTTATTTGGGACCGTACTGTGCGTTTGTGTGTCAGCAGCATTTTCCAACTTGGAGAGCATGGTTTGGAATGCGTCGATTGCTTCGTCATATCGGTGTGCGCCGTGAAGTACTGTATGCTTCAACTGATATCCAAAGTAAGATGAGGGGTCAAGTTCGATCACCTGTGTATCAGCGAATGAGTGTTGAATACTAAACGGTAGCTGTCATCACACCTTCTCTGCATCAGGGAGTGCATCATCCCATAGCATTTTTCCCGACCTCGCCTTACTACGGTTCGCAAAAATTGTGGCGGTTGCCAAATCGAGGTCGATCGCCGCAGAGTAGAGCTCGATAGCCCTGTCGTAATCGCCTGCAGCGAGGGCAGTATCTCCGCTCGCAGTAAGGTCAGCCACTCCAGCGGAAGCATAGAGCACACTGCAATCTTGCTTAAAAACTAAGTGAAAATGAGGTTACAACTTATACTTGGTGGACATCATGAAGACTTGCCGGTGGACCAATCAAGGCATCGTGCCTTCGTAGCCTCATCAGCCTTATCCATCATGAATCGGTATGCTTTTATGGCTTCTGGAAGTCTACCTGACCGAAGCAACAAATGGCACCAATTCTGGTGTGCAGTTCGCCACAAGGACTCGAGGTCCCACCCGAATAACTAGAAAAAGGCGTGAAATAAATGATTTCCAGTGCATTGAAAACCTACCACCACGAAGACATCATATCTAGAATGAGTGGCCGACATAGACGAGAAACCAATGGTGTTGACAGCAGCAGTGAAGTGGTCAGCCGCTTCATTGTGACGTGCGTTGTCTAATGCATTCATTCCCATTTGGAAGTGTAGATAAGCCTGATGTGCGAGGTTCACAAAATCAGCATCGACGCATGAATCTCGAGTTGACCGGCAGGAGAACCCACTTCCACGATACCACACGCAAGAGAATTTGGATCAGGACGAGTGGCAGCTAGCTCTTGGACGCGCAGAATGGCCTCGTCGTGTTGATTTGCATTGAAAAGGGCGATGGCCTAACAGCTGTCGTGTGAGTAGCGAGTACACGAGACACAATTGACATACCTTAATCAAGAGTAGCAGACGAGTTTTACCCAAGTCTGCGTCCACGTACATGAAGGCGAGGTCAAATGCTTTCATCGCATCTTGGAACTGTCGTTTTCCACAGTGGCCGATGCCCTTCGAGATACAGCCCATTAAGGATGGCTGAATACCGATGCTCTATATCGCCATATAAAGTAAGTCTGTGTTAAAAAGGTCATGACGCAACAGTTGTCTCACTTTGTGCGCATCATCAAGTGCAGAGTCCCAGTCTGAATTTCTTGCCTTGACAAACGAGCGATTCGCATAAGAGTTGTAGTCGTTGCCATCCGCATTGATATCTTGTGTTAAAATCCTGTCAGCAGCGAGCAAGTCCCCACTTATGCATGCATTGCGGGCTGTCGTGTGGATGGTGAGGATCTGAATCACGCATGGTCAAATTACGTGGCAAGAGTGAAGGCTAAAAACATGCCTCGCAGTCAGACTGTTGAGCCTTGGTATCAAAATTGAGGATCAACAGGCAAGGAGACCGGCAAAGAACAGGAACTCACGTTACTATCTGCCACTTGTTCCTTCAAAGTGTCTTTCCGTAACGCGTCCTTGGAGGCTATGAGATAAAGGAGGGACGTAAAATGGACAGAATCTTACATCTAATTGCTGGTCCTCTGGAATGTCCTCCACGAAAGGTACTGCCCACTTTGAGATTGTACAATCTTTTCCTCCGCTCAAGATGTGCTTGCCATCCGTGGAGAAGGCGACACAATACACCTTATTGGGGTGCTTAAATATGGCGATGGTTCTTCGATCCGAAAGCCGCCAAAGACGAACCTGGAGGTCGTAAGATGCGGATGCGATGATGGTGCCAGTAGGGTTCAAGGCAATCATGTAGACACTGTCAGTATGGCCCTTGTAGGGCTCACCAACCTGCGTCCAGGTCAATGAATCCCATATCCGTAGGGTGGGATCAAGTGTGTTACCAGCCGAAACAAGCTGTTTGCCATCGGGCGTCCACACGAGTGAAAGATTCCATGCTTCATTGAACGCAGAGTGACCCTGGAACTTTGCGATGCATTCTCTCTTGGATGAATTCCATATTTGGATATTGAGCTTTGTTGCGATAGCAAGATGTTCACCAGATGGTGAATACCGAACGCAGGTGATTTGAGCGCCAGTCCCACAATTGATTGAATCTCCTTGCACCTGCCATGTTTTTGTGTTTCAGAGCTCCACTGTAGTGTCAAATGAGCCGCTCGCCAGCCATGTGCTGTCTGGGGAAAAATCAAGCCCAAATATTTCTTTGGAGTGAACTTTGATGGGTTTGATGAGAGATTCGCCGTCTCTGTTCCAGGCTATGAGCTCTCCACCATCATCACCGCTTGCTATGAATTGCCCGTCTCTTGATACTGCAACTGTGTATACGCCGAAGCGATGCCCTTCAATTATCTTCAACACAACACCGCCATCTAAGTCCCACAGACGAAGTGTCTTGTCGTACGAGGCCGTCACCATACGGCGTCTATCGGGGAAGACTGCAACTGCAAAGACACTATTGTCATGACCTTCAAATGTTCGAGTAGCCGTAGCGATTCGAATGGCGGGCTGCTCTGTTTCCATCATTCTGCTCGAGTTGAGCGAACCTTGCTGGAAAGCTTGTGAGTGTCTTGATCTAGTAAGTTTCTGACAAGTTGTGCCTCTTTTCACAGCCTCAATCGCAACGTGCTTCCTATATCATTAGACGCCCGAGACAAGACTCACAGTGATACCTATATTTATGCGATCTGCAACAAAAATCCATGGCCAGCTCGCTCTCTTCAAGTTATGATCTAGCTAGTCCCCATACCCATCTCTCCATTCTATTCTGCTACCTACTCCACCTACTCCATCCTGGACGTACGCTCAGAAAATCGACACCACTTCTGCCAGAAAAGACTGGGTCGCACTGGCAGGCGAATCTGCGGCAGCGTAGGAAGTCTATAACACAGCAGAAACAAACAATTTAATGCACTCTTCGACCTGTTTAGCTGCAATCGTGATCGTGATCAACAACAATAACTAGAAGGTTTTGATTCCAGGCATGGTATTACGCCCTACCATTCATGTCTACGATAAGCGAGGGGGCGTAGAGAACTGGTTACTGTTCCAGCAAGACACACCTCTAGTATGTAACGCGCTCCGCACGTTCATCTGAGTCGCATCCACCAGTTGCTTTATTACAACAAGCAGTGCACAAACAACATGTCTCTTTAATGGTATAACCATTGGTCACGAACTACCGCCTATCATTTGCATACGACCACAGTGCTTCAGACTGCTTCAAAGACACAACCAGCATCATCAGCGAGCCATTCGTCGAGAATACAGATGCAAGCGTCATAGACGCCCCTCCATTCTTCGATGAGTAGACTATCAGCGGTCTGTCAAAGGAAAAATGTGTATGCGTGCACCTTTGTGACACGATATATGCACTAACAGGGTGTTCAGGCGCAAATGCCGGCGAGCACAGCAACACGCTCATCCTAGCGCACGTCAAGTAGATCCACGTGCGCAAAGACGTGCTCACAGACGAAGGCGTCGTTGACCTCACAAAGTTCAAGCCTCTCGCGCGTTTGGGCGATATCTCATATGCTTGCGTTGGAGATGCATACAGGATTGCCCATCCATCATGGACGCAGGAGGAGGCTAAGATACAGGAGGCATTAAGGGGCTGGTCTTCGAGGCCGACTTCGAGCGAGTTGAACGGATGATGCTGACTACGCTATTTCGTAATTGCGGCTCAAGGATACGCCCGCAAAACCAAAGATGAATGTGGGAATTGTACTAGGTGTATCATTCAACCAGTTCGTAAGTTCTCACCTATCTAGCGCTGGGGCTGACAATTCAATCTCGGACTCGGAGGTCATGCACTCGTTATCCTGATCCGAGTCGACGTATCGTCCGATCCAAACACCATGATGATTACAACTTCAATGAAATAGCCTAGTAAGCCAGCATCATCCATCGCTTCGGCCTCGTATGCGTGAAGACCAGCCTCGACCACCATGTAACTATAAATCCAGGGTCAGTCTCGCTCTCTTCAATCAACTAATCCACAATCACAATGTACATCCCTCCATTCGATACCACCTCATCCTCAACCTACACCCAATCACCCAATCCATCCTGGACATATGGCCAGAGAGTCGATACCACTCCTGCCGGAAAAGACTGGCTTGCAGATGAATCTGCGGGGTGGAAAGTCTATGATACAGCAGAAATAAACAAAAGGTACGTATTCCTCGACCTGTCGATCAGCCATAATCGTGACCATGATCGACAGCAATCTCAACAAGCTCTTGAATTCAGGCGTGGTACCACGCCCCATGGCATTGGTGTCCACAATTAGCGATGATGGCATAGAGAACATAGCACCCTTCAGGTAAGACGCTTTCATTATCTAACGCGTTCTGCATGTTTACCTAATTTTCATTCAACAGTTGGTTCAATACAGTAAGCAATACAACACGTCCCTTCAATGGTTCAATAACTTCTTCCCATAGGTCACCAACTACCCGCCTGTCATCTCATTCTCAGTCAACCGCAAATCCCCCGGCCACCTCAAAGATACGACCACCAACTTGAAGAACGGCCAAGGATTCGCCGTGAACATCATCAGCGAGGCATTCGTAGAGAATGCAAATGCAACTGCTATAGACGCTCCTCTCGGCTTCGACGAGTGGACTCTCAGCGGTCTGACAAAAGAGAAATGTGTATGTATGCAATCTTGAAGATATGGTATATGCGCTAACAATAACATGTCCAGGTGCAAATAAGAGCCTCGCGCGTCAAGGAAAGCGCTTTTAGCATGGAGTGCGAGGTAACTCTATCTTATTTCATATCGAGCCCGCTCGCTCGCTAACAACGCCGCCTCCCAACAGCTCTACAAATCAATAGACATCACACACCCAGTCACAGGCGAGCACACCAGCACGCTCATCCTCGCGCACGTCAAGTACTTCCATGTGCGCAAAGACATGCTCACAATCAAAGGCATCATCGACCTCACAAAGTTCAAGCCTGTCTCCCGTGTGGGCGACATCTCATACGCCGCGTTGGAGATGCGTACAGGATCATTGTTCCATCATGGGCGCGGGAGGAGGCGAAGATACAGGAGGCATTGACGACGACTCTCGCATCAGCATGAAGTAGAACGAAGGAACCATTTTTTTTGGTAACATATACCATGGATCATATACGAGACGGGCACTGATAGAGTCTGTGGCCATTTGTTATCCCTAACATAAACCTTTATAGTTCACTAGCAAGCCCTGATATATCCTACTTTCTGCATCGTAATGATCATGACTATATTTCAAAATTTCAAACCTGATGTCATTTACAACCATCACAATCAACGACAATCATTGTAAAGCAGTTACATCCGCGATCGACATGCCTAAATTGTTCTCTGGATGTAATCTCAGTAAAAGGAAACTACAGATGTGGAATAAACTTGGTCCAAGCTACTGTATCGTACACGCCAGGAGGTAGCGATCGAAAGCTTATCGATATAAGTATGATTAGTGTAATGCGTGCAACACCATATACGAGAAAGCTGAGATATAGAGCAAAAAATGCAATGAGTTCGTTCAAACCCAGCCAAATGTTACAGCTGAAGAGCAGAAGAATAAATACTGGTGAGAAAAGTATCGCAAGGGAAGCCACACGCCATAGTGCCTGTTCCGCGTGTCCCTGAAACAAAGCATTCCAACCCAGACAATGCAAACCTCCAAACACTGCCCCACTGAAGCATCCAACGAAAAGTATGATTTGATTATGACGGTCATTGTCATGTTCGTAACCACCTACAGGCGGAACCCGACGTGAGTGGCCAGCACGCGAGGAATTGTATGAGCCAGAACCCATAAGATTGGACCAGGGATAGATACAAGTGAGTAAAAGATCACCCCATTCAGAGGATGACATATCTACTTTACTAGGATGCAAGTGGATTAGAACAAACTCAAGTAAGGACATTGACAACATACTCGTGGGCTAGTGCTAGACTCTGAGCAGTGTCTTTCCAATGAACAGCATGGGTACGTCCTACATCCTTAGGCTTCTTCCACCAAAAGCCATAGGCAATGCTGGTCAGGGCAGCCACAGCAAGGGTGTCGAGTTCAAGCAGTGTCACCGGAAGATTCTGAACGTAACGGGCGACCAGCTGGAGGACGAACCACACCAGTTGAAGAATGGCGATGCTTTTTGACAATGCATCACCCTTACTTCGGTCTTCTATGTCTGCCTCCGCGATGCTGGACATTTCCACGTAGTCCTTATCAACAAATTGCCTAAGCTCTTTGGGTGTCAGAGTGGTTTGCGGTTTGTCATTGCAGTAGAGCATGAATCCGCCCATCCATGCGAAAAAACCATGCGTCACTGTCCACTCTGTAAGGCATTCGTTGAACGAATTTTAGTTTACCGCACTGAAGGGCCAGGCAGGTGACCGACCTTTAAAAGCGTCAGTTGCAACATGCCGAGTGCTCGGATGTGGATTGTTTGTTCCAGACCATGTTGACATCACAGTAACTGTGCTCTCGTTATAGTCGCTGCGGATTTGGTGAAATTGTGCACTATCATTGAAGGCCTTTGCAGTGTCACGAGCACTTAGAAATTGCAGAGTGGCCCAGGTAATCATGAGTTCTGGGGCGACCAGCGCCATCATCATGATGCCTAGGCGACGAGAAAAAACAGTGAGCCTCCCCTCGTCCATACCTGGGATGTTTGGGTGAATCGCAGTCCATGTGCATGCGAATAGAGTTGCAGAGCAACTCCAGATGATATCCCACGAGGATCTGGTGTTACTGCAGGATAAAGGGTCACTGACATCGAGTGTACTAGTGACACTGGCGTCATTGAGGTTCAATAGTGAGGAGTAAACGAACGGGATGTGTAACAGTGATAGGATAGTTAAGGACAGTAAGAACATGACGGGTGCAGCCGCGCGTACAACATTGACAAGTCAGGATCTTCAAAGTAATTTATTAGAACCCATTCAACCGAAATTTACGCAGCTTGTGTGTCACCATCGAGGTTACTTATTCCCGCTGCCGTAAGGGAGTAGGTCCAAGTTACATAAATCCATCTCTACCAAAAACCCATGACACAGCCCAATGCACCTGTACTATGTCACCCTGGTGTAATGACAGCTGAAATCTGTGAATCGTACTTCTGTCGAAAAATTCTGACCGTAACGCTCAGTCATCAGCTTATCCCAGTCGGACAGTCTTTGCAGCAATCCAGTACCTACTTCTCAACGACGAGGAAGAGCTTGTCAGTGACGGCAAAGTTCACGAGTGTGCTGACACTTACTTCAGGGACGGCAGGGAAAATTTCGAGCAGGATTGTAGACACTATGACAGATTGAGCCAGATTGGTGGCAGTACCAACTGGCGATGGCAACCAGGCAGTCAGAATATATAAATAAAGCTTCCTTACCAAAGGTAATAAAATTTGGTCCGATCAAGACTAAAGTATCTCTTTCCTCATTTGTGTCTGAACACAATGCTTGAATGTTGCGAACAATCCTGTGCACTACAGTTGACCGTGTGCGAAGGCCGAGTACTACAGCGCGTCGGAGGGTGAGTCCTTGGTAGCCAAACGTCGTCATATATGATGCACAGTAGCGAGAATAAGTACTAACGTTTAAGTATGGTACTAGGTCTGAGCACATCTCAGTAGTGTCGAGACAATGAGTGCTGAAGTGTTCTGATGATACAAGATGACCCAAATATGTACCGTAAATGATTGGCCTAGATAGTGCGTGGCGGGAATGTCATGTGGTAGGGCCTTCGATAAGTTTCTGTTCGGACTTATGGTCTTTATCATGACGGCGATCACGGTTAGTAAGAGATAGCACATGAGTCAAGTATCCAATAATGCAGCCAAGTGCGACACCCGCGGCAGCGGCCAACTGCATGGCGGTGGAACCCACATAATACAGCTGCCCCTGTATAATTTCCAACCCTTCGTGGATATCGTGTTGATTTTGCATTTGAAGCGACCACTAGCCAATCAGAAGTAATGAGTAAATACTGACAAATTTATGAAAAGTAAAAGACAACCAGAGAGTCCAACATAAAACAGTCGATTCCTTTGGAGCATTTGGCGATAGCTCGTGTGACGGATGGATACTCGAAACGACGTTTTTGCAACTCTGTCAGCTTGGAAGATGTCTCTTGCAGAATGCTAAACACATTCAATGTCGAGTAACATATCAAGAAGGGATATACCTAATCATGCCATCCCTCCGGTCTTGTTCCGAGGGATCATGGGCGGTCGGGGCGTTGCACAGATGTGAGCTTAGTCGATAAAGTCGAAACCTCAGGTCCTCCAGGTCAGTCTTATTCTGCTTATGTTGCTGCGACGGCCTCTAAATCAAGAAACATCCTGGTAATTAAGTAAGCTCTCACATCTATGACTGCAAGGATTGACAATAATCCACTGATAGTAGCTTGTATCGGAGGACCGGCCAATGGAATTCCACCTGCAATGCCTCGGATGAGAGGAAAGTATGTCTGAACTATGTCAGAACTTTTTCGGGCAGAGGAATAGCGACGGAAGGATCTGGCGGAGGAAATATTGATAGAGAATTTGAGACCTGCATCCCTCGCCAGAAAAATTAGCGATGAATTCAAGAATGGATGAAGGAATGGGAAGCTCACTAGGGATATATTTTGTACGTCCGTTCTTTGTGAGGCGCCTACTATCAGGGAAATATAATTTGCTACGGAGTGCTCTGTAGCACTCTGCAGCCCTCTGCAACACTCTGTAGCACCGTGACCATCCGCCCCACTCATGCTTTAACTGAACTGTGAATGTTTTGCCCAGATTGAAGTCCTTAACCATCAAGGAGGGCATTTTGACCAGATCCGGGTCAGAGGATGAGTGAGAGGGGATATAAGAGTAGGTCCGGAGGAGTACTTGATAAGTACTAGTAGCTGTGTACAACACAGCCCAAACGTGCATGTACTATGCTTACATACTACTCGAGTTCTGGAACGACTCGCTGCGTACACACGTGGATTAGACCCTTGAATCAAGCGCTGAACGTACGAGTCTGTCCCTCGGCCCCACCGAGTTGCCGACCTCGTTTGGACGTTTCTATATATGGGTTATACACTTCGTTTTTCCGCAAAGCCGTACGAATTTCCATGGAAGTTCGATCCTGATAGCTGTGTTTGGTTTGGCATGTAAACATGAAGAGAATGCATGAGAATACACAGAAATACATGAGCGAGCGAGCAAGGAAGATCTATAAACAAGTGCGGGGATCGACACTTGTTGTTTCCCACGGCTGCTTGTTGCAACACATGTACAGTGCGCCGCGCACTCTGATACCAGCCTCCCGCTCTCCAGCACACTTACAACAACAATCAACCACACCGTCTCTTTATCCAACCCCTCACTGGCTCCTTTGGATATCCGGTCTCGCTGTCTTCGGATCATCCCTACCGCCACCTTCAAATACTTTTGATTTATTCTCTTCCCGTTTATCAAAAGATTCTGCTCGGCTAGTCACCAGCATCAGTAGCGTACAAATAAATTCTTCTTTCATGACTATGAGTCTACCATATTTTACTAACTCGGTAATGTGGGAAACATACTAGGTGAACGACTGGGAGTGAAATAAGATGTGATGAACATCAAGTATCCCAAAATCCAAAACACAGGCAAATAATACTACCCATGGTCCCAGTTAGCGACATATAGCAGTCCACACTCACTCAAAACAGTACCCACCCGTCTTACGTTTACCACAGCCGAAACGAGTTGGGGCTCGGAGGGGGTGGGATATTCATATTCAGCACGTCGAGTGAAAAGATTTTTGGCCTTGCTACGAAGTGAGGCAATACATCCTCTGCGGGATTGACCGAGCGGTAGTGGGAGCTGCAGAGATATCAGATACGAAGGCGAGGGAATGGAAGCAAGCGAACCTGGCGAATTTCTGAACGAGTCTTCCTGAAACACGTGAAACACTTCTTGCGCCGGGGTTTATCTTGAGCCATGGCTCGTGTCTCAATCAATAGGATAACCTACAGGAGTCACATCAAATCAATCTGTGATCCAAGTACTTGTGGGCTGGCTGGTACATACCTCTAGTAAGTTACGATATGGTACAGTTCTAGAAATTCAGTCAAGCAAATTGAAAAGCAGTCGACACGCCTGTAGGTTTCACATAAACCGTGTGATTAAGGTGGTTGATAGTCATGTAAAGGAGCTGCATACCTCTACTATAATAATGAGAAAATTCAGAGGGCGGAGGATAGTACGAGATAATGGGTTCAAGTTGACGTTCAAGATTAAAAACATTCATGCCTGCAAGCTGCAGCATGTTCATGGCGTGTGCAGCAGCTGATGTATGCATGGTCAGTATTAGCGCTAGCACTCGTATCATTTCCGCATGGATTTAGATTGGTAAAGCGAAGATCGCGTTCCGGTTCAACAGTGCAGTGCCGGTGGGCAATCGGGTAGGCTGTACATGTGAGTTGTCCTTCACAGTAGCGTGGATTGCACTGCCAATCACATCCAATCTATCACGGTCTGAGACACTATCGATCAGGAATTCTCAGACTCCAGTGTCTTTCAAGTCCAGTGCAAGGTAATAAGCAGTCTTTCCGTCGAGCCTTGTATCATTGACATTGAGTTCCCTCGTTCGTGCAAATGCTGAATGCAACTTACGTCCTTCTTCTAGTCCACCAGAACTCTCCCTCAAAACATGAAGTCCACCAAGCCGGACGAAATTTCCTTGCAGGTGAATGAGATAGGCGAGGTGTTTACTCGGAACGTAAAGCCAAAAGACATGCATGCCATCGTACAGAAACATAACTCTAGTCAACCCCGTAACCAGTGCCGGCGAACTAACAGCGTCTGACATCCCCGGCTGGGCCTGCGCTGGATTCGGGCTCCAATTTACCATGTATTCGATTGTGACGCCCGCCATGTTCCAAAGAATACTTGAAGTGTCGCCTGTCGCGCACATCGATAATGTACGCGTGCCTGTGTTGTTGATGGAAGATGGCGTACGTGTGGTATTGGCGCAGGGATTAAGGTTTTATTACGCGCTCAAGGACAGGGAGAGGAGAATGGAAATGTTGTGGGCGAGATGTATCTGCTTGGATGGGATTGCGGCGAGGGTTTCGTGGGAGGGATCGGTTTAAGAAGCTGGAGCAAAACCAAGCTGACTGATGGCAATATGAGGCCACAAATAATGATTTGGATGATAATATTGCATATGTAGGCGGTGTGTGAGATGCGGGGCGTGAGCAAGGGGGATGTGTTTGCGTCAGGTGTGAAATTGTCGCGACATTCGGGCATTGTGTTCAGACACAAATGAAGAAAGAGAGACAGGGAACGTACTTTACTGTTGGTTACTGCTGTAATGAAATGCGAGAGGGTTCGACATTCAACCGTCCGCAGAGGAGCAGATTGCTTGTACGGCCCTGCCACCAATCTGGCTCAATCTGTTATATACCTCTAACCAATCCTGCTCGAAATTGTCCCTGCCGTTCCTGAAGTGAGTGTCAGCACACTCGTGAACTTTGCCGTCACTGACAAGCTCTTCTTCGTCGTCGTCGAGAAGTAGGTACTGAGACTCCGAAATATATGGAAAGTCACCCACTCCGTATTACATAATGAGGGAGCGGGTTATGTCCGATATATCTACACTAAGTAGACTGCCGAAAACCTATGGCACAGCCCAAAACACTCGTATGTCACCATAATCGTTATTCCCGCTACCGCAGGGGAGTGGGTTATATCCACGTAAAAACATTTACGGTTAATTTACGTTGGCCTGGC
This sequence comes from Suillus bovinus, assembly GCF_016758785.1. Lineage (NCBI taxonomy): Eukaryota > Fungi > Basidiomycota > Agaricomycetes > Boletales > Suillaceae > Suillus > Suillus bovinus. The sequence continues at coordinate 56,576 of NW_024542072.1, forward strand.
CCCAGAAATTGATAATCAGCCAGCATCATGAATGGGACCCTGTTGCTTTTTTAATAATAAAAAAATACAATTTATTGTCCTTTAAATTGAGATCATAGACCCTAGTATGTCAGACCTAGCCCTATACTCTAGTGCAAGGATGTATTTGATTTGGTTCAAGTATGATAGGTGAACGCAGGGGATCCGTGGGTTGCGATGCAGAAGCAGCGTGTTGTGACATATATAGGGTACGCATCAATCAGAAGGAGGATATAGGCATAGGTCCATCACTCAACACATCTATAGCAACAAATTAAATAATTTACTCAGCGTCTCTGGCCTCAGGATACAACTCATGCGCCACTTGATCTGCAATGGCCTCCTCGTGGTCAAGAGGCCCGTGAGGTTTCCCATAATTGTCAACATCCTCACCCTCGATCTCTTTTTCCAGAATGTCGATGACCTCAGGACGCGTCTGGTCCTCTGACTCACCGGTAGCACCCACGTCGCCTGCTTGCAACTTAACCTCCCCCTTTTGCTCTTCGGGTGCTGCACTTGTCGGTTCAAATGTCACCACGCTAATCTCCTTATCCACATCAACAACCGGCACATCTTTCAACACCCTCATCTGGCTCTTGATTTCCTTCTGCTGGTCCTTGGCGAATACATCTCGCCCGGGCTCCGGCACACCAATAGGGACGGCGGTGCCCTGCTCGTTTTCGGGCGGCACGACCCCATCTTGCCCGAGCTTGTCCTCGACCACAATAGCCGCGCGCCCGCCGGGCTCACCACCAATGGTTGCCATCGGGGTGGACCGATTCAAAGTAGGAACACTGACACCTGAATACTGAGAGTACTGTTCGGCGTTTAGCTAGAGTGCTCCTTGAATTATATAAGACTCACTTCGTCGAAAAACTCGTTACTGGCAAATGCTCGTCAAAACCTAAACTTATGGTGCAACATCCAAAACTCACCAGGCAAAGTCCCAAGTCTTCACCCACCGTGCGTTCGTACACTTCTTTTTTGTCCAGGGATTGCCGTACGCCAAGGGACTAAACTTCGAGTACGTAACGACCGCTATCATCATAAGGACCGCAGCGATCTGTAATCGAATCTTTGGTCGTAGAGTCGATGTGGCGAGGTCGAAAACAGCACAGCTAAGCAGAATTGCAAAATACAACGCAGGAAAGTAGTGATGAAGGAAGAGTTGACGGCCCATAAGGAAGAAGGGGAAGTAATGCATACAGTACCCGACAAAGAGAAAACCGCAGAGGGAATCATACTTGACAACCTTGGCTAAAACAGGTCGCCCGAATCAGCATGGCACGAGACCGAACTGCACTAATCCTCACTGTTGTCGAAATCGCGGTATCCTCTCTTCGCGCGAAGTAGGAGGAAGCCTCTGACGATCATATATGTGACGACTGAAGCCGTGCTCAACCACCAGATAAATGGATTACCGATTAGGTAGATCTGGCGATGATCCTTGACCCAGAAATTCTAATATACAATCAATCAGATATGGATCAGAATTTGAATCGTATAACCCACAATACCACGGCGAAGACGAGGCCAGGTCGAAGGTAGAGAGTCATACATGTGACGGTCAGTTAATCCAGCATTCGTTGTCCACATGACCTGCTGTAGCTCCCAGAATTTAGACAAGAATCCAGGAATCTTGTAGTTGACCTTTGGAGCATCAGCCGGTACTATGGAAAGGTGGTTCTGAGAATGCACCCGATTATAGTGATACAAAGATCTTACGTTGTGGATGCTTCGTAGCAGTCTCGACGTACCATAGCGAGTTGGCCTTAACAGCGTTCTTGTTGCATGTAACCTCCTGCTGATCGAAGCCCCATTCGGGGAGTTTCACCTTGTGCGAGAAGAGGTAGCAACCTGTATTCAGGTGCCTGAGCTTGAAATGCGTTCTCAAAGTCCTCAAGCGTTTGCTTGACTCCTTATCATTTCTGTCTCCCTTTTCGATTTCAACAATCCAGTCGTCATTGATGTCGCCGATAAAGCCAGGCATGCCGTATGCTGAAACCTCATTCTGGAAGTCGACATCGGAGACGGGCGGGCGGACTTCATGCGAATGGAGAGCCCTGTCGGTCACGAGATGCCTTAGTTTGATGCGGGAGCCGTGGTCAATATACACGATAGGTTTGTGCTCGTAGTCGTACTGTTCATAACTATCGACTGTTGCGTTCAACACTCGCCAGAGATTATTATCATCCCTATGCGGGTAAAGTGTGATTTGTTGCTCTGTCCAGCTATTCAATGAGAGATGAGATTATACAAAGGTCATACGTACGTCCACTTCCTCCAGGGTAGTTGTGAGAATGGGAGTGCAGATAACCGCCTTGCGTGTTCAGATGTCGGATTGTAATATCTGAACCAAGGGCAACATCTATAATAACATGAAATAAGCACATCCATGTGCATCACTACAATATACGGACCTGCGTACGTGTCCTCCATCCCCCGCCCCAGTGTCTGTCTGAACTCCGAGCTCATAAACGCGTCGCCCTCTCCCGAACTTCCAAGAATAAGGAAATGCAACTGGAACATGGTCATGTAGAAAAGGATGGGTATCAAGATGAGACAAACAGCCCGCGCGAAGAAATGCCTCGCCCACATCCTTGGACTGACACGAAGATCGCCCAAGAGAAGCCACAATTGCAACATAGTGCACACACCAACTGTCGCTATTGTGAAGAGACCGACCCATTTGCAGGATACGACAGCGCCCAGGGACAAACCAGTCAGAGTGAGCCATGTCCACCACTGCTCAGTAAATGGCTCCTTCTTGTCCTCATTCGAAAACCCAACAAAAAAGAAGACGGTGAGGGCCGTGAAGAATACGAGGGGAGAGTCCAGCAGGATATGGCGAGATTGTGTGACCAGTCCGTTCTCGAATGTCAGAAATATTGATGCTAGTAGTGCAGTGGTTGCGCGACAGTCAAGAGCTCGTAAAGTGAGATATGCGATTGGGACAGTTGCGACTCCGAACGTAGCGGGGACCATCCGCATGGCCACATATGGGGCATTTTCAAAGACTCTAGTGAATGCGTGCTCAACAACAGAAGTATATCGTTTCTAACACACTCACTTCCCAATCTCCTTGAACTCAAAATCTCCGTTAAAGCCAGATACGAAGGCCGCCGCAGTGATCAGCAACTTTGCGAGTGGAGGGTGCACATCGACGAAATACCGCGTTTTGATATAGCGCGCCGCAAACTTGCCAAAGTGAACCTCGTCGAAACTGGCAGATATGTCAAATAAGTAGAATGAATATCTGGTACACTCACACTACACTGTCTGGTTTCGATATTCGGAACATCCTGACGCCAACAGCAATTAGAAGCACAACTGCCAGCAGTTTCCATTCCCCAGATGTGATGTTGAGACCACCTGGCGAATGACTTCTTCGCCCAGGTCCATACCCCTTGGAAGCTGCTTCACGCCGTTCATCTGCGCTCAAGTGGTCTTGTCGCGTTGGAGGATATTTATGAGATGAAGGAACGACATGTGGAAGACCGGGCGGCGGAGTAGCTGGACGCCGCACTCTGACGTTGGCAGCCATGGCCTAAAGACAAACCAAGATGATAGGAAAAATGCACTGGATGAGTGACAACGAACAATAGGAAAAACTATCTGCTTTGGTATTGAGTGACGCACTGCGGCAGGGTTGTTCAAACGTTCACGGTTTGTTCTTGTTGAATTTACAAGGCTTTGGTAAACATACGAAAACAATCTCTATGAAAATGCTTATATGAACTAGACTATAATGAAGTAGGTATTCATAAGAATCAGCATGACGTCTATCAATAATTAGTAGGTAAGATATGTTATTAACTTATTCCTCATCCTCATCCTCATCCTCAGATTCCTCGGGTTCAGATGCCTCCTCTTCGCTCTCAGACTCTTCACTCTCTTCTTCACGAGGGACAACAAGAACCGACGATCCTCCGTCTTTCGTGACGCGAGCGCGCGTCTTCATGATAATGTAACGTCTCTCAAATTGGCTCATTTTCAAGATGATCGGGGAATCACATTCAGTGCCGGGAATTTCTACATCCTGGGGGAACACGCCAAGCCCTGATGGCACAAGAACAATCGACTGGCCAGTCTGAATGTTTGCAGTACATTAGCGAAGGTCCCCTGTTCAAACATTCGACGCACCTGAAGCTTAACAACTGTGTCAAATGCTGCATCTACAGACACGTCAGCAGAGATGTGCCGTGCGAGGTGGTCCCACCACGCCGGTGAAGTAAATCGATGCATGATAGCGACGGTGCACAAGTCTAACAAGACAGGTGGCACCACAGTTGGCTCTGCATTTATATAAGCACTGCTTCCCTGTCCAACCGAGGGCTTGAATTACCTTGGGTAGAAATGATGACCCGCAGCCCTAAATGCCGCTGCTCTCTTGTGAGGGTCAAAAGGGCCTTGGTTAGCCCCGAAACCCCTCTGTTTGTGGACAAGTACTATAGTGTATTAGAATGACACAACTTTAATGAGATATCAAGCGAAATACCTTGTGGGCTTCATCTACGACAAGAACCTTTCCAGTTTCAATCTCAGCCCTCACGAATAGCCTCATGACAATCTCGAACAAGCCACACGCAGAGCCTGGGTCAATGAATGGATCCGATAAATCAACAACGGTCAATTGTCCCGCAGCGAAACGATGTGGGGTCGATTTGGGAGCAATAGCATTTGATCTGGGCCCGCTGATATTGGCGTGCGTCTTTGAACCAAAAGTGGTCGACTGTGGACGATTGGGCTCCATGAACGAATTCAGGAGGGTCAGGCGCTGCTCAAGACCGGCAATTTGCGCGGGGTTGAACGATCTTTTCTCTAAGTCAAGTCGCTCCATGAATCGGCCGTACGAGAACGACTCTCCCAAATCTCGAAGAATGCTCTGGAAAGAAGCAGTCAGATTACAACATACTTTGAATGAACTGTCATTTAAAACTCACCAGAACGATCTGGATGTAAAGTGGCGCGGAATCTGACGACCCGACAGCCATCATAGATAGAAAAGCTTGTGCATCCAATTCTGTTTCGTTGAACAGTAAGGGAACCACTTCAACGTTCTTTCCAAGAGGGGCATAAACGCTCTTCATAGTATTAAGAGAAGACTTGGACACGAAGACTCGCACTTTCGGCGTCGTTACATCCTTCATTGACGGGACACCAACCCATGCAGCCTCACTGGGAAGGGAACCAACACCACCATCCCCAAAGTGAAGGACGAGTCCTGCTAGAGGCTGCTGCAGGGAACCTATTTCTTGGAGTTTCGGAATGAGCATGTTTTCGAGGAGGACCGAAACTGTATGCGATTTTCCAGAGCCTTGTACTCCACACACTACAGCAGTAAACGGTGTATTCTGGAGAACTCCTGAGATACACAGGCAAGATGTCGATCTGAGAGACTCACCGTGTTGACATAGAGTCTAGGATCTACAGGGACGTAGGTACTTGATTTTGAACTTTGTACCGAATTTGAATATTAGGGATACATAAAGAGAGAAACGGCCTACCATATTGACAACACCTGACCCATTACTCCGTATTGTGTGGAATGTTTCTTGTATCCAGCGGCAATATACGCTTCTCTTGTAATGAGAGGCGCGGTCTGTAGTTCGTGGTCCTTACTGAGGTCTGAGGCGTCTACTGTCAAACTCCGTAGATGCTTCAACTCCACCTACATCGATGAGAAGCAGAAGATCAACGGGTATAGGAAGAACAAACTTTGGCGGCTTTCACCATGTGAAGGTCGTAAATGGGCTCGTCGATTGTTTCCGGGGATTCTACTCCATTATAGTCCTTTGCCTGTCAAGATATTAGGTTGCATAAATTCTCAAGTGCAACTTGTAAGTACCACAGGCGGTACCTCGGCGTTGGCCGACTTGTCTGTTTTCGGTGAGAGAGTCGACCTGTCAGTTCTCGAAGGAAGCTATGGGATTTTAGAGCCTCAGTAACAGATTGATTGTTACAGAAATGTAGTTCATTACATTAGTCCTGAAAGTAAACGGAATTGGTTTCGTCGATGTTGAGGTCCTGCGAATGGTCGAAGCCATGCCTGAGGCAAGCGGATGTAGCCTGGAAGGCTGACGGACAGCAGGCTTCTGCAATGTTACCTTGCTTGTCTTGTTCTTCGTAACTGCGTCACTCGGAGGGGGGGCCGATCCAGAACGCCCACCAGAAAACTGCAAAACCCATTAGCGGAATTATATTCCGACAAGTCCCAACCAGCACGCACCATAAACTAAATCAAAGCTGAGTGAGCAAGATAGAACTTCTATGATAGAGGTATTGAAAAAAAAAGAAAAAAAAAAGGATCACACTGACCATCAAGCTAGTAAGACTGGTGTGTCGTCAAGGTCGAAAAATCTTCAAAACAAGGAGAGAATTTCGGAACAGGGTTAGCCGAATGCAAAGACGCGTTTATATATATTGATTTAGGACACCGCGACCCGATCACGTGCTGGATAATTTCCTGAGGCTTGGCTAGTCGTGAGTCCGAGTAGTAACCCTAGGGCGATCTAGACTTGAAATTAGTGAAGGCCATTCTGCGGTACCGAGTGTTTTCCTAGTCGAGCTTCTCAAACCCCTGCTTCCAGCACAGATCATGATGATATGCTCGTTTCGTTTCAACACGCAGACAACTTTACTAGTACACATATTGCACTCGCAGTCACCGGCTTGCTTTTCTCCAAGAAAAATAATTGGAGGGGAAAAACTTCGACTCGACCACGAGCCCCTGTGAACATGCTGAGAAACTGAAACGCTTCAACATTTACGGCACCCACGTGCCGCTTCACCGTAGTTCTCGTCACCGAGTAACAATAGTGCCCAACATGTCGCCCACATCAAACTTGCTGGAATGTGAAGCTCTACTTGAACCTGATCAACACTATCCCCTGTACATCACTGCCAAGAAGTACTGGCTACCGGAATTCGAAGCTCACTGGGACGACAAGGAAGCAGTCACACTTGTTTTGCTTCATTCGACTAGCTTTCATAAGGAGACTTGGCAACCTACCCTGGAACGTATCTTCCAGCGTTCTTCAGCTCATTCCAGAAATTCATCAAGATCGTTGAAAATCAAATGCGCGTGGGCAATCGACTGCCCCAACCATGGTGTATCTGCTGCTCTCAACGATGACGCACTTAGGCAGGCACCTTTTTACCGCGACTGTGAGTTCCTTTCACTGCACGATAATAGACAAACGGTTGAACTAGAAAAGTCGGGTGCCGCAGATATGCAGATGCTGTCCATAGATTCATGTCTGCCAGACCAATGTTTGACTTCCGAAGCCAGCGTCTTGTCGGAATAGGTCATTCTCTTGGTGGAGTTGCTATGTTAGCTTCTTGTTCTTCGTAACATGCGCCCTCTCCATTTACAGGTCTTTGTTTTAGAACCATATTACAGAACCTCGAACCGGCCTTCAAATTTTCTTCTGTCATCCTCGTGGAACCCATGCTCAGTCCAACTGCAGAAGCCGTGGAGCCATTGTGCCGTACTCTCATTAAAAATGCATACGAACGAAGAGACGTGTGGCCTTCCAGAGAATACGCGCACCAGGACCTGAGATCAAGAACACGATGTAAACGCTGGGACCCGCGCGTCCTGGATTTGTATATCGTACTGCATCCTCTTATCGCTCTCTTACATTATCACCCTAATAATCTTGTAGAAATTTGGACTCCGGACTCACCCAGGCGCACGTCACCTGAAAATGCCCTACGATGGCGTCAGCTTAGCATGCTCACGCGACGAAGAGGTGGTACGCGACGAAGATCCTCTGGAAGATTGTCGACCCCACTGAGCTCCACTTTCAGGCGATGTACAGAGAGCCAGACGGTGCAACCAAACCGGTGCAAGACTTGGACAAGATTTGCCCACGCATTCCCGTCAGCATTGTGTTTGGAGACAACAATGAGTACATGTACGCAGTTTCTTCAAAACCAACTGAATCTTTGACGGATGGACATGCGATGGTGCTATAGACCCCGCGCAGTGCAGGATGCCTTGATTGATCCGGCTTCAGGCAGGCAATTTTCCTCTGTCACGCGAATCGATGAAGCAGGACACCTGGTACGCAGCACGATCATCCCCCTTCTAACATCAAGTAATTGTCTGTCACCAGGTACCTCAGCATGCACCCAACGAACTGGGAGAACAGATTTTTGATATTTTGTCCACTGCATCCTCGTTTTCTAGGCTATGAATTATCACACCACCTGCGCTCGTTGGACACAGTTAGCTATCGATGACATAGATACTCGGACAGCTTCCAGTCTCGCCCATTCCCCCATCGGGCTACCATCCTCACCGACGATCGAGTGTGCCATTATTCTTTCATTCCCTTTCAATTTTTATACCTAGTACCGAGCATGAATTTACGGTTGTCCAACTCAACGATGCCCTGAACAGCAGACTGGGCGAAGCTCGAATGTTGCTGCTGATTCGTAAGAATATGTATTGAAGACTAATTTCATCCAGTGACCACTGCGGGTGCTTTGATCAGTATTCCTGTCATCACCGTCAGTACCGAAAAGATCACTTTCAAACTGGAAGTTCTCATGGCAGCCGCAGTCTTTCCCTCGAAATGTTTGTGATAAGTAATACGATCTCGTGCGTACAGAGAGATACGTTGATAGACTCAACCTCGCGTCTGAGATCATCTGCAGTGAACGAACGTCGGCATACTGCACGCTGGTACCATGACAGATGGAAGACGCCTCTTCCATTGCTCTTTACATATTCCACCAGGCTAGCACGACAACTCGCAGTAGTGGGTTGCCGTTGGCTTGAATTTTTGATTGTTCCTGCAGGGCGTCGTTCACAGGCGAGTCTACGAAGAGGTTGGGAACAAACTAACTCCCTGAAATGTGACATAACTTCCGTCGTTTACGCCGGTAGCTGTCAACAATGATCTGCATCCTACAGCGCAATGCTCCTGCTCGGCGTCGGTTCTCAGGTAAGTGTTTTCTTTCAACAATTGAGTATTAACACAAACACTACTGTAGCTATAAATATGCCGCCACTGCATCGACAACGTGCCCGTCGTCCACCTACCCCACTCCTACCTGCTGCCGATGTGCATACCACCAGCAGTTCACCCAATGAGCTAGTAAGTCTGTCGATGACGGAACAGGATATATTGCAGTCACTAGTAGAGGGCAGAGGAATAACAAAGTATGAGCATATCGAACTACTGGAGGTTTGTGGAAGTTGTCAGCGAACGTTTGCAGCGAGTGCGTTGCGGGTGCACATCGTAACCTGCTTGGAGAGTTAGATGTTATATAGTCATCGGGTCTGCATTCTTACATTTTATGCCTTACGTGTTGAAGGCCAGTGACTGGAGTCCTGGCCTGGTATGTAATTCAATCTTTGCACGTACCTTGTTCCCCTGCATCTTTGGGAGCCGAACAATTTCGGAATAGTAACAGGGCACTCGTCACTCATATTATATTCCTCATTCATCCAATTTCTAGTCTTAGCCTAGCCACAGGGCAACTTATGGTTGGAGAGTATGAAATTGGCCGGTTGCATCGTTTCTTGTATACCACCTTCCAGGACGTTCCGTGGGTATTGATCGTCTCATATGTCAGATTCATACTCTTGGATCATTGATATCAATAACACCAAAAACCCATGCCGCTACAATATCTCTAGGGTCCTGACCATGTCTGGAATAGAAGAAAGGTCTTGGACTTGTGCAATAATAGCATGATCTGACGCGATTCTCTTGTATTCTCCGCCGCGCTGCTGCGCTAGCAAAAATGCTCCAAAAGGCTGCCCAAGGCGAGCAACTAATCGCAAGGCTCGATCGCTCAGTTCGGGATCAACCGACTCTTGTGCTCCAGAGAACCCACCAGAGGAATTCTGTAATGGAGACCCGGGTGCAGACCAATAATCATCTTCACTCTGCGTGTCATCGACAATGTCAGGCAGCTCTGCCAAGCCAGACTGCTCCGCGAAGTCAGGAAGCCCGAGGAGAAACCGATTCCACGGACGAACAAGTAAGAATGTCTGCATCGTGGGTCGTGGCGATAAGAACTGATTCAGCTTGTCCTCCGTTGTGATCAGTAGGTCATGAAGCCCGTCGGCCTTAACTTCATATATATCCTGGTCTTCGGCACGACTCCATTTGACTGCTGTGACACGAAATGCAAGGCAAGGCAGATGCAGTCTGCAGTTCCCAAAACGAGGCGCGTTCAGGTCGTCGAGCAGGACATAAAGTTTCAAGGCCAAATCCACAGCCGCGACATGTCCGAGCGGGGAGATTGACGTCTGAATGTCATTTTCGGACAACGATGGCAGGGTGTGTGGTGGAGCTTTGTATGATGTAATGTCGGCTGGTAGACAGCTATTGAATTCGGATGATTGCCCCACCCAGTCCAGGGCGCTGATGTCGCCCGACTGAGCTACGATCTCCTGCAAGAGCCTCCCCAGCGCGTTATGCTTCTTCTCACCATACATGACAGGAAGCCGAACACCAAAAATACCAAATAATGAATATGCGATGTCTTCCTGCACTGTGGTGACACGGGTCGACACCCACTGAAGTTTCTCACGGGCGTTTATCATTCCAGGACGGAATGCGACAAGGGTTTGTGCATCTATCCCCGTCGCACCCTCCAACTCCCGCATGATCGCGACAGACTGCTTGTGGTTGGGAGAGTGGTCGTCGAGATACGAAGTCCAATCGCTTTGGTAGAAGCGGACGACTTTTGGAGCGAGGAATTCAGGTACGGTCCATCCTCTCGTGTTCCATGAGCTCCTTGCCAAAGCACCTTGTTTTGACGATGGCGGAACATCTGATAGGTAGACCATCGTGAGCGCTGAGGTGCGATACCAGTCGAACATGGAATTGAGCGATGTTTGGAGTTCGACGTTATTGGCCTGGTCGATGCAACATGAATCAATCCACACCCAGCGATACCCCGCAGCACGAGCAGTTTTACAGAAAGACTGCAACTTTATGATGCCCCCAACCGGATTCAACTCATCAACGACCTTGTCCTGGACGTCGTGCAGCAGCGGTTCATTCCCTTCCCAGCGATGCGATAGCGTGACACAACAGAAGTACGTCGCCACGACATCTTTAATGCGCTCCATTCGGAGTTCTGCATGCATCAATGTCGATGACAAAAGCTCCTTGTACTCTGTGCTCGTTTTGAAGGCACCGATCTGTGCCTGTCGATCGCATAAGCACCCAGTAAGGGTATTCAGCATACGATGCGGGGCGTCATCGAGGTGATCATTAATGGTCTGTTGAATAACTCCTTCTGCTTTGGATGGATTAAGGTATCGTTGGCGCAGCCCTGAAAAAAGAGTCAGGCATGTTTAAGGCTGTGCTTATTTGGGACCGTACTGTGTGTTTGTGTGTCAGCAGCATTTTCCAACTGGGAGAGCATGGTTTGGAATGCGTCGATCGCTTCGTCATATCGGTGTGCGCCGTGAAGTACTTCATGCTTCAACTGATATCCAAAGTAAGATGAGGGGTCAAGTTCGATCACCTGTGTATCAGCGAAATGAGTGTTGAATACGAAATGGTAGCTGTCATCACACCTTCTCTGCATCAAGGAGTGCATCGTCCCATAGCATTTTTCCCGACCTCGCCTTACTACGGTTCGCAAAAATTGTACCGGATGCCAAATCGAGCTCGATCGTCGTAGAGTAGAGCTCGATAGCCCTGTCGTAATCGCCTGCAGCGAGGGCAGTATCTCCGCTCGCAGTGAGGTCAGCCACTCCAGCGGCAGCATAGAGCATACTGCAATCTTGCTTAAAAACTAAGTGAAAATGAGGTTACGACTTGTACTTGGTGGACATCATGAAGACTTGCCAGTGGACCAATCAAGGCATCGTGCCTTCGTAGCCTCATCAGCCTTGTCCATCATGTATCGGTATGCTTTGATGGCTTCTGGAAGTCTACCTGTCTGAAGCAACGCATGGCACCAATTCTGGTGTGCAGTTCGCCACAAGGACTTGAGGTCCCACCCAAATAACTAGAAAAAGGCGCGAAAAAAATTATTTCCAGTGCATTGAAATCAACCTACCACCACGAAGACATCATATCTAGAATGAGTGGCCGACATAGACGAGAAATCAATGGTGTTGACAGCAGCAGTGAAGTGGTCAGCCGCTTCATTGTGACGTGCGTCGTCTAATGCGTTCATTCCCATTTGGAGGTGTAGATAAGCCTGACGTGCGAGGTTCACAAAATCAGCATCGACGCATGAATCTCGAGTTGACTGGCAGGAGCACCCACTTCCACGATACCACACGCAAGAGAATTTGGATCAGGACGAGTGGCAGCTAGCTCTTGGACGCGCAGAACGGCCTCGTCACGTTGATTTGCATTGAAAAGGGCGATGGCCTAATAGCTGTCGTCTGAGTAGCGAGTACACGAGGGACAATTGACATACCTTAATCAAGAGTAGCAGACGAGTTTTATCCAAGTCTGCGTCCACGTACATGAAGGCGAGGTCAAATGCTTTCATCGCATCTTGGAACTGTCGTTTTCCACAGTGGGCTATGCCCTTCGAGATACAGCCCATTAAGGATCGCTGAATACTGATGCTCTATATCGTCATGTAAGTAAGTCTGTGTTAAAAAGGTCACGACGCGACAGTTATCTCACTTTGTGCGCATCATCAAGTGCAGAGTCCCAGTCTGAATTTCTTGCCTTGACAAACGAGCGATTCGCGTAGGAGTTGTAATCGTTGCCATCCGCATTTATATCTTGTGTTAAAATCCTGTCAGCAGCGAGCAAGTCCCCGCTTATGCATGCATTGCGAGCTGTCGTGTTGATGGTGAGGATCTGCATCGCGCACGGTCAAATTACGTGGCAAGAGTGAAGGCTAGAAACATGCCTCGCAATCAGACTGTTGAGCCTTGGCATCAAAATTGAGGATCAACAGGCAAGGAGACCGGCAAAGAACAGGAACTCACGTTACTATCTGCCACTTGTTCCTTCAAAGTGTCTTTCCGTAACGCGTCCTTGGAGGCTATGAGATAAAGGAGGGAGGTAAAATGCACAGAATCTTACATCTGATCGCTGGTCCTCGGAAATGTCCTCCAAGAAAGGTACTGCCCACTTTGAGATCATACAATCTCTTCCTCCGCTCAAGATGTGCTTGCCATCCGTGGAGAAGGTGACACAGAACATCTGATTGGGGCGCTTGAATATGGCGATGGTTCTTCGATCCGAAAGCCGCCAAAGGCGAACCTGGTGGTCGTAAGATGCGGAGGCGAGAAGGGTGCCAGTGGGGTTCAAGGCAATCATGTTGATAGGCCCAGTATGGCCCTTCCAGGGCTCACCGACCTGCAGCCAGGTCGATGAATCCCACTCCCTTATGGTGGGATATGTCGTATTGTCATCTGCTGAGAACAACCGTGTGCCATCGAGCGTCCACATGAGTGACATATTCATTGGTCCATTGAACGCAGAGTGACCCTCAAACTTTGCGACGCATTCCCTCTTGCCTGGACTCGGATTCCATATTTCGATATTGTTTTTTGTTGCGATAGCAAGAGTTTCGCCGGACGGCGAATATCGGACGCAGAGGATTAGAGTGTCGCAATTGATTGGATCTCCTTCCACCTGCCATGTTTTTGTGTTCCAGAGCTCCGCTGTGGTGTCCAATGAGCCACTCGCCAGCAATGTGCTGTCTGGGGAAAAATCAAGCGCTGATATTATTTTGGAGTGGACTTTGATGGGTTTGGTGAGAGATTCGCCGTCTCTATTCCAGGCTATGAGCTCTCCACCATCATCACCGCTTGCTATGAATTGCCCGTCTCTCGATACTGCAACTGTTCGTACGCTGAAGCGATGCCCTTCAATTGTCTTCAACACAACACCGCCTTCTAAGTCCCACAGACGAAGTGTCTTGTCGTACGAGCTCGTCACCATATGGCGTCTATCGGGGAAGACTGCAACTGCAAAGACACTATCTTTGTGACCTTCAAATGTTCGAATAGCCGTGGTGATTCGAATGACGGGCTGCTCTGCTTCCATCATTCTGCTCGAGTTGAGCGAAACTTGCTGGGAAGCTTGTGGATATCTTGATCTAAGTTTCAGAGGTATACGTACTCAGTGGGCCTTTTTGTGCTTCTTCTCTTCACAGCCTCAACGTGATTCCTGTATCATTAGACGCCCAAGACAAAAGGTCTCATACAGTGCCAATACCTATATTTATGCGATCTGCAACAAAAATCCATGGTCAGCTCGCTCTCTTCAAGTTCCTCTAGCTAGTCCCCATATCCATGCCTAGTACTCCACCTACTCCATCCTGGACGTACGGTCAGAAAATCAACGCCACTTCTGCCGCAAACGACTAGGCCGCACTGGCAAGCGAATCTGCAGTGTAGAAAGTCTATGATAAAGCAGAAACAAACAAGCTAATGTACTCTTCGACCTGTTTAGCTGCAATTGTGATCGCGATTGACAACGATATCTACAAGGTTTTGATTCTACTAGGTATGGTATTACGCCCTACCGCATTCGTGTCTACGATAAGCGATGGGGCGGAATCATCCTCAGCGTGCCCATGCTAAGTCCAACTGCAGAAGCCGTGGAGCCATTGTGCCTTATTCTCATTAAACATGCATACGAAGAGACGTGGGGCCTTCCAGAGAATACGCGTACCAGGACCTGAAATCAAGAAGGCGATGTAAACGCTGGGACCTCTAGTGAATAGAGGTAGAGCGGGATAGAGACGGTCTAGAAAAACACCAGTACGATCTCAGCTTGGTTCAAAGACTCTTTTATTTATTAATTGTGCTATGTACCTAGAAAAACACCAGGTATGTTACGTTTTCGTCAGTCAGGGCTGACGTACATAAACATGGTAAGTACTTACATCTCAGCTTGGTTCAAAGACTGAGAAGTTTTGACGCTATCAGGCGTATCTTCATAGTAAGTAAAATATGGAACGGAAAACAACTATCCCTTTGACATATATTTCAGGGCGCTGATTCAGCGCCGCCCATTGGCCGGTTCAAGCTTGCGCTCGGACCATGCTCGGCCTATGTTCCTCTCTGGCGTCAGCTTAGCATGCTCACGTGACGAAGAGGTGGTACGCGACCAAGATCCTCTGGAGGATTGTCGACCCCACTGGGCTCCACTTTCAGACGATGTACAGAGAGCCAGACGGTGCAACCAAACCGGTGCAAGACTTGGACAAGATTTGCCCACACATTCCCGTCAACATTGTGTTTGGAAACAACAATGAGTACATGTACGCAGTTTCTTCAAACCCAGCTCGATCCTTGACGGATGGACATGCGGTGGTGCTATAGACCCCGCGCAGTGCAGGATGCCTTGATTGATCCGGCTTCAGGCAGGCAATTTTCCTCTGTCACGCGAATCGATGATGCAGGACACCTGGTATGCAGCACGATCATCTTTCTTCTAACATCAAGTAATTGTCTGTCCCCAGGTACCTCAGCATGCACCTAACGAACTGGGAGAACAGACTTTCGATATTTTGTCCACTGCATCCCCGTTTTCTAGGCTATGAATTATCACACCCTGCGCTCATTGGACACAGTTAGCTATCGATGACATAGATACTCGGACAGCTTCCAGTCTCGCCCATTCCCCCATCGGGCTACCATCCTCACCGACGATACCTCTCCAATATAGTAGCCTGCTTGTCAGTGCATACCATTTCACGAACTTTTCGTCGAGTGCCATACTCGCCTGCCATAAGTCTTCGACAATACCACCCCATGCACGTAGGGGACCAGCTACTGGTGGTTGAATATGCAACCCATGACCGTAGTATGGCGGCTTAGAAAGGATGGCAGGTCCGTTGACGGAACTAGACTTGCTGAAATCTATGCAAGGCTCCAGCTGTTCGAGAATGCCGATTGCAGCCATGAAAACATCCGACAGGTGAAAAGTCGAGGTCTGAGATGCTAGACTTAATCGTAGCATCACGCGAGCGGCCTGTTGGAGAATGGGAAGCGACGGCGCTGCAGGGCAAGAGGATGAGTTTCAAAACGGAGTGAAAGCAAGTCCCATACCATTGCAATTCTGTAAAACTAGCGACAAACATCTGCACAGAGCATCTTGCCACTGACCGTTTGTAGCTCGCTGCAGTTTTGCAGTATTAGCTGTGACGAGAATGTTTTCAAGGATCTTCAGCCAAGCAAGGGTGTCTTCATTACTGTGTGGCAGTTGTACTTGCATCTCGATCCAGGATAGAAGAGATGACTTCAAAACGAGAGAAGTCGTTGCCTGGACATTAGAAGTCAGGTTAGCGAGCACCTGTAAAATAACTTGAATTAAGAATCAGCGAGAGTGTTGGCGCTACGGACCTCTAGTACTGCACGTCGCAACGCGTGGTCGCGAACTGAGCTCTGTACAAGACTGGAAAGAAGATCCCATGTATGTCGACGTTTGAGCACCTTCCAATCTTCCGTACTCATCATGCCATCAGACAGGAACCTGACGATCCACCCACGCTCTTTCTTCCAGTCATCCGAACTGCCATAAAGCATGCCATATAACATTGGCACATCTGTCACGTCAAGTTCTGGGCGCTGCAGAAGGAAACGTGCTGTGCGTGGGTAGATAAAATTGGAAGGATAAAACACCCCACGAAGAGCGTGAGATAGAATCAACGATGCAAACGAAGGTAACCGTAAGGGAGAGCCATCGGATGAGGGCTTGATAAGGTTCTTCAGGAGATTAAAGATGTACAACGCATGCTGCTTTTCTTGCATGTCCGAAAGCTGATAAGGAGTAAGCATCCCAGCGCCTTGGAACCCTGAATAAAGATAACACACGGACCTCCACAGATTTCCACACCCTTGCCAACAGGCCAAGCGAGGCTTCACGAATCCTTTCATCTTTTGCAGATAAACAGCGGATAAGCAAACTAAAAACGTTCGATCGGAACGTCTGCACCCATTCGAGCGAAGAAGTCGGAGGGCGATGCGTAAGCATTTGGGCAACAAGCAAAGTCACGAATAATGGATCGTAAACCTGCTCATCCAGGCCAACTTTCTCGTCTTCTTGTTCGTCTGACATACGTCTCCATATCGGAAACACATGACAGGTTCTCAACATGCGTATAGGATCCAGGTTCTGTACTGCATCAAGCTGGCTTGAAACAGATATATCAGGGGAAGGTGACCACTTGGCGAAAATGGATGATATAGGCGTCAGTCTTTCAGCCTCAAATAAACGGAAAATGTTCAACAGATTTCGATCTGAAGCAGAGATGGTCCCGCCGTATATGCGCATGAGTGGTATGACATGTGAGGGCTGGCATGTGTTGTTGGGGTGGAGTCGGAACAGGGCAGCGATAAAACGGATGATGAGATCTCTTCCGGATGACTCTTTAGAGCCACATAGTTTAATGAACTGAGGGTGTTGAAGTATATTCTGCAGAGCTCGATTTACAACGACGGGCTGAAAACATCCATATTGAGCCTAGAGCTGCACAATATGAAAACATTGGATTACCTTGAGGGGTGAGCACCGCAGTAATGCAATGCCAATCTCGAGAGCAACGGTATCAGCAAGTCGGCTCTGAATGATAGCGGTCAATAGAGGCTCTACAAAGTGTGCCTTTGCCTTGAATCCTAGCTTGGCGATGTTTGCTGTGAACATGGTTTAGCCAAGGTACATGAAAAGCCGGTTCAGTCAAACGCACTTAATTGGACTAGAATCAATCGGTCCTCTTCATCTTCGCGTTCAGGGCCAGAAAAATGGCGCACAGCCCATTGCAGTCCACGTTCAGCTAATTCTGTCACAAGATCGGCCAACGGGGAAAATGATTGCAAGCGGGAGGCAATGCACATGCTTTCGAGGGCGAATTGGTCGACAGCAAGGCGTTGCATATTCTTCTGTAGCAGGCTGGCGAGCTGTTGTTTCCGAGTTACATCTGCCTTGGTCAAGATGCAGATGCAGCGGATGCACAACTGTCTCAGGTCATCAGGGCGGTGATGCTGAGGCAACATACGATCAAAGAGCGCGATCACAACGGTATCACGAAGTAAATTGATGGCGTCACCACCTAGGGAATCCAAGACAGCATGCACTGCTGGTAGCAGAGGCTCAAACGGAATGGTCGTCCAAGCTCCCGAGTTGAGCCACGCGACAAACTCCTTTGCGACACCGGATTGAGCATAGACTAGCCCGGACACAATGCGTGACGTAGATTCCGTCCAATTAGCCTTTTGAAACAGCCTCGAGACGAAATCAGCGGGCAGCAAGCCTAATTGTGAACTTCCAGAAGTTGGAGGGTATGGAGGTGACAAGGAAAATTCTAATATCTTTGCTCGTGGAGGCTGCCCGTCATGGCATGGCGGAAGATGTGAAGTCACGGCAACAGCGATCATTTCTTCAAGGACCTGGGAATCAGGCAACACCCGATATAACTTGAGGAGCTGCGAAATAGGAATCCTTGAACTGGCGCATGTGAAGGAACCCTTCAAAGTATCGAGGGCAAATTCCAGAACCTCCAGCACAGATGGTGTAAGGGCAGCATTATTAGCATCGCACGCCTGATGAATGATGTCCAGAAGATTGTTTGGGTCTGCATAACGTAGCCACAACTTGATGGAACGTCCCTGGAGAAATATTAGCAACGTAAATACTCGCCCATGGAGTCATCGTACCGTCTGCAGTGATCCTGACCGAATCGACGACTTAAAACACTCCGTCCAGTACGTACAAATCGGGGAAACCATGGTTCTATCACTATCACTGCCGGGGTCAAGAGAAACTCCGAGAAACGCATACAGAGCTGCTTGAACAATTAACGCAAGAGCGTAAAGCAGCACTGAGAACATTACCTTCTTGTACGGTGTCAGGAAGGTCTACAGACATACTCAGGCCATGGATAGATGGCACCCTCAATAGGACAAACTCCTTTAACCGAGCACCATCTTCCTTTGAGAGTTCACCAAGAGCCCTCTGCATAATCGCAGATAGCAAAAGCAATAAATCGCACACAAGAGATTCCTGTTCCATGATCGAGCAGATATCATGTCCAATGATGCAAACGGCATCCTCAATCTGAACCCGCGTCGGTGATCTGAGAAACAGACACCCCAGCATTGTGTCGCGACATTGCTTGTTCGCAATGTCAGCTTCAGAGCTTTGCGTGAACATCCAATCAAAGGAAAGCCTGTGTAAAGCATTCAATGACGCAGGAATCAGGGAAGACAGGTGACATACACTTGGAGGTGCTGCTCAGAGGAAGTCTTTAGATCACTGCCTTCCCACATCAACGAATTTGCGGGATGAAGGTTCTCGAATAGATCCTTGAGAGCAGGAGGATGAAAGCGTTCGACCACGACTGCAAGTCGGACGATATCCTGAGACTGAAGTGTGGGTTCTACGAAGCGCAACCAGTCAACGAGTTCGTATGCGTTGTGAATGCGTGCATTTGAGCTTTCAGCTAGAAAAATGCAGTCAATTTCCATCAAAATGAAACAAATATACGCTGCACACACGCAAAGGTACTCCCTCGATTTTCGTCAAGAAGTTTTCGACCTCTGGACTCGCACTAGGCTCCGAGTGTCTACGTGCCTCCTGAAAATGACTCAAGCACTTGTGCATGATCGACACTTCACGCCGGATCGCAGCGGTAACGCAAGCATACTGGGAGAACAAGTTCTCGGGCATCGCAGCATCATTCACTTTCCCAGAGAATATACGCAGAAATGTCAGGTCTCTCTGCTTGCTCGCCAGCTTGAACACGAGCCTTCTCACAAACCCAGCAATGGCAAGAGCATCTGATGGGGTGAGTAACTTTGCCGCTAGTTTCGCGGCAAATTGTTCAAGCACAGTCATAAGCAACGGACTCGGCACATCAACTGCCGGGTTCTCCGTGGGTAGAAGATCCTGAAGAGCCTCCAAGTATCGATACGGTGTTTTTATACATCGCTGCGCGCAGTCGTCCAGAAAGGTGGCAACACCATCAGATTCGTCGGTCAGGGCAGCGCCATCCGGGGCTTCGCAGCCCGTGCCTCGACAGGTTGTTGGGAGTGAATCGAGCCACATGTCCACCTCGTCTGGGTGTTCCTGGAAAAGGATGCTTTCAGCAAGCGTTTTCTTGAACAGCGAGCGCAGGGTGCTCCGGACTGCTCTTGTGAGGCTAGTGCAGAAAATCTTCAGAAGAGCATGAAGGTAAGTGTGAGAAGAGTTTGCTGTAACCGAAAGTTGGTTAGCACTCGAAGCCGACGCTAGACATCAAATCATACTGACCAACCTTCCCAGACCAAGTAAATTGGTCGCTCTCTTGCAATAATCGAAGTACATGCAGCTGCTTCAAGCCATGCAAACCATAAACATTCCCAGCTTCCCTTACGGCATTCTGAGACGCATCCACGAGACCCTGCAACAACTTCCCTACATCAAATCTCGCCTCTGCGACCATCTGAGGGAAACACAGGTGATACAACCAAAGCAATCTCTGAGCACTCTCTCCAAGTAAAGCCAGTTTTACCTCTTTGGCATCTACCTTCATTTGTGAGAAGGCCACCACTACCTGGAATTCTGGCACCCTTCTCCGAGCCTCTCGTTCAACCTCTCGATGCCGACGCGTCCACTGCCCACTTTCGTCTTCCTCGAGTGCAGATTCAACATCCTGGAAAGCACGAAAGACACAGGAGAGCTTGGTCAAGCACCTGGCTACCGCGAGCGCTGTACAATGTTGCACGAGGTGGGAAGTAGACTGCAGTCCTTTGGAGAAATGCACCTTGGTACTGACGGAAGGAAGGATGCTCTCAAGGATGGTTGAAAGCGGTGGCGGATCGGGTTGATATATATTGTTCCCGGGGATGAGGAATGATGAAACTGGTACAGGTTGGGAGATAACAAGGCCAAAAAACGCGATGTTAGCTATCCATTTCGACGATAGACGGGGTTCCAGTGTCAGCCCTACAGCAGGCCAGTATCTAGAATAGTGAACATCAATGAGGATCCTTCATCAACGACGCTGCGTACCCAGCGACCAACTCCGGACACGCTGCCAGAATTTTCAGCGCAAGTTCCTGCTGCCTGGCGTCCTCATTAACCTTGAGGCTCTTCAGTATGTTACTCAAGATCTTGTTATATATTTTCCCGCCCTTTTTCGGCTCATCGACAACATTAGCATCAGTATCACGAGGATACCATCCTCTGTCTCTGAAGCAAATGCCTAGTCCAGGTCGTGTACAAATAGCGAGGAGAAAATGATGCACAAGATCTGCCGGGATGTGGTCACCATCCGCATTTTCAGCGACTGCGCGCTCGTACAATTTTAGAAGCTATTCCAAACATTAATTCTTCGCCTGCTAGTTTCAAGTATCACTCACATGTCCAATAGTGATTTCAGAGAAAAGTCCAATTTTCATGGTCCGTTTCACTTTTGGATCAGACCACAGCCCAGTCCAGCACACTTCAAGGACTTTCCGAATGACCAGATATGAATCTTGAGAAAGGCCTTTGAAGATAGATAGGAATATGTCTCTCTGTTGCTCAAGGAAAGTCGTTTTCACCATCGAGGGAGTTTCGGGGTCGATGAATGAGAGAATAAAAAAGACGTAATAAGTGCGGATATCTGATTGACAAAATTCAGATAGGTCAAAGTCCACAGATACTCGTAGAGACATACCAGGTCTCTCAAGCACATCCTCTGCGTCTCCGTTCCCTCTCCTCCTCATATGCGATACTTTTCCCAACGTCTAAAGGTTTTTAAATTTCGAATCTGTCATCGTATGGAAGTCGACGCACCTTCATGTCCCACGGAAACGCTTCGCAAAGTGTCTTCCGTTCCCTTCCACCTCCAAAGTGAGAAATAGTGTTCAACAGTTTCATTGAAACGAGAATAAGCTCGTTGGAACCAGAGATATAAGATGTGATTTTGCGCATCCATTTTGGCGACAGGAGCGTTTTGATGATTGGAATGCCGTGTGAGTGATATGTGAAATGAGAGGACAGCAGAGTAAGGACCGATGACAGTAGAGACACGAGGAGTGATAGACTGGACGACTAGTGCATTTGCAACGTCAAAACTTGAACAACGAGAGAAAGAATTAAGAATGCTCGCACTTGATTTGTACTCTCCCATATCTCAAAAATATCATGAGCACCTGGCGAACTCTCCATCCACTGTACGACAAGCGAAAGTCTGTCATCTTGGAGAGCGACGCTCTCTCCTGACTTGATAGACAGAGTCGAACGCAATGCAGACAGGGCTACACAACTGGGTGAATACTTTTTGCAGTAATGATCGTAAGCTTATGCACCTTCTATTTGAGTATTCTGATCTTGGTTCTGCAGAGCCCGCCTGACATCGATCGCATTGGAGAATTTATACGCCCTCCGCGAGGTTTGGTCAAGTTTTGCGCGTTTATGAGGGCGCTCCGATTTGCTTTGAGGCATGCTTCGCTCGTTGGGTCAATAGCTCGATTCCATAAATAAGGAGACCCAATAAGACGTGCCAAATCTTTGAATTTTACTTAAAATCACGTGATTATAACAATTCAGAGTTTTCTATGTCCTTGCATTGACTGATGGGTCTGTTTCTTAACCATCTTTCTAACCCTCGAGGCCGACGATGGCAACGACCCTCTCTGAACTCCTATTTTTCCTCTCTGCTTTCGCTTTATCACTGGTCGTGACTCTGGAGAAGGCTCACAGTCGCACCACATCTCCTCCTTCGCGCCTAACAGAATGGGGCCTACTGCCGCTTTCCAGTCCCCGCCCTCCCTTTTACCCCCCGCAGCTTTCCTAAAAAGACTTAAGATCGTCACCTTTCTTAACAGTCTCACCAGTGGTGCGAGCGAAACTTCTTGGAACGGTGGGAGAAGCGTGGTTCCTATGAGCATGTCGACAGATGGGATGGTAGATGTAGGCAATCGCTTGCGACCTGCATGGGTTGCCTCAGAAGCAGCTGGCTCTCCGAGAGTAAGGAGGTGCGTGACTGTTTCAGGGCCAACGCAGGCGGGACCACATAATTTCACCACAGGTTCTTCATGTTGAATCCTCCACTCCAGCACGTCAATGTCTGGAGGCTCCCGAGGTCTCATGTGCGTGACGAAATCTGTGAAGCGGTACTGGCTAGCCCTGCAGACGTGTCCCAGCTCCTGCTTGATGCGTAACACAAGACCAGTGATGACGATCAAATAGGTTTGTAAGTTAGGCTGGAACCCAAAATAGTCGAATGCGCGGAGCGTCATGAGAGTAGCGGGGTAATCCTCGAGAGCCATAAATGTCCGCAGTGCGAGGTGTAGGCATGAAACTGAGATTATGTTAGAATGTGCCAGGGGTTCATTCCCAGTGTGCAAAAGATGACACTGGACCATATCCCGAAACAACTGGCGTGGAGGGACAGCGTTGTCCGGGCGCTTGTGTTTCCGCGAGCGTTTTTGACCCCAAAATTTTGATACGTTGAATAGCTTCTTGAAAGTGAGGTCGCTGGGTAAGAGGGAAGCAGAACGGTTGGCCATGATTGCGTGATAAAGCCCAAAGGCCTCGATGTATTCTCGACGAGCGATGCTGGAGCGGATAAGAGTGTTGAAAACTGATATATCGGGCGTGACACCCTCTGACCGCATGCGGTACAGCATGGCCTTAACGGCCTCAGAGTTTTCGGGTTGAATTTCCTGCAACGTCTCCAGTATGCCCGCATAAGGAGCTGCATCAGGGGCAACCCCCTGCTCCATGCAGTCGCTCTCATACTTCTTGAGCCAACGTTCTGCAACGCTCATTTTCCCCACACGCATACACGACGTTACCATGACGCTAACCATATTGCCAGACGCAGATAGATTAACGTTGCTGATAGGGACGGAAGCATGGGCCGTGTCATCTGCGAGTTCGGTCATAGCTATCACTTGCAAGCTAATGTCACGACTGGGAAAGAACTGCTCGTGGAGCATTCTCTCGTAGACCGAGATAGCGAGCTTGAAAAGGTTCCTTTCAAGCAAGAAACGGATGAGTCGGTTGAACATAGTCGAGCGGTAGACATTGTTTAATTTTGCCACGGAAATCCTGTCATGAATATAGGACTCTACATCATCGGGACCGTTTGCAAGAATGCGACTATCTATAGAGCGCAGCAGACCATTGACGCGGGATCGAAGCACGCGTCGAGTGGGTTCCTGGATGTTGCTAGAATTACTGCCTCGTGTTTTATTGTGTGAGCTTGCCTGGCCTTGAGGGCTGGAATTGAGAGAGTGTAAGGTAGAACAAAAAAATGAAGTGAGTTTTTGCGGGGCAAAACGTAGCTTCAAGGCGCGAGGAAAGCTAGATTGAAGCATGAGGAAGCTACATCCTGTGACATACATCAACAAAAGAGCCGCAGCCCTATGACCGGTTACTGCCTTGTATGGCTTACAAACCCCGAAGTTCGGGGTGTTCTCGGACGTCGTCGGCGGTCGATGCATCAGCTTATGTTTAAATTTTATATGGTGAATTCAAAAGTTCTCGATAGCGGTCTGCGTGATAGGTTTGTCTAGATTTATGACATTGCTCCCTTATCCCTTCGGCAATGGGCCTATGACCGGTTAGCGCTTGAAGAAGTATATTTGTCCTCTCCTTTCTCCCACCTACATCTTGCACCCCCACTTCGCTCGCACACTGTGATGAGTGACCATAGGCCAGATCCTCCTCCAGAAACTTATGAAACAACCGTGCGTGAAAGCTCGGTGTGTAGTCTAAAGGCTTACTTACTGTGGATGAGTGCTTATACAATTAATCGTTGCTCCTGGCGCTGTCTTCGTCCAGAGCCAATCCTGTAGTCGAGTCAAGCAAGCTACTCGGAAATTGGCAAAAGGGATCACCAAGAAACTTTCTGTAAGCAAACTGCTGGATTTTCTGATTCTGACTGACATCGTGCAGAAACGTTTCAAATGTTCCCGCAAGCGTATTCCTGCAACTCAGGATGTCGAACATCAAGTTCCTTTATCCAGTGATAACATCCAGGTAGGTGCTTGAAATCGAATTCCCAGTTCAGTTTTTCAGAGGCGCCCAGGACGCGTCACTTCCGCATCCTTCCACCGACGACAAGCATCCCACCACATCTGAAAATACTACTGGATGTGTCAACCAAGGGACATCCGGACAATCTGCTTATAAGGTACTTGCATCCAATTTTGTGGTTTTTATGTCTAAATTTTGTTGGTTGCGCAGGCTCTTGACGTCACCTCTAGCGTAGAGGAAACCTCTGGTCCCAAATCAGTTGATGCCGAACTTCAGGGTGCCCATGAGGCTTTAGAAAACATTAAAACACTCTGGAGACCTGCGCAGCCTGTGATGTCCGCTGTCAACGATGCCCCAGCAGGTCTCACTGCCGTAGATAATTTCCAGACCAATTACCTCCAGCCCCTGAAAATCTTCGACGCCGCCATTGACAAGATTGCAAATGTATGGGCTGCTCTTCTTAGTTGGTAGTGAACTAATCAAGTCATAGGTGCATCCATACGCAAAAATGGCATTGGGCGTACTTTCTGCTGCAGCCAAAGTACGCTCTATGTTTCTCGGAGTTCTACTTCTCGCTCAGAAGTCATGGTACCATATAGATTATTCTTGCTCAGGCGGAGCGCGACAAATCAGTAGATTGCCTTCTTCAAAAACTAGATGAAGTTTATGGTTTCATTACCAAAGACGATAATCTTTCCAAGGTTGAACCAATGCGTGATGTCATCGGAAAGATTGCTCAGCAGACTCTGGAGTGTGCCCGTTTCATCAGGGAATACTCGAAGACGAAGAGCTTCTGTGAGTCATTGGATCATTGCATTCGCACACCAGTCTTATACTTACTATGATAATAGGGAAGAGACTCGGTAAAAACATCGTCGCGGAAACAAACGATATCACCGCACAGTACATCAATGCCTTGGATGGACTTATGCAGCAATTTCGGGATCAAACTCATCGGGATGTAGCTATCTTTGTCCAGTTTGCGGGTAAGGATTCATACATGTCTCTGACTTTAAATATACTCATACCCTTAAAGGTGAAACACTTGGTCTCAGCGGCATGACTTATGCAGCGGGCGCAGGACTAAATACTGCGAAGCAATGATTGTCAGGCACTCGTACGGACATTCTCTCCCAAATCACCGAATGGATCAACAGCAGCGGAGACTCTGTTTCGCGTGTGATGTGGCTATCTGGCCCTGCAGGCAAAGGAAAGTCAGCCATCGCCCACACTATTGCCAACTGGTTCGAGGAAACGGGAGGCCTTGGTTCATGTTTTTGTTTCGATAGACACAGAGAAGCAGACCGTCGCCATGAAAAGATTTTCTCCACCATCGCGCGCGATCTTGCCGATCGTGATCCAGGGATGAAACGAGCGTTAGCGGATGCAGTCAAGAATGCAAACTCTCTCAAGAATACGTCGGACATTATCCAGCAGTGGCGGAAGCTTCTCATGGAACCGCTGAAGAAGTTCTCTGGGTCAAGTGTAGGGCCTGTCTTAATTGTGATCGAAGCGCTGGATGAGAGCGGCGGAGTGGAGACGCGGCGTAACCTCCTTCGCATACTTACCGGTAGACTTCAGGACAATGGACTTCCCCAAATCACCGAACTCCCTTCCAACTTTCGGATTCTCGTCACCTCTCGCCCACTTCATGATATCGAAAAGGAGTTTGAAGGTGCCGATCATATTCTACGGTTGTCCATGGACAAGATTCCAGCAGACGTAGCGGAGTGCGACATCCGTGCTTTTGTATCTAACAAGCTACAAGGCCTGCCGCGTTTCGGGCGCAAGGAGTTTGCAAGCCTCGCTGCGAAAGCCGATGGACTTTTCGAGTGGGCACGTCTTGCATGCGAATACGTTAGGGAAGACCTTCCTGGCTTATCCTCAATGGACTGTTTCAATGCCGTCATGAACCACAATCCTGGGGAGCGAAAAGACTTGTTGTATGATATGTATCGGCTCATCTTGACAGAAATCATGCCAAAGGATAAGTACACAATGGTCCATTACGAGCAAGCAGTAGCGAAGTTTCGTTCCGTGATGGGCCAAATACTTGCCACAGCCGAGCCCCTCTCCTTGTCTTCACTGAATGCTATGCGGCAGCATTTCCCGGAGGACCGTGACCATTACGAAGTAGATGTAGTGATAAAACGCATGGGATCCCTCCTCAGCGGTACCACCGACTCATATACCCCCATCCGACCCCTGCATGCAACATTTCAAGAATTCCTGATGGACGAATCATCCAGCGGAGACTTCTTCGTCAAGAGAACGAAGGGGCAAGAACGCGACCTTGCATTTGCGTCACTGCGAGTGATGGAAAATGGCCTTCGCTTCAATATCTGTGGTTTGAAGTCGTCCTACCTCCCTAATTCTCAAGACACGGAGCTACCTCACCGAGTCAAAACATCCATTCCCCCACATCTCTCCTATTCCTGTCGATATTGGGCCACGCATGTCCAAAAAACAGACTTTGACGATAAGCTCGCAAAGGAAATAAAATCACTCTTAGACGACGAGCGACAGATGTTCTGGATTGAAGCACTCGGAATTCTCAATGGGTGCAATTATTATGCTTCCACTAGTTGCCAAGTGGCTGAAGGTGAGAACATGCCTACGAGACAGTGTCGGATGAACAGCTCATAAATAGATACAGGGCCATTCTGGATACGAAGATCTGTGTTTCATCACGATGGATGTACAAAGATTCATTCAAGTGTTCGGCGCTATGATTTTGCACAGCACACCACATCTGTATTTATCAGCGCTCCCGTTCTCGCCCGTCAACTCCACCATGGCTAGCAAATTTACAGCAAGGTTTCCAAATACTATCCGTCTAGCATCTGGCCGTGATTTGAACTGGACGGTTGTTCAGGACCATCATCAATGGGCACACTGGAGAGGTTTTCTCAGTCTCGTTCTCACCGGATGGTACTCGCATCGCATCTGGTTCATCGGATAAGACTGTGCGGATGTGGGATGCAGCGACAGGACAGCTATTGGGTGAGCCCTTGAAGGGGCACACTGGAAAGGTTTACTCAGTCTCATTCTCACCGGATAGCTCTCGTATTGCGTCTTGTTCATTGGATAAGACTGTGCGGATGTGGGATGCGGCTACAGGACAGTCATTGGGTGAGCCTCTGAAGGGGCACACTGGAGAGGTTTCGTCAGTCTCGTTCTCACCGGATGGTACTCGCATTGCGTCTTGTTCATCGGATAAGACTGTGCGGATGTGGAATGCGGCGACGGGAGAGCCATTGGGTGAGCCCTTGAAGGGGCACACTGGAGGGGTTTTTTCAGTCTCATTCTCGCCGGGTGGTACTTGCATTGCGTCTGCTTCAGCAGATCATGCTGTGCGGATGTGGGATGCTGCAACAGGTCAGCCATTGGGTGAGCCCTTGAAAGGGCACACTGGATCGGTTCGGTCAATATCGTTCTCACCGGATGGTGCTCGCATTGTGTCTGGTTCAATGGATGAAACTGTGCGGATGTGGGATGCAGCGACGGGTCAGCCATTGGGTGAGCCCTTGAAGGGGCACACTAGCAAGGTTTTATCAGTCTCGTTCTCGCCGGATGGTACTCGCATCGTGTCTAGTTCATGGGATAACACTGCACGGATATGGGATGCAGCAACGGGTCAGCCATTGGGTGAGCCATTGAAGGGGCACGCTGGATGGGTTTTCTCCGTCTCTTTCTCACCGGATGGTACTCGCATCGCATCTGGTTCGGACGATAAGACTGTGCAGATGTGGGATGCAGCGACAGGTCAGCTATTGGGTGAGCCCTTGAAGGGGCATACTGGAGGGGTTTTCTCAGTCTCGTTCTCACCAGATGGTACTTGCAATCGCGTCTGGTTCGGAGGATAATACTATGCGGCTATGGGACGTAGTCAAAGTGCAGCTATTCGCCCAGCCAAGAGATCCAGATTCTTTCGCCTCTCCGTTGCATCAAAGCACCGCATGTCCCACCCAAGAAGGCCGTGTCATACCAACCAACACTGTAACAATCGCCTCGTTTCCTTCTCGTCCAACTTGAAACACGCTTTGCCCAACCCCTCGGACTTGCTCGAACCCCCCTCCCATGATTCTGATTCAACCCCTTTCTTGCTGCAAGCTGATGGATGGATGACGGGACCCAATCATCGGCTCCTTTTCTGGGTACCTCCCACTTCCCGACATGCATTTTATACTCCTTGGACTTCATTGGTGATACCCACAGGATATCCTGAGCTTGATTTGAGCCGCATGGCCCATGGAACACACTGGTCGAGTTGCCGAGATGCGTGAGTTCTGAGTCTTTACCGTCCCTTCTCAGTTGATAACATCAATCCTGCTAGCTCCACGTAAAGATTTTATTGCAGATATGATAGAACTTAACCATTCCTCCAAAATAGCCGAGCTACGATCCAGAATGGATTGGAACTGGTTCGTCTGAATCATCATTCGCGCCAGGGCCCTACGTCGCTAGGGTCTAACCTACACCCTAACCACGTGAATGCGAGCTAGCAGATGCTACTGGGTGTGAGAAGAGGGTCTTGGTAGAGTTGATTCCAGCTTATCGGCGGTCCACGAATGGAGGAACAAGTCAAGTGACGACCCTAGGCGCAGACGAGGCAAAACACGAGTCAAATAGAATAGATGGAAGGCCCGTAGCGTAGAAGCTGGTACGGATTGTCGCAGGTAGAATCAGTAACATTGAGAGGATGCGTTCTTAATGTGTCAGGATTCAAGGTTCCGACGTGTGGATTGAAGCTTTGATGTGCAGTACGAAAATTTGACAGTCCGCTGCCAGCTGGACGTTTACCATCAACGGAGGCATCACAAGGAGTACCTATACGCCAACTTCGATTGGCTTCGAGGCACTGCTGATAGAGCTAGGACATGACGGATATGTGTTGTTCGGCATTGAATATATCCCGGCTTGACCGCCATCAATGTCCTCTTACGCATATATGATATCGTACACTAAACATTCTCTGTATGATTTATGTCAAATTTATGCCTTGACCGACTCAACTCAATCTCTCACAACGCTTTTAGTATTTATTCCAAGAGGACGACTATTTGTTTTCATTCGTCCATGATCTGTCTATCCTGCCAGGGTCAAACTCTTTATAAGCACTGGATTTCGGTGCTGCCTGATGAGTGGGAATGCATTCGATGTTCTCCTCACACAATTCAGACACTCGACTATCGCGTTCATTGCAAATTGTACCTTGCCACACGAGGTGTCATGCCAGATCAGTGTCGTGCAACCCACTAATCATTGGTGTACCCTAGGAGCCATAACCTCTCGCACCGAGGCACTAAGCGGAAAATACGAATTGAAGTAGGAATTGGGTGTACATATCGTGTAGGTATACAGTCTCGAAGTCCGGAAAATCAAAGTTCTTAAGAATAGCTTGCAGGGAGTCATGACTAGATGCAAAGTCGTCAGATCGTCTCGAGAATACTTTAATTAACAAGGTGGGAGGACGCACGGAGTTGATCATATGCCAATATGCACGAACAATATACGCTGGTTCAAGGGGATCTCCTTGTCACGAGCCAACGACTGGACCGCTCGGTGCAGCGCCCAGGCAGCTCGTTTGCAATTCATTTTGCCATCCCCGCACAAATTTTTGTAGAATGCCTTGACCAAGCGCTCCACAGTACTATCATTGACCTTCCACAATGTCCCAATGACGCTCTTAACCCCGGCGAATTGCAGGCCGGCCGCTAGGTGTATCACTTCGTCGGGCGTACTAAAGTCACCGACTGCAGTTTCACAGGCAGAAAGAAATGCAAATTGATGCCGAGATAGATCTGTTTGTGCGATATCAAGGAGTGAAAGCGGTTCGTCGCGCATAAGAAAGGCCGATTCAAAGGGTTTGTCAAGTTTCTGTGTGCCGTGGCACGCGAGATGAAGCCAAGTATTGTCTCGCAATGCACACAACGCTCTTGATTTCGTGGCATCAACGCTGGTTATCTTGGAGAAGGAAACAGTTGGGAGAGGGGGCAAAAGACTCCGCACCAATTCCAGTTCAGGCTCCACACCATCCAAAGTGGATAAGGCACCAGCTGGGCAATCCTGACCAATGGCAACGAAGGGCACCGGTGAGGACCTGTCATGACTTCCACGAGCCTTCATCAGCGCGGTAAGCGATGGCGTATATGAAGAGATGTACTGCTGCGAAAGGGATGTTCCATGTTCGGTGTACTCGCTAGCAGCATGCAACGGCAAGAAATTGAAGAGAGACGTCGGGCACCACCATATCCGGGAACCTCGTGGTGCAAATAGGTTGAGCTTCTCGACCACTGGGCCGACAACGTGCTCCCACAACTGTCTCAAAGCTTTGATGAGCGCTATCGGTTTCTCTTCAGGACCGGCTTGTTTGTCAACTGCCTCTCGGAGTGCGACTACTAATTTGGCGAGTTTCCAGAAATTGGTAGGGAGTTGAATGCTAGCGGGAGGTTGCTGGTGTGGGATAATGATGGCATCGCAAGAGGATCTGCTTGCGATGAGCACAATGATGGGCCCATCACGAGCTGCGTCTTGCAGATCAGAGAACACAGGGGGAAGTAGAAAACGAGAAAAGCCCTCAATCTTCCTGATCTGTTCTACAGTTCCATTCCACCCCCCCACTAGACGTCTGTACTGGGTCGCTTCAGCTTCCACATTGACTTTTGTGATGTTATCTGGATGGCTCGCAGGAGGTTTATCAAGAAGGGAGCTGAGATCTCTGAATCTCTTTATCAGAGCCATTGCGTGATCCCCGCGAGTCTGCAGGATGTCAAGATGCGTGCGGAGTCGTGTCATCTGGGTCCAGATAATGGTCCTGCCTTGTTCCAACAGCTCAACAGCGCGACCCACGTCACCACTACGAAGAGCACACGATGCAGCATCTGCGGCCAGTGTCCTTGGGAATTCCTTCATGGCATTATGACGAGACGATACAGAGGCCGTCACAGACACGTAGGCGTCCAGGAGTTGCATAGAAGTCGCATAAGCATCGAGTTGAGTACTATGTGAATGTTCACTAGCATGGTGCACCCAGCTTAGGCTTGCCTGCAGGCGGGATAGCAAGCCTCCGGAGACAACATTTGCCGCTGTCTTGAGATGATGCATGGTGGCATCCAAACTATCAGTATTTTTGCCCGCGCCGGTGCAGGTAAGTCCTGATAGATGGAATGATAGATAGACCTCAGCTAGCGACCTATGGACTAGTATTTGACGAGGATCATATTGTGTCAGCAAAGTCAATGCAAATCGTAGATTTTCTCGTGATTCGTCGAGGTCTTTACTATCGTGTTGATGCTTAAAGCGGATGGATAGTCCATTCGCGAGGTTGTTTAATGACACGAACCTATCTGTGTGACCAACCGGGAACAAAGCCAGCGCTTCCCTCTGAAGTGTGATAGCTTCATCCAAGTCTTCGCTGTTCCATCGGTGGTTGAAACGGGAGAGAAGTTGAGCCGCGAGGTTGTTCAAGGACCCAGACCGATCTGTGTGACCGACCGGGAGCAAAGCCAGCGCTTCCCTCTGAAGTGGGATAGCCTCATCCAAGTCTTCGTCGTTCCCTCGGTGGCGAAAGCGGGAGAAAAGTTGACCTGCGAGGTTGTTTAATGGCATGGATCGATGTGTGTGACCGATCGGGCGCAAAGCTAGTGCTTCCCTGTAAAGTGCGATAGCCTCATCCAAGTCTTCGTCCTTGCCTCGGTGGTCAAAGCGGGAGGCGAGTTGACTCGCGAGGTTATTCAAGGACCCGGACCGATCTGTGTGACCGACCAGGCGCAAAGCCAGCGATTCCCTCTGAAGTGTGATAGCCTCATCCAAGTCTTCGTCGTTCCCTCGGTGGTGAAAGCGGGATAAAAGTTGAGCTGCGAGGTTGTTTAATGACGCGGACCGATCTGTGTGACCGATCAGGCGCAAAGCCAGCGATTCCCTCTGAAGTGCGATAGCCTCATCCAAGTCTTCGTCGTTTCCTCGGTGGCGGAAGCGGTAGTAGAGTTGAGCCGCGAGGTTGTTTAAGGACCCAGGCCGACATGTGTGACCGACCTGGCGCAAAGCCAGCGCTTCCCTCTGGAGTGTGATGGCTTCATCCAAGTCTTTGTTGTTCCCTCTGTGGTCGAAGCAGGAGACAAGTTGAGCCGCGAGGTTGTTTAAGAACCCAGGCTGATCTGTGTGGCCAACCGGGAGCAAAGCCAACGCTTCCCTATAAAGTGCGATAGACTTATCCAGGTCTTCCTCATTCCCTCGGTGACGAAAGCGGGAGGAGAGTTCATCCGCGAGGTCGTGTAATGACGCAGACCGACTGGTGTGACCGACCGGGCGCAAAGCCAGCGCTTCCCTCTGAAGTGCGATGGCCTCATCTAAGTCTTCATCGTTCCCTCGGTGGTGAAAGCGGGAGAAGAGTTCACCCGCGAGGCTGTTTAATGACATGGACCGATGTGGGTGACCGACCGGGCACAAAGCCAGCGCTTCCATCTGAAGTGTGATAGCCTCATCCAAGTCTTCGTCGTTACCTCGGTGGCGAAAGCAGGAGGAGAGTGCAATCGCGAGGTTGATTAATGACGCAGACCGATCTGTGTGACCGAATGGGCACAAATCCAGTGCTTTCCTCTGAAGTGCGATAGCCTCATCCAAGTCTCCATCGTTGCCTCGGTGGTCAAAGCGGGAGGAGAGTTGATACGCGAGGTTGATTAATGACGTAGACCGATTTGTGTGACCGACCGGGTGCAAAGCCAACGATTCCCTCTGAAGTGCGATAGCCTCATCCAAGTCTTTGTCCTTACCTCGACGCTCGAAGCGAGTTACCAGCATTAGAGCCAGATTATTGAGAAATCGACCTCGGTAAGCATGCCCGGTGTTGTAGTATCCCAGTGCATCATAATAAAGGGATATTACTTCATCCAAGGCACCAGGTTCATCGTTATGCAAACACCATTCTGTTCGAGCAGTAAGTTGATTCAGCGATGGTAGAAGTATGGATGTAGTGGGTCTCTCCTCCCCAAGATAATTTGCATCAATCCCTCCATCAGCATGCGAAACGCATGTTTCGATTGCAATCAAAGCTGCTCTGTGAATGTGGCTGTTGGCGTGGCAGACATCAAGGACTTCGCTCAGCAATTGTTCAGCTGCATCACCATCCGTTTGAAATCCCCGTTTTGTGAAGCGCGAGAGCAGAGCAATGGCAAGATGGAGCTGGGTGACGGTTCGGTCCGGATGATCAGCAGGACGCAAGTCAAGGGCGTCTTGAAAAAGAGAGATAGGGATGTCGAGGTCGAAGTATCTTCCGTCAGCTTGGCAGCTAATAAACTTTGCAGTGGCTAGATTGAACAGTGCTGCAGGGCGGTAGGGATGGTCCGTAGGGCAGAGATCCGAGGCACTTTGGAAGTGGGTTACGGATTGGTCGAGATCCCTGCTGTTCTGTGTCTTGCGGTATCGTGCAAGAAGACGATGTCCGGCATCTGTCTTTAGTGCTAACCCATCCATATCGCGAGATGTAGGCTACACGTTACAGCTCTCAGCATAAGAATGCCAGACTGCGTTGATCACTCACGGTAGTGACGGGGTAAATTACTGCGTCATCGTTTTGATCAGAAAATTGCTGCTCCACTGTCATGAACAGTGAAGTACAAGCGGATACGACTTCCTCTTGCTTTGGCTGAAAGATTATGGCTGTGATGCTGGTTAGCATCTGTCAGGCGTCATTTTTAATAGACGATACTGACGATGCGATTTTTCGCTGCGATCCAGTAATTCTCCGACAGAGATCTCGAATGTGCGGAGGAGTTCTCCGTGACAGAGCATGGGACCCAACTCAAATGAGGCATACACGCTGACCCGAACTTTAGAAGATGATTCGCACGGCCTAGAGTCTTTCTCAATACCTGCAGGACAGACGAAAATAAGGACGACTTACAGGCGAATGCGCTCGTGCCATTCGACGACGGCCTGGTTCACGTCTACAGATTTATTGCTGGTCTGGTATTCAGCGCCATCAGCCTTGACCACCGCATGGAAACCAGCGGGGATCCGTCGGAGACCAAGGGTAAGATCAGTTGCGCGAATGCCTTGAGGGAAATGGTCAATGCGAGCTGAGCGAAGATAGATATCACATGCCAGTAATGATGACTTGTTGCACTCCACCGAGGCGTATCTCTCCCGGTTCGTGGGTATGTTCTGGGTAGTTTAGCTCCTCACTAAACAATATGCAGATTGTCAGGCATTTAGAAAATCGGTGCTTCATTTGCTTACTCCTTGTTTTGCCTGAAAACACAAAATTAAGTGCATACATGTGGTATACAACACAATGACTTACGATCGTGGACGCTCTGAACTCTTCGTCTTGTTGTCATCATCATTGCCCAATGACTTGCGCTTGCGTTTTCTCCCTTTCAAGGGCTCGGTACTGGAATTCTCTACTAGAGGAGTTGGGGAAGTCATCTGTGATGACGCTGAAGGAAAGTCTGGATCAGAGTCTGATTCTGATGAGCTTGAAGGCTCAAAGGTGACAGGTCGACGACGGGCCATCAGGAAAAATTCAAACTAACACTTGAGAATAAGATGTATGCTAGAGGTTGGGAAAGACTGCAGTACCTGTACAGTAAAGTCCTGAAGGATTATAAAGGAGAGAACCACAGCATGTATATGGCATCCACGCGGTGCAGCGCCGATGAATCAACAGGACAGAAACGACTCACAGAATACTGAGCCACTCACAGCGCTGGGCGTCAGAATTGTACAGCAGAGGCATGTTCAACTAGGGTCCGATATTGATTCAAGCAGCCGAAATGAGGAGGCCGTGAGGCTGAAGAAGAAGAGCAGAACATTCCACACTTTTGCAAGAATTCGGATATCGACAAGCACTGCCTGATTTTCAACGCCCTTGACTAGTCTGACTAGTGACTAGTGACTGGCTGCATCCTAATGCCGTATGTTGCTCGAGAAGGCATGGGACTGAACTGCAACTGAGTCCGGCCCGATCGACCCAGTGTATTACGTAATGAATTCCGCACTCGCCCAAAAATGATTTGTGGCACTTGTCATGAATTTAGGTCGTAATTACTGTCATGTTACAGGTTCGTGGAGGGCAGTCGGATGTTGAAGCTGAGCTCGAGCGCTGATGAGTCTCAATCTAACCTTGACTGCAGTTTCACAGTTGCCTCTGCAATTATAGTGAGACTCGGAGGGGTGAGCAAGAGTACCATGACTCGGACACGACTCGCCTCTACATATTTACCTTAGATCTCATCAGTCGAAATTACCCCATTATCACGGCTGTCGACGGTTGCGTGTCTCTCATCCCTGCGCAACTTCACTTGGACTCGGAGGTGTCACATCGTCCTCACAGGGAATTTCTTCATTCATGTCGATCAAGCAGTCCGCTACCCAGTGTCCCTTCCTGTTTGCGCCCCGGTCTCATCTTAGAGGTATCTTTATCTGACAATCATTCAGGGAATGGCATTTCCTTACCTTATGTCGACTGCTGGACACTCGAGCTGATTTCGCCGGAACACTGGGTTGCAATGCATGGGTACATTTGCTCTTGATCGCAACCAGCAGTAGCATTGATATATTTGCCAGTACGAATTTGCATCCAATGAATTTGTCAACGCTCTGACTTGTGTCTCCCTTGAAGCAACAAGCACGGAAAGTGGGAGCAAGAATTTCATTGCTGTGGGGATAACGATCAATGGAGAAAATTTGGCTGTAAAAGGAGAGGTATGTTTCATCAAGTCAGATATACATTTTCGAGGTTGTTGAAGTTGTTTCCGATCCTAATTGGACACAAAAAAGATGGTACAAATTGAAACTGCAAGTGAAGGATGACACGAAAGGCCCCGTAACAGCTGTGTTCGGCATAAATGGTCACCTTTGAGTTCGCTCCTCCAGAATTTGAAGCACACTCTTGCACAAACCCAACATACTATTCCATCCACGACCCAACACAACAAGCAGTGCAAGTTCACCTGTCCTCACAGCATATGAGATACATCAATTGCACGATGTGTGCGTTTACATCGGAGTGGCACTGCCCCTACTACTGTTCCTTTACTTCCTTTTCTAACTCTTCTAATGGCGCTGCCAACAGTTGAAACTCAGCTGACCAGCGCTCAGATCGAGAACATGATCATCAATGTTTTATGACCTAATTTGAAGGCTTCCTGTGGTTGTAATGATGACGCCTGCAAACTAGGCTATCTCTGGTGGTGCAAAGCGATGCTCCATCACTCCACCGCACCAACTCCACGATGCAGATCGAAGATTCCGCGCTTATCATTGTTGGCAACCTTACGATATGAAAGCCCGAAACCGAGGCAGAGAGCAAGAAGATGCTTATGAAACAATACATGGCCCGAGGACGAGGAGCAGGGATAGTAGACATTTAGGTATGTGTTCGCACGCGGGTAGAACACGAGTTATATGTTTGCTTTGTGTGGATATCGATATTCCCCCATTTGGGGGCTGGCCTCGAGGCTTGGCATGCCGATACAATTTGCCTTCGATCTTTTACGGTTACCGATTCAATTGTTTCGCCCGTGCAAGTGTTTCGTAACCGTTGAGCCCCTGCATCAACTTAACTTTTTTCATGCAACAATATCTACTTCGGCCAATCAAAGCAGGAACGGTTATCTCCCCTCCAACTCATTTTAATGATCCGATCATTGTTAGTGGATGGTGGTATATATATCGTCACCATACGTCTACCAAGTTCACCTTTCACCCACACCTATTTTCTACTAACATGACCATAGTCTCAAATGATCCCACTTCGTGGCCAGTCATCAATTCAAATCGTATTTCCAGCTATGTTACAGGTTCGTGGAGGGCAGTCAGATGTTGAAGCTAATATCTCAATCTAACCTTTG
This sequence comes from Suillus bovinus, assembly GCF_016758785.1. Taxonomy (NCBI): domain Eukaryota; kingdom Fungi; phylum Basidiomycota; class Agaricomycetes; order Boletales; family Suillaceae; genus Suillus; species Suillus bovinus. The sequence continues at coordinate 94,359 of NW_024542072.1, forward strand.
CCAGTCGCTTCCGTTGTTATAGTTATATATGATTGGGGTGAGCATGATAATGTTAAAGAACTGGCGATGTCTCACAAATATCTGCAGCACTCACATTCGGACAAGAGGTATGCCAATGCTATGACCAGATCAGCCATCTCACTAAGAATCATTTTATAGATCGAATTGTTCTGGGTGAGTCGAGTCTCGTGTCAGAGGAACACAATGAAAATACGCTTAATTACAGAAACAACGCTGGTCCTTAATGACATTTTTGTATCTTGGTGTACGTAGCTAGTTTGTCGCGGTTGCCAGTTTGTGCTGACTTGAAATTACCATAGGTGCGCTACCTTGGAATCTTATCTGCTATGTATGTTTGGAAGGTCAAACAATCGTTGTTGTGCTAATCGGCTATGTCTTATAATCAGCGTGGCCATCCTGAGTACTCAGTACATTCACTGTTTTTGCTTCTTCTGACTGACGGCATACAGGCGAAGTTCCGACCATCTCGCTGACAGATACAGTGAGTCTTCTGTACATCTCAGATGCCTACTATTTCCCTTCAATTAACCGTGGTGCTCTGTAGGGGTGAGTGTGGTTCTTTGTAGATTTTTTGGTTCACTAACCTTGACTGCTACGCTATGCTGCCACAGATGTGAGTCTGTTCGGAGTGTGTGCCACCCGAGGCTGATCACTCGCTGACTGGATTCGTCAGGCTTCATTACGTTCGTCGTAGGGTGTTGGACGGGTGTTTTGGTACTTGCAATGCTGTGGGGTGAGCTTGGCACTTGCGACCTCAGTGACATTGACTTGACTGAAACATGCTGCAAGTCATCATGGTCGTTCGATTATATGCCATGTATCAACGATCTAAAAAGATCCTGATCTTTCTGGTTGTCACCCTCCTGGCTAACAACATCTTCTTTGGAGTGGTCGGCATAATTTTGATGACACATGTTTCAGGGGGTATGCTTAATTGTGGATGTCGAAAACATGGATCTCATTGATGAACACCAGAGGAAATCATTCTCTCTGGCACTTATCAGTGCTCGAATGACATTGGGGAAGTGTTCACGCTTCTGTGTTCCATAACTTGGATACTCGGAACTGTGTGGGAGGTCCTCGCACTATGTTTTGCAGTCTGGATTGCTGTCAAACACTTCCGTACACTGCGACGACATCCAGAAAGAGAAACTGCTGAGGATTGTGTAACGGTGTTGATGAAAACTCACATGTTTTACTTTGCGAGGTGAGCTTATATTGTGAATATGGTCTCCTTTTTCGCTGAAGGATCGGACGTGGTAGCTTTGTTGCTGTTTCTTGCCTCCAGCTCATTATTGATTTCTCACCAGCTTTCTCAACCGTATGTCAACTCTTCACTTACCTCTGCATGCGACCACGGTTCATCATTTCTATAGGACCCATATTCTCTGGAAGCGCATATTTGTAATGGCTTGCTTCAGATTTTGGAAGCCGTGCAGTCGTTTGTGCTGGGACCACGCCTGATCCTTGGACTTCGAGAATATAACGCGAAGCTTGTGGCCGATTTCGACGTAGCATCTGCCATGACCTCTATTGCTTTCCAGGAGCACGTGCATATATCGACTGACAATACCGTATAGCACGGGAGATGTTCAGTAGAACTGACGGCTATCTAGTGCTCTGCAAGGAGCAGCAGAAGATTTTGTTTCTATTCATTCTCTTGGTATTGATCTAAGTCATGCGGTGTTGCCAAGTGTGTACTTGTAAAGGAGATAGGTCTGGGCAATGTTTCTCGTAGTGTGAATAGCTATAGATCCTGACAATGTTTAAATCGATACACTAGATAGTATCCTATGTACCTACCCACTTGCACTAATGCTAATCACCGGTCCTTTGTTCTGTACGATAACAATCATTCCTATGATTTCCTGGGCAAGTGGGCGCGCAAGCGCCAAATCGTACAATTCCTCAGGAACCCGTCTTTGATTTGCCATCTTCTCATTTTATTCGACGTCCCACTCTTCCTGGATCCACTCAAGATGATTACAAGGTGTGCGAAGCACGTAGTCGGAGGTGTTAATGCACGGCTCGGCTAACTAGTATACACTGGCACGGCTAAAGCCGGACATAAGCTGGAACTCGCGGAAGAATTCGACTTCGATTGGCCATGGCATATGAACAACGGACTCAGTCAAGACTCAGTTTAGATTGGAATCAGCGCTGATGGTGTGCACCGGCAGCTGTATGACACGGCGAGTTATTAAATCATCATTCCCTTGAGTTCTTCAAATCTCTAACTTTCTGATGGTGTGAGGACAGAACGTTGCCGCCTCCAGCCAATGATTGTGCGTCTGAGCATTTGTTTTCTCTTTGTCCTATCTCAAATTCTCAATGCTCTTTTGATCTGGGGGTGATGTTGTTTCTTCATCTTACATCAATCAACCGGGACGTCTCTGGTGAAACCTGATGCCTCTCACCCACGCACCAAATCCATGATACGAATCACATTTTCTGCGCTCACCATTTCTGGCATCCTGATGATACGATAGCCCAATTTCAGAAGCAAAGCTGAGAGGGTGCGCATGAAGTGATGGATGGCCTAAGGATGAGATGTGACATCGAAATATGTGCTCGCAGGGAGGTGTCAGTAGCCAGGGTAGGATTTGATGCTTCGTGTGGATCTCCCTACTAACTTTTCTGGTCCATGGTTGCCGACGCAATGCGCATTTCAAAGTGTAGGAACTATCATCATGATGCTCCCTGCGGCCTGTGCTGGCGAGCCGCAGAGAGTGGAGATGACAATAGTTGCATGATGATTGGTATGCGTCAAACTGATGAAGTACTAGTCCTTGGTTTTATTGATGGACTGATGCTCATGTAGCAAAAACATCTCGATAACGACGTCGGAAGTTAGGTAACAAGATCACGAACAGTTCTTGATTTTGATCAATCTTTTGGGTGTTCGAGTGTTTCTCTCGTGCAGATGTATCACGACCAACATCTACTATGAGCCCCTGGATTGATTTGCCTTGTTTCATGCAAAAATATCTACTTCGGTCAATTAAAACACGAGCGGTCATCATCGCTCAGTGTCGTTTCAGTGATCTGGTGGTATAACTAGCACGAATGCCATCGTTATATGTCACCCAAGTTCGCCTCTCACTCACTCACATTCTCTCCCAATATGACCATAGTCTCAAATGATCCCGCTTGGTGGCTGACCATCAATGCATACCGTTTTTCCAGCTATTTAATAGGTTTGTGGAGAGTAGTCGGATGTGGAAGCTGACACGATGTAACATTGGCTGCGGTTTCACAGTTGCCGCCTTTGTTGGAGTGACGTATGATTGGGGTGAGCATGATAATGTTAAAGGACTGCTGATATCTTACAAGTATTTTCAGCGCTTAACATTGGACAAGAGGTATATCAATGCTATGACCGGAACGGCCATCTCCCTGAGAATGATTTTATAGGTCGAATTGGTCTGGGTGTGTAGAGTGTCATGTCAAAGGAACACACATTGAAGTACACTTAATGACAGAGACAACGTTGGTCGCTAATGACATTTCTGTATCTCGGTGTATGTATCTTGTTTGTTGCAGTTGCCATGTTGTGCAGACTTGAAAGTATTCTAGGCACGCTACCTTGGAATCTTATATTCTGGGTATGTTCGGAAGGCTACTAAACAATCGATGATGTGCTAATTGTTTATCTCTGATAATCAGCCTCTACATGATAAGTATGTTTCCTGAGTGCATTTGCCGCCTCCGCTCCTTCTAACCAACAACATACAGGCACTATTCCGACCATCTCGCTGACAGATAAAGTGAGTCTTCTGCACAGATTCTACTATCCCCCTCCAATTAACCGTGGTTCCCTGTAGCAGTGGGTGTATTTTGTTTACTAACTTCATGTTCACTAATGACTGTCACGCTCTACTGCCACAGATGTGAGTCTGTTTGGAGTATGTGCTTCCCGAGGCTGGTCACTGACTGCATTTCTCAGGCTGGATTATGTACGTCGTACAGAATTGGACGGTTGTTTTGGTATTTGCGATGCTGTGGGGTGAGCTCGGCACTTGCGAGACCTCAGTGATACTGACTTGACTGCAACATGCTGCAAGTCATCATCATCACTCAGTTGCATGCCATGTATCAAGGATCCAGAAAAATCCTGATCTTTCTCGTTGTCACCTTCCTGGCTGTCAACATTTTCGACGGAGTGGTCACCGTAATGATGACGATGCATACTTTCAGGAGGTACGCTTGATTGTGAATAAAACGTTCATGGAGCTCATTGATGGATACCAGAGGAATTTATTCTCTCCGGCACTTATCTGTGCCAGATTACTAGCTATGTCGAAGATGTCTTACTTCTGAATTCCATTCCTTGGATACTTGGAACTATCTGGGAGGTCCTCACACTATGTCTCGCAGTCTGGATTGCTGTAAAACACTTCCGTGAACTGCGACGTCATTCAGCAGGAGGAATTATCGGGGACTGTTTCACGATGTTGATCAAAACTCACTTGGTTTACTTTGCGAGGTAAGTTCATATTGTAAATATGGTCTTTTTTCGCTGAAGGATCGGATGTCATAGCGCTGTTGCTGGTTCTTGCTTCACTCTCATTTATATTTTCTCTCCAAAAATCTTAACGGTATGTCAATCTTTCCCGTACCTCAGCGTGCGACATGGTTCATCATTTCATTTCTATAGGACAAAAATTCCCTAGAAACTCAGACTTTTAATAGCTTGCCTCAGATTTCGATGGTCGTGCAGTCGTTTGTGCTGGGACCACGCTTGATCCTTGGCATTCGAGAGTATCACGCTAAGCTCGTGGCTGACTCCGATGCAGCAACTGGTATGACCTCGATCGCTTTCCAGGAGCGTGTGCATGTATCGACTGGTAGTAGTGTGTGACACACGAGATGTTAATGGATGCCCAGTGAATTTCACCGGAATCACCATCCACGGTACTTGAATGTGACGTACAATTTTCTGACTGGTTATTTGCAGCTGTGATCTTCAGCGCTTCGATAGCTGCACCGATAGCATCACTCGCCATCGGCCAGAACTACAAGGAATGACATTTAATTTAGCTCAACTCGATAGGAAATTTGTTAGAAATGACGCCTGATCGTGAGCAGAGAAATGAGATTTGTAATTCTCCTCGCCCTAGCTGGCCCGTGTACCTTTTTTGGAAATTGCTGCCGGCCTTACACCAATGATTCTGATTTCTCGCGAACCAGACGCGTTTTTTCAACTACACGCGTGTTGCCTATCGCTCGCTAGCATACTCAACAATGGGTAGCACAGAGCCCACGACGCTACATGAGGAGCACCAATATCTCTCCCTCGTCCGCCGCGTCATAGACGTAGGCGAAGTTCGCCCAGATCGCACTGGCACGGGCACCCTCTCTATCTTTGCACCCCCCTCTTTCCGTTTCTCTCTCGCAGACGACACGCTCCCGCTCCTCACCACGAAACGCACATTTCTACGCGCTATCGTAGAAGAACTTCTCTGGTTTATCAAAGGCTGCACAGACGCTCGAGTGCTCTCGCAAAAGGGCATCAAGATATGGGACGGAAATGGAAGCAAAGATTTTCTCGAGAAGCGGGGTTTGGGACACAGACGAGAGGGCGATCTTGGTCCTGTGTATGGGTTCCAATGGAGACATTTCGGCGCGAACTACGTCGATTGCGACACAGACTATACCGGTCAGGGCGTCGATCAGCTGAAGGAATGTATTCGAAAGATCAGAGACGATCCGACTGATCGACGAATAATCTTGAGCGCATGGAATCCGGCGGGTGAGTTTGCTTTAGTTTAGTGGTACAACGTGCTCTGATTTCATATCGTAGCCATGCCGCTCATGGCCCTTCCACCGTGTCATATGATGTGTCAATTCTACGTGCATCTTCCCGTCACGCCCGATGCTCCTAAACGCCTATCGTGTCTCATGTACCAACGCTCAGCCGACCTCGGGCTCGGCATCCCTTTCAACATCGCGTCTTACGCGCTTTTAACGCATATGGTCGCGCATGTCACGGGGACCAAACCCTACGAACTCATCATCCAACTTGGAGATGCGCATGTTTACCGCGACCATGTCGATGCCCTCGAAATACAACTCAAACGCGAGCCAAAATCATTCCCAAAGGTCAAATTTAGAAGGGAGATCACTGACATTGACGGATTCGATTCGGAAGACATCGTGGTTGAAGGATATGATCCTCACCCAACGATAGCCATGAAGATGAGTGTGTAGATGTAAAACCATAGAATCCGTTGCTCTGCTGCTACTGAATTATGATACCAAGTTATTTCTCGTTGCTGGAATGTCAACCAGATACCCATGCGAGCAACAACAGGAAAACTGATGTACGCAGAGAAAGAATAACATTAACCCTTACAAGCGATTAGATCAATAAAACACGCAATCAGGAATGATGCGGTACAAAATGAGACAGGAAACATCGAAACATCCGTGGTAAAGTATTATTATTAGGCAGCGACCTATGCAGCAGTGGGGACAACACGACGAGTGCGGCGGATGCACCAGAATGCGAGGCAAAATTTGCTCCAACAACTGTAGTCTTCTTCTAGGGCATGTTGTTGTGTTGTCGTCTGTACCTGAGGCTGTGGCGTTGGAAGTGGCTGGGCTACAGGCTGAGTGGTCGTCAAGGATGACTGACCAGTCTGAGTATGACCCTTCACAGGGGAACGCCCTACGTGAATCCTCTAAACATTTGATGATGTTTGTAGCAGAACGAAGGACACCTGATACAATGCTTACACTCTTTTTTCTTCCGGCTGAGACTGTTACGGGCTGTGGGCCAGTATACTGCGCGAAGAAACTGTGCTTGGGACGTGGTTGCAGAGCGGTGGACTCATTTGCTGGCGAGTGGCGTCGAGAAGGGACGGCGATAGTATTCCAGAAGCGCTGAGTGGGGGAGAGATTTTGGTTCCGGGAGCGACGAGGAAGTCCCGAAGATGGTGCCGAAGGATGATGGGGCTGGTAAGTCTGCTCATCGTCAATACTAGTGCAAAATAGTATGTACAACAAGGCACATGATTCACCTGACAGTAATCACTGTATGAATCATCTTGGTCCCAATCGGTGAACACATCGCTCCCTGATTGAGGATTTGTAGCATCGACCTGTATTACTTCCGTGAGCAATGGAAGGAAAGCGGTCGGATGCGAGAGTACTGACATCAAGGCAAGACGGTGTTGGTGACTGAGGTCGAGTTTTCTACTGTATAGCTTGTCAACTAGCAGTATGGGCGTGAAATCACGTACTGAAAGCTCGGGAACCAGATCTCTCACCACCCACAAGGTGAGTTTCTTTTCAAGTCCGCTGTTGGCTAGGTATCTCCCATCTTGAGAGAATGATATGCAGCGAAGAGTTTGGCGGTCCATGAATGGCTGACGGAGCAATGGTTCATGGGACACTGTGTCCCATAGTTGTGCAACACCTGGCTGGCCCACGCAGGCCAGTACATTGTGTTTAGGTGAAAGCGCGATAGAATTCACCAAATCATTGTGCTCAAAGCGATGAAGTTCAATGCCTGAGATACTGTCGAAAACACGCACAAATTTGTCTGAGGCGGCATAAACTTTTCTGCTTTCCGACCACAACAAGGATGTCACACTGGCCCCCAGTTCCTCGATGGGGCCGACAACGAGCTCGCCTGTTTTTGTATCCCAAATGCAGATCGTCTCGTTCAACCCGCCTGATGCGATTCTGTCGCCTTCAGGCGAATATACAAGAACATTCACCCAACGCTGCCCCGTCTTGATTGGGCCCACCTCCGTTTGTCCGCTGTCTAGTTTTCGGATTAGGATTGTCCCATCTCTGGAACCTGCTCGCAATGTGGTCTCCGTTGGGTGACCACGACAGTGACCTTACTTCTCGGCTATGACCTGTCCAAACGTCTTCAATCATCTTTCCACTGTCTGTGTTCCACCGCTGAACGGTCCCATCCATCCTCCCACACGCAACTGTCTTTCCATCCGGCGAAAGTGCCAGTGCATGTATGCAACCCCCCTGGCCTGTCCACGGTTGCCCGACAAGAAGTCCTGTGTCGCAGTCCCACTTGCGCATTGTGCCATCCCACGAACCACTCACGATGTGGACGTTGTCATGCAAGAAGACAAAAGCCCAAACATAATCCTCGTGGCCCGTAAATTCTTGCTTCGGAGATGACTTTTGGGGTTGAGTTGGGGACTGAGCTTCTTCACTAGCCGGCAAAGCAGGGGCTTCAGAATCAGAGGTCATAGCTTCCTCAATGATCGGCGTCGCAAGGAATTCGGGAGACTGTGACATAGCTCGTTACTGTGAGGCTTCTTTGCGCTTTTTCTGACTGACCCAGTTCGTGATCAAAGAGGATGGGAACAGTTGGTCAATACTTACTGCTTGTTCTACTTGTCCCTTGCTGGTAGCAAAAAACAATGAGGGTAGGTCTTATGTGCATGGCAAGCATGGATTCCATGAGGCAGCACTAATATTAGGTTCGTAACAGGTATGGCAATTAACTCGGATTCTAGCGTGGCGAACGTGTCACGAGTCATTGATGCATATCACTGTGATCAAGCCAGACTCGGAGTGACTTTCAAACGTCAACATAGCTTCTGATGCCCGTCTATTGCGTAGTGCTTTTCATATCCAACTGACTGAGCTCCGTGTTCTCAGGATCTCACACATACTTGATAATATCTTTACTTCCTAGAAATAAAACAACATTCAAGTAACTTGCAATGGTACTCGCTGAATTTGTACTTGGCTCATGGTCAGGGGTTATCGGTTACGTAGTGGAATGTGTGTTTGGCATGGACCATGAGTTGCACTTCTCGTATTGTAACATTCATCTTCCACCAGCAGGTGCCGTATTCTTGATAGGACAGCATCAGTCAGCGAGTTATTTTCTTCGCTAGGAGCTTGTAACCAGTTGACCCGGAGTGCACAAGGGTGTCAAGTATATATGTTATGGTACTGGTATAAAGTGTAAAACGTGTTATAAAATTTGTATGATATGTGGATTCCTCTTTCCAACAAATCGTGGATGGATACTACAGGCCGAATGCGGAACGTATATCAAAAGAAGGCACGAATCTAATACTGCAAGCCGGAAACTGGAAAAAAAAAGCTGAGCCCACCAGGACTATGGTAGTAAGATCACTTTGCCGACGCTGATGCTGACGCCAAACGCATACTCTTCCTAGTCGGAGGAGGATTGTCAATGTCCAACTCGATACTGGTCTCCCTAGTCCGCTTCAAGTTTCGTGATGATATCCTCGTCGGAGAGCGGCTCTGACAATTGGGCGGGAGTGTAGTGAATTGGTTGTCCGAATAGCTGGGTGTGCGTCCGAAAGGTCTTGAAGCACGGCTCTGAGGTATACCAAGACTGAGGGTAGACGTAAGCGCCGTTGGAGTAGAAGGCGCTTCAGTAGCGGGAGGTGTTGGTACTATAGTGGTTATTTCCGCTGCCTCACTCGGCATAGGAAGGGTCCTCAGTACATGCCGGTATGCAGCTTGAACGAGGCCCATAAATCTCTCTTCCTTGGTGTAAACCCTCAGGAGGACCTCGCCAAACTTCTCGGGCATCAAGAGGGAGACGTCTTCTGACTGGGCCCGACGGCACACTGGAGGACGAATCAGTACAGGTGCAATATTTCAATAATTAGTGATCACCATTTGGTTCATGTTTGCTATAGAATTTTACCTGGAAGATGGGATTGTCCCCTCCTCTGCCGTAGTGCATCTTGCTCACATCCACGATGACGTGGTCAACAGTGAGCTCAGCAACGAGGCTCTGTTCAACACCCTCAAGGTTGGCATTTTTAGCAGCATGAACAATTGCCTCGGGCGTGATATGTGCCTGACAAAATTCCTTGTCATCCCAGTCCATGATCTTGTAGTCTACCCGGCGATAGATATCACGGGTCTGGATGCGGTGAATGATCTTGCGCGCTGGTGCGAGCTCCTGATGCAATTACAAAGTGAGACGAGCGAAAGGAGGAATTACATGAACTCACTTCCGATTCGCTAATGTTGATGCAGTGGAAGAGATCATCCGTGAGATGAAGATACTTTTCAGGTACGTCGATATACTCTGCGAACTTCATGTGCTTCTGTGCAATGAGAAGTACGTCCATGATCATGTACTCAATGGCGCGAGCTGTACTGATGTCAGCATAAAAAAGGATGTATGCAAAGTGTTACGTACTGGTTTTGTGATTGTAGATGTTTTTATGTAACGAAAAACGAGTATAAAATAGTTCATAAACTGTGTTGGCATCCTTGATGTCATAGCATATTTGACCGTCGATGACGCGAGCGGAATGAATCAATCTAGATGTGTGTCAAAAACACTCAGCGAACAAGTTGGTGTGAAGACTACCTTGTCATAGCAATGTTGCGTTTCTCGCCAACAGCGTGGCAGTCACGAGCGATGTAATCGAACCTTGAACTTCATATTAGGTGTTTCGGATGTGGAACGGTGGAAACGCACTTGTCGACATCAATGCCATTGAGATCATTGGCGACAATCTCAAACAAGAAAGGCATAGTCGTTCCAAGCCTGAAGCAGCCGATCGTTCGTCAGAAGCTGTTAAGTCGAGTCAGCAGTAACACGCACTTGCACCGCTCCTTCCTGCCAGAAATGAGTGCCTTCACGGTCTCTACATCCTCAGGCGATATGTCAAGACTACGATACTTCTTCACCATATCATCAAGCATCATTTCTGAAGCTTGCTCGTGACTCCATTTGGGGTGATTAGGACTAAAATTCGATCCTCAGGTCTTTCGGAAACGTAAGGCAAAATCACAACCTACAGGGCTTTGGGGATGAAATGACCATCCCAAACATGAGACCATGGCCCATGACCAAGGTCGTGGCACAGTCCAGCAAGCTCGACGCATCGTATATGCTCATCCGTGATACCCAATGACGGTTGGCTCTTCTGAAGATGTTGAGCCATCATCCTAGCCAGGTGGCCAACGCCTGTTTGAGCCCATCAGCCGAACAATCTAAGAGATATCATCACTCGTACCGAGACAATGCTCAAATCTATTGTGAGATGCTCCTGGGTACACATAGTACGAGATTCCTAGTTGTTTCACATATCTCAACCGTTGAAAGTGAGGTCTAGGAGAAGAATGTATTCAGTTCTTTTCATCAGTAAGAAGCCGAAGACAACTCACGTGTCTATGAAGCTGCAAATCCATGGATCAAATTCCACTATTGGACATACGGAGTCGCGGCCATAGATGAGATCGCCATGAAAAATTGACTGAATTATAATACTCACCATAGTCGTGTACTGGATCTTTGAAGATCCTCTTATTAGGAATTGAGTCTTCAGTCATATCGAATTTCAACGAGCAACTGAAAAGTCACGAAAGCTGGTATCAGGGCGCGTAACGTGGTAGTCGTCAAAGCGAGAGGGAGAGACCGGTAGTGTTTAGAGACTAGAGCCGATCATCTTTATAAATCATATACCGAGAAGCCTAAGATGATGACAAAAATTACGTTTTGAGAACGCAGCATGACCCTGGCGCACAGACACGTGACTAATATCAATCGGTTTGAGCTCGGTTGCAGTGTAATTCAAGCTGTATTGTACAGGTCCATACTACTAGTCGGAACCTAAGTTAGATACTCGGTTCATTCATTGACAGTCTATGTAAAAAACCCTCGTTAGATCCATTCGAGCGACGAGGCACTTTGGATCCTTGAGATAATACTGACGGGGGTGGGATGAACTCGAGGCTTCTAATGAAACTCGAGGTATTCTCATTTGCCTTATAACGTTTGGCGCAGATCAGTCATGAGACCGTCACGTTATCGTAAATAAACCATACCCTGCGCCCTAGATTGTGAATTAGAGGTGGAGGTCGTACAAATACCGCACGAAGTCCGTGAATCGCGAAAAAGGGGTTCAAAACGCTGAGAAAACTCGGACCTCATGATGCAGACAGGGCAGCTTCTTTATCTGCTAGACTTGGATCATAAACAGGAACATGCCCTATGGATCAAATAAGCACCTGGAAATAGATCACGTAGGACACGCACCATTGATATGTGGCATACTAGGGGGTGGCGAGGGAACAGTCATATGCGGCGACGGCACCAGTGAGTCCATAAGTGGAACTGTATTCGGCTCTCCGCATTGTTCCTGCTGAACTTGACCGGACTGTGAGTTCCCCTCATGAAGGTCACCATGAGGAGCGGATTCTTCTCCTTGCCCCTGCTTTCCTGATGGCCGACCCTCCACGCGCCTCACAAACTCGCCCCATACGGCACGTTCGTCCGCCCCCATATTCTCAAACATACTCCGGACCGCCGTGTCGGCTTTGCGATATACGCCGCGGTGCCGGCACACGGTCGACTTAACATACCGACATCCAAAAATGCGTTCGAATGACGTACGTTGAGTAGCATTAGGCGTCTGGGCAATAAGAGCATCCATCTGCCGGAAGCCGGCAGCAATTTCAGACACAGTATAATCGTTGGGCCATCTTTTGAGTGGAGGGTGGGGGTGCTGAGGGAATGGCCCAGGCCCTGTTCGAGTGGCTGACGAGGGGGACACCACTGGATACTGCCCTGGGCTGTTCGGTGGCTGGCCGCTCATCGGGGTTGGAGGAGGACCTGAGTATGGGTGTGGCATGGGCGAGGAAGCCTCGCCCTCAGGACTGTTTACGTGCGATGGGCTGGCAACTAGTGGTCCACTCATTGGATGTCCAAGCGGGACCTGTGGGTACATATATCCCATGGGCGGTATATACATCGGGTGCGGGTACCCTTCCGGATATGGTCTTTTTGTGGGAGGGCCCTCTGTATGCTCAGTTGCAGGCCTCTTGGTACCATTTTGTGTGACAATCGTAGGAGATACGGGTTGTTTCTTCTTCGACTGTAGCACCAACTCCTCCGCGAGTCCTCGGCATTCCTCGTCTAAAAGACCACTTAAAAGGCTTTTGCGGAGTTTATATAGCAGACGTTGGTCTGTCTCGATCGCACGGACAGTGGTAATCATATGTTGCTCCCAATTCCCCGTTGCATGATTATAAGTATCGACATATGAAGTAGGTGTGAGTTCCAGGTCGGAAACCACGGATGGAAAATGTGACAGCTGAAACAACGGAAAGGTGGATATCTCGTGGTTTAGGCGAATGGGATCGCAAGCCGGCTGTCACTTAGTCTAGTCACCGAGCACAACCATTTGAGAATATAAAACCAACCTTGTACCATATAACAAGCGTTATAGAACGTTTCAGTGACAGTTCCATCTGGCTTTGCTTCTCATCATTAGAAGACTGCTCCGAAGGAAGCTTCTCCACACCACCAGGGACTACATTTGCAGACATCTGTGGGTAGGTGGATGCAGGAACAATTGGAGGTGGTCGGGAGGCTAAAGTGTGCACCCTATCCATTTGTATGGACATAGCTGCCCTTCGAACGCGCGTTGACAGACGCGCTGGTTGCTCTGGATCATAGCAGACAAAAGTCAAGCGAAATGGATCCTCTGTACGAGATCAAGGAAACAGCACTCACGAACCAAGAATCCTATGGACAGCAATAGACAAGTCCGTTGAACGAGAGACGTGGACAAACAGTGGACGAAACCTCAGTCCCAGGGACCACGTGGAATCAAACTCCGATCTCCGCTTCATCGGAACGTTCTTTCATACTAGAACACCACTTACACCAGCCTAGAGCTTGCTCGGACTCGAAGTTGGTGAAAAACGCATTTTTGTGACACTTTCTTTCCTGCAACTCACCCTCAATTTCAGCGAATGCAATGACTTACGCAGGGCGATTCGGCAAGCACCAGGTCATGAAGTGACCTTTGAATTTTGAAATCACACAACCTACATGAGGTGCTATCAAAATGATCTTTTTAGTGGAACGTTGTGGCTCGAGACCACTGACTTATGGGAACTGACAAAGTCAGCCCCGGTCAGCCGATAGTCTTCTGGGAATTTCACCCAGGAATATACAGGGGGATTTCAACCTGTCCACCAGCAGCGAAACCGTTGGCCCAAGTATAATTTGCACTGGATGAAGATAGCATGGCCCACATTCATTGTGGCTCATGGAGCTCAGAAGACCGCTAGTAGGCTTATGGTATGTGGTCTGAGTATTTTTTCCCGAGTCACCCTTCGTACGATATCACAAGCCTGTCGGCTCAGTTGTATGGTTTGCATCTGCTTCACCTTACCTGATCTGATGCCATACGACATTATCGCATCAGTGGGAGTCTGTGAAATATAGCGCAATTGATCAGTCTAGGCCTTCATTTGCAATGCTCGGGATTCCAGCAGTCTGTTTCCTGACACGCCTATTACTATCACTTCCTAAAACCATATTGGAGCATGATCGCAGCATGAGGTTTTTCATACTCCAGCTATAACGACTTCTAGCTGTACTGTAGGTCGGTGAACTTGGTTACCGGTTTCGACCCGGGACCGATACTTTACGGATCAAACCATATCTCCAGAATGCTATGCACCACGTTCCATTCCCGAATTCACTGTCTACACGGGGCACAACTTAATAATCAATCTCGCAGACGCTCATCAATAACGCTAGCACAGGTTTCAGCGCAGGAACACCGCTATGTCACCGGCCTAGATTTATAGTTCACGGCCCCTTCCTGGCCTGCAGCTTCCCCTCTTTTGTATATGTCCCATCATTCTCAGCTAGAATCGTGGCGCCAAACGCCTCAGGACAAGCGATTGACAATTTCTTGTAAGGCTTTTGGTTCACATTATCAAGACTAGATCGATTCATTCTGGGGTGTAGCGATCCATGTAACAGCTCCTGCGGCTGGCCTTCGTCGCATTCCAGCCGGTTATTATGTCGCCGTCAAGATCGACGGAACTGTTTGGAGAACAGCCGTTAAAGCGGAAGTACCGTCAAGCAATATCGTGCAGTGGGATCAGATTTTTGTACTGTGAGTGCTCAGTTACAGGGCGTTTCGTGAGAATACTGAAACTGCGTCTCAGTCCCGCAGATAGTTCAGCAACAGTATCTTTGAGAATCTTTGCAGCCTTCGAATTTGAACGTATGCTTGGGCGTGGCGAGTTGATGCGCGAAGCCGAGCTTACAGTGGGAGAACTTTTACATCACAGCGACCAATCTCTACGTAAGTTAGCAGCTAGTTTGTTTCTCAATGCCTTTCACCCGAATGAAATAACCTTCAGCCATCTTATTCTTCCCTGGTGGGGGTGAATTATCATCTCTCCTGGTAAAGGTTGACCGAGGCCTTGAAGACGAACCCGATGCGACTCAGTTTGGCCAACGCCACTCCGTAAGTGTTGTCAATTCTACAAGCATTTCTGCTATCAGATTGACATCCCAGCTAGCCCAGACCCGATGAGTCACAACTTCTCGGACAAATGACAGAGACCGGTCAGAATCTCCTCGCATGCTATCGCCGCACTCGTCGCATCTCAGACTATCACGCAGCCACGGAGCAGCTGCGCCTTGCGCTTGATTATTGTGGCAGTGAACACCCTGACCGTGCAGCAGCATTGACTAATTTAGCGGACGCTCTTGTGATTCACCCGCATATTGAAGAAAGCGATAACTCCATCAATGCCCCTATCTCGTTGTATCAAGAGGCGCTGGGGCTTCGCCGATCGGGGCACCCAGACCATCCTTTGGCACAGCTCAAGCTTGGACTTGCATTGCTATACCGTTTTCAACTAAGGAAAAATCCTGCGGATGTGATGGAAGGACAAGACCTGCTGAATCGTGCGCAACGCGTATGTTCAGACGACACTTCCGATATCGAACCCGTCATTGACGCAATCAGGAGCTCCACTCCTACTAATATTTCAAGTCACCGCTCTTTGGAGGTGCTTCCATCACCACCTTCACCGCTTTCACGAGTGTCGATGAACTCCGCAGCTCCACCGCCTCATAAATTCACAGAAGCGGTGGGACGCACTGCTGACATATCAACACGTTCTGTTCCGGTATCAGTGAGAAGCATGAACGGTGAATCACTGCTACAGCATGGCCAGGCAGAACAATTCGGAGATGAGAAAGAGTTTGCCGTAGATGAAGCTGACGCTCCACCGCCAGCCTGTCAGCTTACCCATCCTCGCCTGCAATCGGGAACTCTATACACAAACTCTGTCATGATGCCCCCTCAACAACTGCCAGGAAGTCCGCGCAGAGAATTGCTGCTTGCCCCTGATGTCGAAATGCGGGTAATACAACCACAGCAGACTATTAAATCTATCTCATCACCGCTCACACCCCATTCGTTTCTCCCCTTGCCGGTACCAGCTGCTCGGGCCCCAAATCTGCTCGCTTCTAACCTTCGCATAGTATTTATTGCTGCTTTCGTGTCTCTATCTATTCTCATGCTGATGACACATCCATTGAGTGGGCCATGGTTTTGATTAATCTTATTATTGCTACCTGCATTCACATATGTAATACTAGGACTGTGCATAGAATCTGTACAATATCTGTAGCATCAAACTGTATTTATGATATACCTCACTGTACGTATATATTCACAGCGTAACTAAGTATGCTATCTATATTGCAATTAAATATATGCCTCTACATGTGACCTGGCACGGAACGTGCAATGCAGCCTCACCTACTCAGCGCCTGTTGCACGTCTTTTTGTGCGTTTCCCACAATGTTAATGTGGAGCCTTTAAGTGTATCTTGTACTGGACATCTTTCCATCTACTTTGATCTTCAGCATCTCAAATAACTTCCCTCTTCGCCTCCGCTGTCTTTCTCTGGTCCCTTATTCCCGCCCACACACTCAACCCAAGTGCAATGAAGCACGCTGTCGCTGTTACGTACAAACTCGAGACATAGCAGTCGCGTCCATCAAAACATTGATGTTCGCTTGGAAGACCACCACGCCTTATCAAGGGTAAAGAAGAATGCGTCTCGGTGTCATCGTTCGAGGCGTGTGAATCGAGGTTGCGACCGAACATAAGCGAGAAAAGATTCCCTCCCACTAGTGGACTGAGTGAGACATATCCCCAATTCTCCGAGAGATGTGCTGGAATAATTCACGTCAGTCCCTTTTAGCGTGACTCAGCAGCAGCTCTAGTCCACTACTCACATAGCCCAAACCAGTCAATCATAATTGTTGGGGCAATGCCGAACAGACCACCGTATGCGAGCCCAAGTAACGCGGTTGCTTTCCAAAGATGTGCAACGTCGTTGACGCTGATGGCAGACAATTGAGAGACGACAAAGAGCGCTGAAACGATGCAAAAACAGTATGCACGAGGAAGACGAAGGCGAATTCGGATCAAGTCCGCGATCAATCCTGATGTGTCGAATGAGTAAAGAGAGAGAAGTAGAGGGGAAAAGAAATGAACCAGTAAGAATTCGTCCTGCGAAGTTGCAGATACTTAGAGTTGAAACTTGTGCAGCTTGCCATCGCGAAGCCCCTATCTCGTCATAGTCAGGGTTCCCTTTGGCATATAATGCCTGAGATATGGAGCCAACATTATTGATATCTGCAGAACTTTGAATGAGGCGACTCCATTGACCCTGATAACAAAAAACCTACACATGAGCCCGGTTCCACTTACTAATACATGCAAGCGTTGGTCACAAGATATGAAAAACAAAAGAAAACACAACTTACGAAGCGACATTATAACAAAAATAAGATAAAAGTCTGGGGTAAGCCACAGTTGCTTCCCATAGACATTAGGCCCATCATGTACGGGCCTTGCATGACTCGCGCTCCTCCTAACACTCGACCCTCTCGATGAAATCCGGTCCGACACAAGTTCCACCGCGGTCGATGGTTCGGGGACGTGATAGTTTGGTGCCTCATGTACGTGTTCCATGGGATCAAGAAGGGAAGTGTGGCTGTCATTCTCATGAATAAATAGAGCGGCATCGCCGCTCGGAATCGGCTGGTATTCCTCGCGTCCACGTAGGCCCCCTTCGATACCGCGTGTGGTACTCGGGGGAGGTAACGGTATTTGACGGACTGTCACAAGACCAAGAAGCATAGGCGTGGCGGCGCCGAGGCCCAGGACAAGGAGAAGGGAAGATGTATCACCAGGGAATGCGGTACTGGCGACTGCAGAGAAGAAAAATGCGGATAAGCCGAAACCAGACAGAACGAGACCCGTTATAGTTCCGCGCTGCACAAAAAGCCATTGCTTCAGTGACTTACTAATGCATGGATCACAGTACGGAGACAAACCGAGGTTTCAGGGAAGCTCTTGGCCGTAGTGTTTATAGCAACGGCGAGGCCCGCATTTCCAGCCAAGCCGGTCATGAAAGTGCAGGCAATGAGGAGGACAAGACGCATGAACGACGTTGCTGTTTCGGCACCATTATCGTAGATGCGTTTTATGCCGAGATATCCTATGAGGAGGCAGGCAAAAGCACTGATAAGCGGAATGCGGGGACCCTTTGAATCGACTACTCGACCCCAGGCTGGGCCGCTCAGATATACACCCACTGAATGAAACTTAGAGTTTGGTGGAGTTCATTTGAACGATTAACGTACCATTCCCTGCGAGGCCAATAACGTTTAACTGGGTATGGGATAGGAACAGACGCGCGCCTAATTGTGGAGCGTATGCTGTGATAGGACATTATGCCAAGGATCCTATCGACACACGGACTACTCACCAGAGTATATCTGGTCGCAGCAGAACTACTTTCAACGCCACGTATATATACATATAATGAATTTTTTGCGCACATAATTTGTCCCTGAACTGAGGGATACGAGGATAGATCCTACAAGTGTCAGCATCCGCGGTGCGCTGAGCAGCGCGGGTGGCTGCGTTTCCATGTTTGAGGGGGTTTCTAGATTCAACCTAGTGCCAGTAGCCTTGAGATTACGAAGCGTTGGATCGGCAGTGTATTTGTCGAGCTCTCCGACGACGACAGCAGCAACGAACGTCGAAAAATGAAGTCGGAAGCAGATGTGACCCGCAGAAGACAGAAAAGTTGAGGTTGAAGCAAACTTGAGCTCGAGGCCTGAGACTTTCCTGTAATAGCACGGATCTCCGCGTAATGTCTCTATGTCATATTTATACTAGTATTTTAGATTAGTCAGATTACTTGGTGACATATTATCGCCGTATGGACAGCTACTAGGGACCATTCAGCAGCTTATAGCGATTCTGATATTCGATGTGGTTGATTCCTGGAGTAGTATTTGTGATTGATTTCTAGGGCAGTGAAGGCTTGAGAAGATTGGATAATAACCAAAGATAAACATAACCATTAACCACAACGTACTCCATGCCCGCACGAATAAACAAACGACAGCAGCGTGAGCAGGAAGAGCTCCTTGCATTAGGAAACCAGCCTGCTGCGGCCGTCGATACCGACAGTGAGGAACCGTTACCGGTAGCACCTTCGGGCTTTGCAGCGGTAAGTTCAACCCTGGAACAAATCTGTGCGGAAATTGTAACGATCGACCCAGCTTTCTACTGTAGAAGACGATCATGATGGACCTGACAGCGATGACGAAGCATCTAAGCCCACAAAGGCAAAGAAGGCGCGCAAATGCCTTATTATAATACGATTTGAGACCTACTGACTAATTCGAACGCAGGCAAAGAAGAAGAAGAAGAAACCCGCAGCATCCGATGCACCAACAATTCAGCAGGCTAAACCCGCTGACCCGGAGGCACCAAAGCTCCAACAGGCTAAATCTACAAAGAAAGGAAAAGGAAAAGAGAAGAAGAAAGACGGTCTGGACGATCTAGACACGGCGCTCGCAGAGCTTTCCCAAAAGTGCGTTAAAAATGCTGGCGCCGGTTAATGTGCTCATCAACGCAAAGATACCCAGAACTTCAAAGCGTGGCAACTTCCTCATCGTCAACTACTCGAAATGCATCCCTTGCATCCCTTCTATCCATCTCAGTATCTAACCTTGATGCAGAAGCAGAAATGCGCAAGTTCTTTGGCGCAAGAGCCGTCGTAGCTGCAAAATCATCAGAGACTTCCTCCTCTAGTGGCTCAAAAAAACGGAGGGGCGTTGCTCCAAGCCAGACTCAGCGTTCACAACTTACACGACCCCATCCATCATGGAGCATGATCAAACAACGTGAAGGCCTTTCTTCTCGTCCATTGACCGACGAGGAGGTGCAACAAAAGATCCCAGATCGAAATAGCCCAGCCGCAGGAGACAAGTGGTGGACTGTTGAATATAGTAAGAGGTACAAGGGTGTCACAAAGACCTTTATGCAGGCCGTAATGTCAGGAGGTACCGTTTTCTTATCGTATACTCTCTCATGACGCTCATAGTCATCCCTCTGACTAGATCCCGAAGCGCTGCGGGGAGTTTTGCAGAGACTCCCGTGGCATGGCGATACACTGCTGCAGCTGGCAGAGGTATATCGCCATCAAGAAGGTCAGTGGTCTATTTTTCATCATGAGCGTGTCATCAAATTGTATCAGAATACAGCCAAGCTGTGGAATACGTAGATCGGGCGCTCTTCTCATATGAACGCGCTTTCTTAGGGTCATACACCTTCACCAATGGGCTCAACCGCCTCGATTTCAACCGAGTCGAGAATCGTCCCTTCTTCCTTGCGTTGCATCGGCAGGTCACGTATGTCCCTCTCCTGTACATATATCTTGGAGACTAACCTGCCACAGTGATCTCCAGCGTCGCGGATGCATTCGTACCTGCTTTCGAGTTTGGGCGCCTTCTATACTCCCTCGAACCATGGACGGATCCGCACTGGTGTCCTGTTCCATCTTGACTTTATTTCCATCAAATCAGGTATGGGGCAATGGCTCTTGGACGTATACTCCGAGTTTGCTTGCACAAAAACGATATTCGAAGATCATTTGAATCCAAGTGCGCTGCCTGGATGGGCGTATGCGAGAGCCCTGGCGCTTTTTGCGAGGGAAAAAGTAGGGTGAGGGGCAGGTAAGTTTTCTATTCATACTGTCAGCTGTATATTGATCTCGAGATGGTAGAGCGTAGGCAGCAGTACGGACGCGCTGAAGCAGGCTATGCTAGCCTTCCCGGAGGTTGTACCACTGCTTGCTGACAAGTGTGATATTTCACTATCTCCGGAGCTGCGCGAACACAGAGCATTCCGAATTCAAACTGACGGAATGTGCGTTAGATTGATTTCTCATATACCTGCGTACTGACAGCCATTGAAGTGGACTGTCAGCCTGCGCAAAGTGTCCTCCACCTCTTGTCTCACCTCTATGCTCAGCGATCCGCACCTCTATGGAAATCCGCTTCGCATATGAAATGGTTCGAAAATACCGCTAACGAAATTCGAGCGTCACTCAACGCCCAACGCTCCAATCAAACTCGTGAGCGGTTCCTCCAAATGTACACCTCGACAACGCTTCGCTACTCTGTCTATCGACATATTCTCGTTCTCGAGCAAAGCTTCCGGAACCTCACCCCTTTCATACCACGCTCTGTCTTGCTAGCCAAACAGCTTGCATGTGATCCGCTTCCACCACTGACAGCATCCTCCGAATACAATGACGCCTTCTTTGTAGGTGCAGAAGAAATCTTCAGCGTGCGTCCTCGCCGACGAGACGCGCGCGCGTTGGAACGACTCATCCCAGACGCAGGCATCAGGGCGCAAATTGAAGCGCTATTTGATGCAAATCCCGGGCTGGCGGGGCAGTTGCCTGGCGGCGTGGTGCAGTTTGTGCAAATGATGGCGCAGATGCCAGATGAGGCGCTGAATGACATGATGCTTGATCTTGTAATGGCTGCTGGGGAGGACGGTGTTCGTGTGCCAGGTGGAGGGGGTATGCCAGGTGGATTGCCGGTGGAGGGGGGTGATGATGTGCTGGACTTGGAACCAATGCCTCCGAGAGGTGCAGCGGAAGCGGCGCCAGCGTTGGCGAACGAGGATCAAAGCGACGAGGAAGACGAGGACGAGGACGAGTATATTGCTGTGAGCTGCCTTTTGATGTCTGGCTTGTCCAACGAAAGTGCTGATCTGATTGTTGCAGCCCATGCCCATACGAGTTGTGAGGAATCTGTTGAATAGGTTTTGGGGAAGTAGCGTGGCTACGGCTAACGATGGTGAATCTGATAGTGATACTGAGCAACGGGACCGTGACGGTGTTGACTAGGGGTATAATGTACAATTCTACGCGAGCCAAGTGCCCTTTTAGCCAATTTATTGATTTCACGGACGTCTGTCATGATGACTAAGCTCCATATTCGTTTGTCGACGTTCCAACGTCTATTGTATCCTGCACGACGATGGAGTCCAAATTATCATTCATTGTCAGAAAACCTTCGGCAGCAGACAACGATAAGGTCAACGACAGATTCAAACTCTCAGCACTTCCTCGTCACCTCTCTAGTGCCACCAGCTCCGCTTCTGGCTCCCCACTCACAGGTTCTCCTCGAACTTTCAGCTCCCGAGAGGATTCCGACGATGAAGAGGAGAGTGGGATCGTGTTTGCTGATGGCGGGAATAAAGACGAGCCAGACTCTAGCGACGATGAAGACGAGCGTCTCGAGGACGAGCTCATCACTTCTTTCAATAAATTTGGTGCACAGCGGTGCGTCTCATTGTGCTTTTTTCAACACGTCTACAGCTCACAAAAGGTACATGTGCTACTTATATTATTTAGTGTAAATGGGAAAAAGCCCAAGACCAAAGCCCCCACGGGCCCGCTTGTCATTCCTGCGAAGCCGAATCCTGACTGGCGCGAGGCAGCACGGAAACGTCGCGCAGCTGCCGCACGGTTTGTCCCTGATTCTGCCAAAGCGAGCACAGGTGCAGACGGGAGCGTCGGAGGGCTTGGAACGCGCGACACCATCAACTCCGGCCCCCAACTCTCGGGTATCCAGTTCGGGAAGAAGGAACCTAAAGTAGACAGCAGCACGACGTCTACTGACGAAGAGAAAAACATGACGGTAGAAGAAAATGGAAAGGAAGATATTGTAGAAGAGACGGAAGACCACAAAGCCCTCCGTGCGCTGCTGGCGGGGGATATGGACTCAGCGCCCCAGATCGATTCTATTCCTGTCCCTCCCAGCGAAACCGATGCCCTCCAACAAGATGTTGCTGACCTTCCGGAAGCTGCCACTCTGGATGACTATGCGCGCGTGCCCATCACTGCATTTGGGGCTGCTATGCTCCGTGGCATGGGTTGGGTGGACGGCGGGGCCGTTACGAGCTCAGAACGAGCGAAAAAGAATGCACTGGTGGAGCCTTACCTGCCGAAATCGCGCCCTGCATTGTTGGGAATCGGAGCGAAGGAGCAGGAGGTGCTGGATGACGGTAGTCAGAAGAAGAAACGGCGAGGGGACGAGAAGCGGTATATCCCGCTTGTGAGACAGGAGAGCAGTAGAGATGAAAGCAGGAATGGAAGCACGACAGTTTCGAGGAGGGCTTCGCGGTCACCTGAGAGAAGGAGCGGAGGAGGGAGTAGTAGGAGGGATGATCGCGATAGGCGACGAGAACGCGACCGTGACGATCGAGGAGACCGAGATGACAGGAGGAGAAGAGACGATAGTAGAAGAGACAGCGATAGGGACTCGGACCGACGAAACAGAGATCGCGATGTCGATAAACGTCGTGACAGAGTACGAGAGTACGATGACCGCGATCGGCGCAGAGACGGTGACAGCAAACGGGGAGGACGGGATAGGTGAGATTAATCATAGTATCATCACACCTTTTTGTCGTAGGTCTATGCTCTCATCTATGTATTGTATCCCCTCATTGTACGCTGATAGACGTTCGCTTCTGACTTAGATCCAACTGATCCGTGGCAAGGACAGATTAAATGTGACATTTTCATCAGTGGTGGTAAGTATTACGGTGCATGTGAATGTATCTGAAGTGCGCGAGGATGAGAGTGCTGGTGCTGGTGTGCTTGCCTGTGATTGGCTGATACCTATGGATTTGCAGAACTGTTGGGAGGCGGCATGGTTAGCGAGCGAGCGGGCTCGGCAGCCAATGAAGTTACCTCGCAGTGACTTCAGCTGAAAGTGCCTTCCTTGAGAAGCTTGTATTTGCGCCTGAACACCCTGTTGTTAGTGCATATATCGTGTCAAAAAGGTGTACGCATACGCGTTTTTCTTTTGACAGTCCGCTAATAGTCTATTCATCGAAGACTGGAAGGGCATCTATGACAGTTGCATCTGGGTTCTCGAAGAATAGCTCGCTGATCATGCTAGTTGTGTCTTTGAGGCGGCCTGAAGCGCTGTGGTTGCATGCAAATGATAGGCGGGTAGTTCGTGACCAATGGTTGAACCATTAAAGAGACACGTTGTTTGTGCACTGCTCGCTGTAATAGACCAACTGGTGGATGCGAGTCAGGTGAACGTGCGGAGCGCGTTACATACTAGAGGTGTGTCTTGCTTGAACAGTACCAGTTCTCTACGTCCCCTCGCTTGTCGTAGACACGAATGTGGTAGGGCGCAATACCATGCCTGGAATCAAAAACTTGTAGATATTGTTGTTAATCACGATCACGATTTAATGCACTGTTTGTTTCTGCTGTGTTATAGACTTCCTACGCTGCAGATTCGCCTGCCAGTGCGACCCAGTCTTTTCCGCCAGAAGTGGTGTCGATTTTCTAAGCGTACGTCCAGGATGGAGTAGGTGGAGTAGGCAGTAGGAATAGAATGGAGAGATGGGTATGGGGACTACCTAGATCATAACTTGGAGAGAGCGAGCTGGCCATGTATTTTTGTTGCAGATCGCATAAATATAGGTATCGCTCAGGCTGTGAGTCTTGTCCTGGGCGTCTAATGATACAGGAAAGCACGTTGCAATTGAGGCTGTGAAAAGAAGCACAAAAAGGCCCATATACCTCGGAAACTTAGATCAAGACACTCACAAGCTTTCCAGCAAGGTTCGCTCAACTCGAGCAGAATGATGGAAACAGAGCAGCCCGCCATTCGAATCGCTACGGCTACTCAAATATTTCAAGGTCATGACAACAGTGTCTTCGCAGTTGCAGTCTTCCCCGATAGACGCCGTATGGCGACGGCCTCGTTCGACAAGACACTTCGTCTGTGGGACTTAGAAGGCGGTGGTGTGTCGAAGACAATTGAAGGGCATCGCTTCGGCATAAAAACAGCTGCAGTATCAAGAGACGGGCAATTCATAGCAAGCGGTGATGAAGGTGGAGAGCTCATAGCCTGGAACAGAGACGGCGAATCTCTCACCGAACCCATCAAAGTCCACTCCAAAAAATATTGGGGCTTGATTTTTCCCCAGACAGCACATGGCTGGCGAGCGGCTCATTTGACACTACAGCGGAGCTCTGGAACACAAAAACATGGCAGGTGCAAGGAGATCCAATCAATTGTGGGACTGGCGCTGAAATCTTCTGCGTTCGGTATTCACCCTCTGGTGAACATCTTGCTATCGCAACAAAGCTAAATATCCAAATATGGAATCCAAGCAACAGGAAATGCATTGCGAAGTTCCAGGGTCATTATGCGTTCAATGAAGCATGGAATCTTTCACTCGTGTGGACGCCCGACGGCAAACAGCTTGTCTCGTCTGGTAATAGACGTGACCCCACCCTACAGATCTGGGATTCATCGACCTGGACACAGGTCGGTGAGCCCTACAAGGGCCATACTGACTCTGTCCACATGATTGCCTTGAATCCTACTGGCACCCTTCTCGCCTCCGCATCTTACGACCACCAGATTCGCCTTTGGCGGCTTTCGGATCGAAGAGCCATCGCCATATTCAAGTACCCCAATGAGGTGTACTGTGTCACCTTCTCCACGGATGGCAAACACATCTTGAGCGGAGGAAGAGATTTTATGATCTCAAAGTGGACAGTACCTTTCTTGGAGGACATTCACGAGGACCAGCCATCAGATGTAAGATTCTGTTCATTTTACCTCCCTCCTTTATCTCATAGCCTCCAAGGACGCGTTACGGAAAGACACTTTGAAGGAACAAGTGGCAGATAACGTGAGTTCCTGTTCTTTGTTAGTCTCCTTGCCTGTTGATCCTCAATTTTAATGCCAAGGCTCAACAGTCTGATTGCGAGGCATGTTTCTAGCCTTCACTCTTGCCACGTAATTTGACCATGCGTGATCCAGATCCTCACCATCAACACGACAGCCCGCAATGCATGCATAAGCGGGGACTTGCTCGCTGCTGACAGGATGTTAACACAAGATATCAATGCGGATGGCAACGACTATAACTCTTACGCGAATCGCTCGTTTGTCAAGGCAAGAAATTCAGACTGGGACTCTGCACTTGATGATGCGCACAAAGTGAGATAACTGTCGCGTCGTGACCTTTTTAACAAAGACTTACTTATACTTATATTGCGATATAGAGCATCAGTATTCAGCGATCCTTAATGGGCTGTATCTCGAAGGGCATTGCCCACTGTGGAAAACAACAGTTCCAAGATGCGATGAGAGCATTTGACCTCGCCTTTATGTACGTGGACGCAGACTTGGGTAAAACTCGTCTGCTACTCTTGATTAAGGTATGTCAATTGTCCCTCGTGTACTCGCTACTCAGACGACAGCTATTAGGCCATCGCCCTTTTCAATGCAAATCAACATGATGAGGCCATTCTGCGCGTCCAAGGGCTAGCTGCCACTCGTCCTGATCCAAATTCTCTTGCGTGCGGTATCGTGGAAGTGGGTGCTCCTGCCAGTCAACTCGAGATTCATGCGTCGATGCTGATTCTGTGAACCTCGCACGTCAGGCTTATCTACACCTCCAAATGGGAATGAATGCATTAGACGACGCACGTCACAATGAAGCGGCTGACCACTTCACTGCTGCTGTCAACACCATTGGTTTCTCGTCTATGTCGGCCACTCATTCTAGATATGATGTCTTTGTGGTGGTAGGTTAATTTCAAT
This sequence comes from Suillus bovinus, assembly GCF_016758785.1. Lineage (NCBI taxonomy): Eukaryota > Fungi > Basidiomycota > Agaricomycetes > Boletales > Suillaceae > Suillus > Suillus bovinus. The sequence continues at coordinate 121,159 of NW_024542072.1, forward strand.
GCACTGGAAATCATTTTTTTCACGCCTTTTTCTAGTTATTTGGGTGGGACCTCGAGTCCTTGTGGCAAACTGCGCACCAGAATCGGTGCCATTTGTTGCTTCAGTCAGGTAGACTGCCAGAAGCCATCAAAGCATACCGATACATGATGGATAAGGCTGATGAGGCTACGAAGGCACGATGCCTTGATTGGTCCACCGGCAAGTCTTCATGACGTCCACCAAGTATAAGTAGTAACCTCACTTTCACTTAGTTTTTAAGCAAGATTGCAGCGTGCTCTATGCTGCCGCTGGAGTGGCTGACCTCACTGCGAGCGGAGATACTGCCCTCGCTGCAGGCGATTATGACAGAGCTATCGAGCTCTACTCTACGGCGATCGACCTCGATTTGGCAACCGGTACAATTTTTGCGAACCGTAGTAAGGCGAGGTCGGGAAAAATGCTATGGGACGATGCACTCCTTGATGCAGAGAAGGTGTGATGACAGCTACCGTTTCGTATCCAACACTCATTTCGCTGATACACAGGTGATCGAACTTGACCCCTCATCTTACTTTGGATATCAGTTGAAGCATGCAGTACTTCACGGCGCACACCGATATGACGAAGCAATCGACGCATTCCAAACCATGCTCTCCAAGTTGGAAAATGCTGCTGACACACAAACGCACAGTACGGTCCCAAATAAGCACAGCCTTGAACATGCTTGACTCTTTTTTCAGGGCTGCGCCAACAATACCTTAATCCATCTAAAGCGGAAGGAGCTATTCAACAGACCATCAAGGATCACCTCGATGACGCCCCGCATCGTATGCTGAATACCCTTACTGGGTGCTTATGCGATCGACAGGCACAGATTGGTGCCTTCAAAACGAGCACAGAGTACAAGGAGCTTTTGTCATCGACATTGATGCACGCAGAACTCCGAATGGAGCGCATTAAAGATGTCGTGGCGACGTACTTCTGTTGTGTCACGCTATCGCATCGGTGGGAAGGGAATGAACCGCTGCTGCACGACGTCCAGGACAAGGTCGTTGATGAGTTGAATTCAGTTGGGGGCATCATGAAGTTGCAGTCTTTCTGTAAAACTGCTCGTGCTGCGGGGTATCGCTGGGGGTGGATTGATTCCTGTTGCATAGACCAGGCCAATAACGTCGAACTCCAAACATCACTCAATTCCATGTTCGACTGGTATCGCGCCTCAGCGCTCACGATGGTCTACCTATCAGATGTTCCGCCATCGTCAAAACAAGGTGCGTTGGCAAGGAGCGCATGGAACACGAGAGGATGGACCGTACCTGAATTCCTCGCTCCAAAAGTCGTCCGCTTCTACCAAAGCGATTGGACCCCGTATCTCGACGACCACTCTCCCAACCACAAGCAGTCTGTCGCGATCATGCAGGAGTTGGAGGGTGCGACAGGGATAGATGCACAAGCCCTTGTCGCATTCCGTCCTGGAATGATAAACGCCCGCGAGAAACTTCAGTGGGTGTCGACCCGTGTCACCACAGTGCAGGAAGACATCGCGTACTCATTATTTGGTATTTTTGGTGTTCGGCTTCCTGTCATGTATGGTGAGAAGAAGCATAACGCGCTGGGGAGGCTCTTGCAGGAGATCGTAGCTCAGTCGGGCGACATCAGCGCCCTGGACTGGGTGGGGCAATCATCCGAATTCAATAGCTGTCTACCGGCCGACATTACATCATACAAAGCTCCACCATACACCCTGCCATCTTTGTCCGAAAATGACATTCAGACGTCAATCTCTACGCTCGGACATGTCGCGGCTGTGGATTTGGCCTTGAAACTTTATGTCCTGCTCGACGACCTGAACGCGCCTCGTTTCGCTAACTGCAGACTGCATCTGCCTTGCCTTGCATTTCGTGTCACAGCAGTCAAACGGAGTCGTGCCGAAGACCAGGATATATATGAAGTGAAGGCCGAAGGGCTTCACGACCTGCTGATCACCACGGAGGACAAGTTGAATCAGTTCTCATCGCCACGACTCACGATGCAGACATTCTTGCTTGTTCGTCCGTGGAATCGGTTTCTCCTCGGGCTTCCTGACTTCGCGGAGCAGTCTGGCATGGCAGAGCTGCCTGACATTGTCGATGATACGCAGAGTGAGGATGATTATTGGTCTGCACCCGGGTCTCCATTACAGAATTCCTCTGGCGGGTTCCCTGGAGCACAAGAGTTGGTTGATCCAGAACTGAGCGATCGAGCCTTGCAATTAGCTGCTCGCCTTGGACAGCCTTTTGGAGCATTTTTGCTAGCGCAGCAGCGCGGCGGAGAATACAAGAGAATCGCGTCAGATCATGCTATTATTGCACAAGTCCAAGACCTTTCTTCTATTCCGGACATGGTCAAGACGCTAGAGATATTGTAGCGGCATGCGTTTTTGGTGTTATTGATATCAATGATCCAAGAGTATGAATCTCACATATGAGACGATCAACACCCACGGAATGTCCTCGAAGGTGGTATATAAGAAACGATGCAACCGGCCAATTTCATACTCTCCAACCATAGGCTGACCTGTGGCTAAGACTAGAAATTGGATGAATGAGGAACATAATATTCATCACGAATCAAGCCATTGTCCGGAGCATTGTCGTGCTGCAAATGGGCGTGTAAGACCTAGACCACAACGGGAAAAATGAACAGAGCATGACATGCATGACAGTTGATCGATCTGGGGTAAAACATCGAAAATTGGTGGCAATATCATCATCAGCGAACCGGTGAAGAAAGTAGAAGGCCATATATCGCAGTATATAGTACATAAACACAATAATTAGTATAATTCTGTTATCGAGGATTGTATCGTCATCTTTGTCCTTGTAGAGGAAAGGAGGTTTTTTAATTTCTCTATGAAACTTGAAGATCAGGAAACAGTGCCAATATCGCTCGAACTGAAAATTGGAGGGAAGGTGCATCAGGAAATCTCGAGTTTACCTTCTCAGCTTTTTAGTACTTAAAATTCACTTTTTCACTTATTTTCTGCACGCAAAAAGTGGTCACCATGAAATTAAGTTGAAAGACCGAAAAAAGTGTAATAAGAGAAAAAAGTGCATATTAGGGCGCTCCAGCTACTAAGTAGTAGTATAGGTAACAGTAGTAGCACAAAAATACAAGTCATGACCGGCATGAAAACCAATGCCAAACTTGGAGGTGTCGCACTCGTCAGCGCTCCATTCATGGTTATGGGTATGTACTGACCAGCACCACTAACAAGCTATTTCGAAGGCATGATGGTCAGCAAATTTGTTCACATAGAACAGCTTGAAGACGTCAAGGACGTGATGGAACTTGATCAATGGTGAGAGTAGTGTTGCGGAAGTCCGGTTTGGTCCGGTTCAGCAACAAATTTTGCGAACGCTGAACCGGACGCCATGAACGCGTTCATGGCGTCCGGTTCACGTCCGGTTCAGCGTTCGAACATCGAACACATTGTAAATATACTCGATTGTACTATAGCTAGTAGTAAGGAGTACTGGTACACTACTGTGAAGCAGGCTCGAAGGGGGTGATGCCGTCGATATCTGTCTCATGATCCATGTCAGTAGCTGCATCCGTAGTTACCCCGTTATCCTGGTCTCCTTCACAGTCACTTTCCCCCTCAGAGCCCTCACTCGTGACCACTGACCTGCTAGCCTTGCGTTTGCGCAAGACAGCGTTGTTGGGGTCAACAAGCTTGGGTGCAGGGCATGGGATACGAGTTGAGCGATGTGCCTGAGCGGGAAGCACAGGCAGTGGAGTATCATCGTCGGGATTGTTGTACCATCGGATTTGACTGGCGTCGAGAAGAGTTCCATCTGCACCCAGACCACACTGGTCAGCCATGTTGTGAGGGGGAAAGCTTGAAGAGAGTTGAGCTTACCTTGAATTTGATCCATTTTAACTTCCATCGAGTTCATGAGTGCCAAACAATTCATGTAGCTACCCTAGAAAAAAAAACGACCCGTTAACAAATACATTAGCACTAAACCAAATTAACCAAAGTCTCCATACCTTATCAGGTTCTTCCTTTGTAATGTTTGGGTTAGTGGTAGGCAAACAAACCTTCACGGACCTTGCCAGTGTGGCATGGTCCTTGTGAATCGGATTCCAAGCGAAAAAGTCGCGAGTAATCATGTCATGTTCAGTGTATTGCGTGTGTGGGTGATGTCATCTTGTATGTGTGAGTAGCCTAAAATGGAAGCAGTTCAAAAAGGTTCGGACACGTTCAACACGTTCAAGGAATGCTGAACGCTGGACTGGACCATCGGTCCAGTTCAGCCTATACTCTGAACATTGAACTGGACCATGGTCCAGTCCATGAAAGGTCCGGTTCGAACCGCGGTTCAGAACCGAACCTCCGCATCACTAGGTGAGAGCGGTGCTGTACCATAGACTGGAATTAAATGAGCCGCACAAAAAATAGTGTCAATATGAACCACCGCAAAGTGTGGGGTGCGATTTGCAGAAAAAGCTGGCTTGACAATCCACATACCAGTGTCAGGATCAGGTGCATCACCAACTCGGTTGAACCAGCGGATCACTGCACATGGAATTCGTCTGCCGTGGTGTCGAAGGGAGAAGAACGCCATAACACGCACAACATCCATGCCTCCCATCCCATGATTGTCTGGATCGGTAATCACAAAAACACAATCATTGCGCGCACATTCATTTCTCCATAAGGTACATGCACGGATATATTTGCGCTTCATGCCACCAACACCACTAAGGTCACTGGGTGCATGAAATGTCGATGATGCAGAGTTAAATACTGAAATTCGACCCAGATAGTATGGGGACTCTAAGAGAGTGATTTCGGTAGGGTCACGAGCATCATAGGGATTAGACTGTTCGAAAAGGAACCATTGAACAAGCTCGGCCAGGTGGGGAACATTAAGCTCAGCACCAAGCTCTGGAATGCATTGTGCACGCTTTGTCCCTTCTATGTACTCATTCTCAGTATGTGAAATGAAAATTGATGAACACAGCTGTACTTACGTGGTGTATTAGCGAGTTCTACATGTGTGAGGACTGACATTGGGTCATCGACAACCTCAAAGTCTGTGCCCCCATCTTCTCCGAGTCCAGCAGGCAAGATGGCGGCAGGTGGCTCTTGTTGGTATGTATTGTGATGCTCCTCAGTGGGGGTTTGTGAATTCAGCGCCGCAATGACAGAAGATAGACAGGTGCCGTTAAGCATTCTGTGAGCCTGAAAATCTTGACATGAAGCAGTCAATTTGTCCAGGCGTTGGTTGGTGTCACGAGTACCGTTAACAAACCATTATTCTTTCTTGAATCTTCCTAAGCGTCAATACAAAGCGTCTAAGATAAACCCTAACCCTACTCTGAAAGCGTCTACCATTCCCGAAATACCTTTAGCGCCCACGACACGTGTCTTTGATGTGATTGATGAAGAAGACGAGTTCTTTGATTGTGAATAGATTAGATAAGATAAGATATGGTCACGGGATGCTTCTTTAATATTCTACGATGTTCTATGGTACAATTCCCTTTTCTATTTATATGATTGGCTAGTAGTTGTAACTCAGTTTCAATCTCCGTTTCAATAGTTGTATATAGGTAGCATGTCTTGGTCAATAGTTCCTTAGTTCAAACCTCTTGTATCTACACTGTAGCAATCCAAGACGTACCTGCTCTTCTCTCTTTGTCTGATAACCTTAGATCGAGTCCTAGTCTCTGCCCAAGCATTTATTCGTTATTTGGGTTGTGACAGTTGGTCACAAGCATCTGGCCAAGCGCTTTGTAGCAACTCGATCATCTCCATGGTTCTTTCACAGCCTTGATGTGTTTGGATTCGGTGATTGAGGAACAAAGTCCATTCGGAGCGCCAAAAAGTCGAATAAGAGTATGGTAGTGTTTCATCGAATGTTGTCGGGGGAGTGAGAATGTCAGAATCATCCCAGAGGACTTGAAGATTTCGTGATACTGATGGAATCGAGCGAGCGCATCATCAATTTCTGTAAGTGTCTTCTCTGTGATAATATTACGACGGACAAGATAACAAAATTTGAGGAAAGCATGAAATGTGCGGACAATTTCGACTGGGACATAGCCTTCGATTGCTGGCAAATATACCTATATGCTGTTAGTCAAGAGTCTTGAATAAAACCAGATAAAAATTGAAATACCTTCATAAGCGCCTTTGAATCGTCTCCAGTCCACTGTTGAAAGTTGCGTCCTTGAGGAAATCTGCGCAGTCCTGAAAATGCAGGAACTGCTGCGATTCTATTTGAGGTACTACTAAATATTGAATCCATGGTTAATATGATATGTGACGAACCTTCTATCAATGTCATCCAGAATAACATCGGCCTGTGTTTGTCCATGCGTCTGCACGAGATATTTTTCGACCCAGACCACCAAGTGGTCCTTGAACACCCCCTTGATTATTTGATGAAGAAGATCTGGCGCAATGAGTTCATGTATATCGGCACGGGGAAAGTCATTCGTAAATGGCTATACAGATAAATCAATTCTGATTGTCAAGTAGTAAACATGACACTCCCAGACTTACCACAAGTTGGGCGGCAATTCCAAACTCGTCCCAGAGTGCCAAATGGTCACATTCTTCGATTAGTGCCTCAGTATGTGTTTTTGAGCGTCGGAGACTGTCATCGTCAAGACTCTTGCGATCTGAAAGACATCTATTATAGATTTAGAATTAACATAACAAGAAAGTGACGAATACTACTTACTTAGCGCACCAATTTTTGACTATGCATCCAAGCAGCACTTGTTCTTCATAGTCAGCAATATATGGGCCTAATCCATAGATAACACAGCGATAATGACCATCGCCAAAGCGTGCAACTTCAGGCTTCGTCATTGCGGGCTTCAAGTTCTTCAGTATGTACGAAATTGATGAATGAAATAATTGGTGATGGAAATTGCGGAAATCTGCAGTCTTAGCATGCTGTTTAGTTGCTTTATGCATTGTGAGATGAGTAACAATGCGCAAATAGAGAGAAACTCACTCTTTGGCATTGCTAGAAATCCGATTACAGAAACTGCATTACGGTGAGCACGGCGCACATTGTTGCGAACATTTCCGATTGACGCATATAGTGGGTAATAGTCGTTCTGCCCAGTTGCAACTGATACAGTGGTTTTATCACTGCCAAGAATGACAGGCACGAACGTCGAGCCATGAGTGTCCAGATCATCAGAAATTTGATCCTATTTAGTTCTTAATTAAACCGACCAGCGTGAAAAGGAAGGGGACAGCTTACTGCATGATTCCAAGCCCAATCACCAGACATAAAGTCTTGCCATTGGCGCTCATCTGTTTCAGTCGCAAACTCATGGTAAGGCTGCAGATCCATCTCCAGGGCGTAATCAGGGTTAGCAAGCATATTCTGAACAACGTGATGAGGATCACAGAATCAAACATCATAACTATCTTCCATCCATGGTGCGGTGTCGTCAACTGTGCGATCTCCAGTGTATTTGACCGAGAATGACTGCCATTGCACTTTGCCCAAAGGAGTACTGTCAATGGTCTTGTAGACATGGCAGTGGTCTGTAAATAGCGCACCAGTATTAGTAGCACCACCTCAGATTAGCGAAGCTGCCCATATATCAAGCAGGGAGTCAATCTGTGCTGCGGGTGGTAAATATATAGTCGGTGAGCTTGAACTCTAACCGATCAGAGTAGGGAGTCCAGTCATTGAATGCTTTGTCCGACAACAGTAGAGGTGGAGTGCCAGGAGGAAGGAAGCTCCCTTCTGAATCACATGGACAAGCTTTTGAAATTGATGATGTGTCAGATAGAGAAAATGCGAAAAGTGAAGGACAATTACCAGTCAAGTAAGGGTGATAATTTCGATACAAGCGGTCACCGGCACCAAAGAACTCTGCAGGTGGTTGTGCAGGACCAGGAGTGGCAGCATGGTACTCTTTGTCCAAGTTGGTGCCATCATATTGCTCAGGGTTGATATCGGCATCAAAACAAGGTGAAGGGGATTGATCGGACTGAAGCGGATGTGAGGGTGCGGTGCTGGAAAGGACTGAATGGATGGTGTTTGTATGTTGTGTAAGACCAGACTTGTTCTTGAACCAGCGGTTGCAGCCTGGTTTCGTGCAAGGAATGTGAAGGGTATTAAACCCTGGTTCGACATGTGACATGGCATACTGGAATGGACAGTAGAGTGACCTGAAAAGTATTACAGCGCTGTTTGTCTGAGTTTAGAAAAGTGTGTTTCGGGCACTTACCAAAGTGTTTAATCCTGGTCTCCAGTCTATTTTCCTTCCCGGCATCTGAGCTGTCTCCCACTGCCTCTATTCTTTCTGCTATGGTTTCTACTCATGAGTCTAATAAAGGGAAGCACCCTGGTGATATTCTGAAAAAGACTATGAAGAAAAAGCATACCACCAAAGAAATTGCTGAGGATAATCGGCAGAGCAAAGAAGCTCAGGAAGCTCAGGAAAAAGCTGCCCAACACGGCATTGATCGCATTGGAGCAATAGAGGCCTCGATGGAAGTAGAGCAGGCAGCAGCAGTATCAAAGGTGGCACCCATAAAGCCAAAGCCTCATGCAAAGGCAGTCAAAAAGAAGGCTACTGATGACATCCCTTCAAATAGTTGCGTGGAATCAGGAGACGAGACCAGCAGTGAGTATAAATGCCACTTACCTTGATAGGCATTACTAACAACAATACAGACATAGCAGGCGATGAGGCTGAGCCAAACCCAAAGGGGAAGAGAAAAGTAAAGAACGTGCTGTTGCGTGAGGACACACATGACCAGAAAGGAAACTTAGTGTCAGTAACATCTCCATCTCACACCATCATGCTGATACTCACCAAATCAACACTTTACTTTCTAAACCTGACGTTAAAATTTAGAAGCAAGAAATTTAGCCTGTCTGGGCAGATTAATAACTGGCGTGATAAAGTTGAACCAGACTCGAAGCAAAAATCCTCATGAGCCGCCTCTGTTCTGAGTGGGACAACTTCCTACTCAACGACTTCCAAGCTGTCCAGCGCAACGGCAGCAACTACTTTTTCCAGTGCAACAGAACCACTGCCTACACCAGCAAAGACTTCTGGGTTCGCTGATTATACTGATGCCTCAGACGACAATCAGAGCAACAGTGACTCTGAAGAGCGTGCAGCTGCTGTCACAAGCAAAGGGAAAGGAAAAGCTGGCATGAAGGTAAGTTGCAGCTGATGATGAAACATTTGCTTACTGTCTGTTTCAGATAATTGTTGAAATTGAGGATGGTTCTGACTCCGAAGAGCATGCAGCTGTTAATGCAAAACAGGGAAGTCAGAAAGTTGCCGTGCAGGTAAGTCACAGCTAGTTATGATTGACAAAATTTGTACTTACAGTCGGCAAGGAACCTCAGGCTACTAGTAACGACGACTCACAAATGCCGCTGGCTGGCACTGCCTTTGCTGATTTGCCTTACAGCAAACAATTGGAAATTGTCAGCTTTGCATTAGAACAAGCGACACCACATACCATCCGCAAGAGGAAGATCGAAGAGCTCATGATTGAGTCGGACGAAGCTGGAGATGAGGATGGCTCAGAAGTCGAGTTTGATGATGTGGATTATGTCATGGAACCCTTTGATGAGATCGAAGCTACTCCTGAGAAGGCCGCTTTGCAGCTGGTTCGCACCACAGCAACGGTAAGTGACTTCTTGATTTGGCAAAACATTTACCTTGACAACCACACAGACAAGTGTGACAGCTTCTGAGAAACTGAAGGCGCCACCCAGGCCTGGCCCTCAAGCCAAGAAGATTAAATCAGAGACGGCTTCCCAAACCTCGATGATGCGAACCTCAGTTGTTCCCACTGTGTCAGAGTCAATGCTGGCAGACATGGCAATGAAGCCAAAAACGGGAAACCAGTGGCGCAACACAGACCTCCCACTGATCATGTTAGAGAATGGTGCATGGCACAGGCAATTCATTCCGACTGTTCTCCTTTGGGCGGGTAGCTAGCCTGATTTTTGGATGATCGAGGCCCCTGATTTACTGCATGCGCTGCAGGCTATATTTGCTACAATGTACCCAGGAATAGAGCACAAGGTCCAACTTAAGGGCCCCATCATGGGCGTGTTGTCCTTAACTGTACGTATATTTGTCACCTTGACCATCATTGAAACAGGCCACCCAGCGCTTATGTATGTGGTGGAACAACTTTGGTTCTACCGCGATCGCGCTTGTTTCTAATTTTTTGTCATCTGTGAACAAAAATGATGACGACAATGATGAAGCAGATGATGACACAGACTCAGATGCCCAAGAGAAAGCCATGGTACATATAGCATGCTCCCTTCTCAAAGATTACGCCTTTCTGTTTGCGGACCCCGATACCTGCAAGACCTCCGAGATTTACCGCTCCATCTTCATATTGCAAATGATTGCGACAGTCCATCTTAACACATTCATTGGCTTTGTCGACGTACCTGCACTTGATACAAGTGCTCTGCCTTCAATGCAGATGGAGGGGGTAATTGCTGCTTGCGCTGTTGCTGTACTGAGTCCTATCCCTAAACTTGCTTGAAAACAAACTAATCGTTAATTTAATTTTAACAGCTCAAACACTTTCAAGTTAGTTGCAGATAAGGACAAGAAGGGCATGGCTCTCAAAACCCCCCACAGACTCAACAAAGCTACTGGTAAGGAAAGCAGCGCTCAGCTAGCCTTTTCTGAGTCGAACTGGGGATCGTTCACTCGAGACTATTACCTGTCCATTCTGAGGCGTGGCCCGAAATATACAGCAGACACAATTATTATGGCACATGTGTTTGTGAAAGATATGAGCTCGGCAGATGGTAGCAGCAAAGGCTCGAACGAGGAAGGTGTCGCAGCTGGTGGGGAGCGGGCAATGCTCTGTGAGTGGTTTTTCCTTGTTCCATACTCCAGTGACTGACATAGTACTACTGTACTTTAACAGAATGACTCCTGCATTTTTTCTTCGCATATTCTCGAACATCTTCATGCTCTAAGCCGGCGCATCTAAGATATATATCATATTAATGCACCATCTACGTAAATTCTTCTCGTCACAAGCTACTGACTCAACTTTCTTCTTGTTTTCATCCTTTTCGCACTTTTCATACTTTTCACGAGCGCAGTAATACAACTTTTAGTCTGCTTTTTTAAGCGAATCTCAGAAATAAAAGTTCAAATAAGTGGAGGATAAGTGACATTTAAGTAGAGAGATCTAATTGAAAAAGTAACTTCTACTTTTTTCCGCCTCCGTACTATTTGATGCGAAAAGTCGGATAAAAGTGAGTAAAAGTTAAACTCGAGATTTCCTGATGTGGAACAAAAGCTAATGGTTGACTGACATGAATCAAAAGTGTCATACTGTTGGTAAGGTTCACAATATCCAAGCTAAGACTGAAAACCCGTGGCTTTCAAGGGTACAAGGATGTGTTGACTTCAGCGGAAGACATACATGTGTGTCTTCTGTTAAATCTGGATGTATTTCCTTGACAAGCCAATTTTCCGTCACTTTCACAACAATTTTACTTGTAAGAGTGAAAGTCCATGTCTTCCTGACCACGATAATGTATTCACCCGAGCGCATGACATGAAAAATACATTTTGCTTCCACTTTGCATCAGTGAACTGAGGGACAAATTAGAATGTCATGTATATCAATATATAGTACACAATCACAGGCATCTACATAATTCTGCCACCAATCGTTACAATGGCATGTTTGACCTTATAGAGGCACAGAGAGTTCCTGATTTCTCCGCACAAGTCTGTGATCAGGAAAAGACCCCCGCAACCCTCAAAATCAAGCTTCAAGGAAAAATAGAGCGAAGTCAGATACTCAAACTGGATGAATTATAATAGCCACTGGCTAGTGTTACAACTTGGATGGTATCTGTTGGCGACGCTCAAACAGAGCATGTGTCGTCAACGATTGAGGACGTCCTTGGGCTAGCCCAAGGTTAGGGGTCTTACTTGGCAAGGCTTCGGCAAGTAAGATTTGACGCCTATGTCCAAATCGGGTAGCTTACATCAAGCGGATGCTAGACGATGAGCTGTATCTGCCAAGACTTACGACACCCGAAGGTTAATCGTAAGATCGTCGTTAATTAGAAGGACGGAAGTCCGACTAGTTAGCAGGGGCTTTGCTCGTTGATGAAGTCGATGAGTAAAAATCGAGACTAAGGACTTATCCGCGAAGAGCAGATAAGAAGATAGAATATAGACTGCTGGCTAGGCAGAAAGGATCACTCTGGTGAGAGTAGGAGGTCAAGAACCAAGTAGATTCAAGTTAAGGAATATGGTACATGGTAGCGAGTTTATATAGAGGATAGGAGGCGTATTAGTGGATGATAACTCGTACTACCAAGTGAAGTAAATGATAAAGGGCATAACCATAAAAGGAAGGCACGTTCGGGGTGAGACACGGGTGAACCAGAACGTGCTTGATAAGAAAGTGAGTCAAAGGTCAAAACAAGAAGTGAAACGTGCAGGGGCACAATCGTGCAGCTGCGGAGTTAAGTATAAGTCGCATGTGCGACTGCGCACTGAGTCAGAGATCAAGAAAGGGAAATGGGCAAAGGGGATGCATCATGCATCATATCATAGGTTACCGTCTGGACGGTAAGGGTAAGGGGACTGTCCACAGGATCAGTCAGGTGGTAGAATGGAGCATGGGTATGCTTCGTCAGCAAACAGATCCGGCCAGATGTACTGGCTCTGCTGAAGCGACAGGTAGAGAGTGAAAGGGAATGCAAGGATGACAAGTATGACAAGGGTAAGGTCGGGGTAAGGGTATGACGCGAGGGCTGATACGAGGAGGATTAGGAGAAAAATGGTAGGGGCCCAAGCGTCTAGATGTTCTTGTAACAGCTAGTGCTGCCACGGTCCGGTCCAGAACTATGGTTTGAACTGGACTTTTGGTCCAGTTCTCTGCGGTTCGGTCCACGGTTCTCACATCAGCCAGAACTGGACTGGAGAACGGTTCTCGGTTCTAGGTCTTCCCAAACGGTCCCGTTCTGGTTTGGCCTTGCTGAACCATTCCGAACCATTATCGACTTTGACTTTGACTTTGACTGCGACAAAGTCGGTCTCCACATCAAACTGCTGTCTTCGGGATTTGCACTATTGGTTAATCAGGCTACCTTCAGCCTTTTCAAGGTAAGTACTAATCAATCAATTTCTCACATGACTTTCTATCTCTCTTTTTCAAGGCACCTTTGATTTGTGTCCCACCAATCATCCGGACTGAACCATCACTCAGCTCCATCTTGCCGTTGTCCACCCACAAATTACAGGTATGTGCATCTGAATTTAATTTTTTTTTAAAAAATCTCATTTGAGTCAGGCTCTATAATTATGTGCATGTGTCCTTTTTGTCACTGGCAAAAGCCATCTTCCTATCAACTGTCTCATTCAAATTGTTTTGAAGTTTTTGACTTGATACTAACCTTACACTTCAGGTACCCTCAGCTCCTGTTGCCAATAAACCCAGCCTATTCCCTACCTCATCTACTCCACAAATAACCACCACCACTGCACCTACCACGTCATCTACACCCTCCATACTGGACTTTTTCACTAAGCCAATTGCACCGTCGACGCCTGCACCTGCAGCATCAAGCATGGAAACCGGCAAACCAGCACCATTCCCCTTTGCAAAATTAACCCAGTGTACTACCTTCCTTGATGCCAACATCTACATCGACACAAGCTAACCCACCATCGATATTTAGTACCACTTCGAGCAATGCTGCCCCAACTTCTGCCCCATCCACACCTGCACCACTGAAGTTTGACTTTGGCAAGAAGCCTGTGAGCACGATCCAAAAACCTACTGCTGCACCTTCCCCTACCACAACTGTTGCCCATGCCACAAAACAGACTTGCCCTTCATTCGCGTTTTTGGTGGCTGCTCCCCAATCCAGTCCCCTGGGAGCAAGTTTGCACGGCCAATCATTTTCATGAAGGCTGCTTACCATAATGGACATCTTTCAGCAGCTACAGAGGCAGAGGAGTACACACAAATGTTATTAGAGTAGTTACTCAATGTGTAGACTAGTATTTCATCAATTGTTTTTGCTGTCCCTACAGAAATTCTTTTGGTTTAGTTTGAGTTCAGACCACAAAAAAACCGAACTGGACCATTGGTCCGGTTCTCGGTTCTTGTCGAAGACCCTCTGAACTGGACTGAACCGGACCACGGCAGCACTAATAGCCATGTAGCAAGCAAAGTACAAAATGTCAAAGTTAAGCATGGAACCTGGAATCTTTCGAGAGAACAAACTGGCGATAAGCAAGTAACAATGATATCACTCTTCGTCGCTCTCAAAAATTTAATGCCATCTTGATCAGTTATCTAAGAATTGTCTTGTGTGATGTGGTTGGCTATCCGTGTGAAGAAACATCAAGTTTGTACAGTAGCTGAGGTACATTCATGGAGTGAATCACAAAAATGTTCACTTTACTTTTACGTTGATACCACTTGTTTGAAATGTGGGGATATTCATCAATTACTGGTCAATGTCCAGGGTGGTCCCAAAGCGCCGACATCTTCCAGAGAACAACTATGTGCTCACCAAAGCAAGTGACAATCAAAGTGTGTGCTACTTGAAATTTTGACGGTATTTTCTTCAATGATCTAATAGTGGTATTGTAAACTGCAGTTGGAGATCCATGCAAAGATGTGTTCAGGTTTTCAGCAAGCAAACAACAATCAACCTATATTCGACTTCAAGTTGCCATTCAACCTTATGTAAGTGTGCAATGATCATATTATATATTGCACTTCAAAATCCATGGGAAGAAACACTACATTGGCATGGCTACCGGAGCATGTCAACGAGCGAGCAACAGTCAAGTCATATTCCACCTTGAATATCTAGTCTCAGCTATACAATTTGTCCTTTCGGCGACTATCTTACTAATCAGCACCAACATTGATGTATGACAGCGCATTATTGCGAAACTAAAAAAAAACATGGAGAAGTACAAAGCACATCCTCTACTTCATGGACTCAGCGTGTGGAACATAAGGGGAGTGATCCATCTTTTGCACCTCGAACTGCAAGCATTCAATGACCGGAAGATAATGCACATGGTGTCACGCATATCACGATTCCGTATTTATGTGCTTCAAAGGGAGAGATTTCGTATGTGTGCTTTTGAGATCTCAGCTATATAGTTTGTTCACCCAACAACCATTTTACCATTTGGCACTGACATCCATTTGTGATGGCTTATTATTATGAAACTAGGAAATACAGACAAGACAAAGCTCACCATATGTTCCATTGACTCAGGGAATAGAACACAAGGAGAGTGATTCATGATTCACATCTTGAACTGCAAGCCTTTAATGAGTGGCAGATAATGCATGCAGCGTCATACATCACAGCGATTTCATATTTGTGCGCTCTAAAGGGTGATTCCATATGTATGTATTTGAAATCTTGGTGAGGTAGCTCCTCCATCCGACAGGGAACTTACTGTTTGGCCCCCTCATACATTAGTGATGGCCCATTCACACCAGTCTCAAGAAGTTGTAGTTTAAAATCATTCACTCGAAAAAGATTCATTGCAGATGTAATATCCTTCATCAGCAAACTAGTGGGTACTTGTACAAGGTTGTACAAGGTTCACAGGCACACAAGGAAGTCCCCTCTTTACAGTCTTGTCACAAGGTAGTACAAACTATCACAGACTGTACAAGCATCACAAGATTCACAACTCATACAAGCACCACAATACTGACAAACAGAACACACTGTTAGGAGTCTGCAGATGAGACACATGTTGCAGATGAGACATGCTGTATAAGTTTATGTAATTTGTAGGACACCATGCAAGCTTGTACCGGAAGCATAAATTGTGCTGATTGTCATAGATCATAAAACATGAGTACTAACTAGTATGCAAGATTATAAAATGATGTTGATATCCTCCAAATCACTGCCTCCTGCACTCAAGTCGCCATGAACAAGCTCACCCATCCCAATATGAGCCCACAGCACCAGCATATCTTCAAGCTCGTCACAACGTTCGGGAATGTCCATCAGTTTGTTGAGAGACTTCTGCAATGAGTTTAAGTTGTTCCTACATTTTTCAGCGGAGAGGTCAGGTACTTTGTCGGTACCAGTTTCAGAAAACCCAGAGATGACACCCTTCATCTATTAACTGATTCGCAACAGAAAATAAAATAAATCACAGCATACCACAGTGGCCACGAGAATAAGCGCATTCGTTGGGATTGTGTGGTGAAATTCGTCTGTATTTTGAGCACCTTCTTGCTATTGCTATAATAAAATGCAAGGCAGCCATCCATGAGAGCTTGCGACACAAAATTTTTCCATTTGCCCTAGAAAAAATAAACAGTGAGCAGCCACATTGCGAGGAGTGATCACATACGTTAGACGAGTCAGGAACACGAAGGTAACCACCAGTCTTGAGGAGCTTAGTGGCAGCTGTGATGATGTGCTTCTGTATATCCTCCTTGCGTGTGACTGTGCCCTTTGGGAAGATGTCATATGCTGATTTCGCAATGGGTATGATGACTTTCTTCAGCTCTGTGTGGAATGTAAACAAATCATCGCAGAGCTGATAATAAAATAAGCACACTGATCATCAGTTAATGAGATGCTTATCACTCGAGACATTTGAGCTTTGTACTCCGGGAAATAACCTTGAAAAATAATGAGATTCGAGGAAGTCTGGTGGTGCGATAAACACTTACCTTTATCCATTTTGATCTTCTTCTTGTGGTACCTCCAGAGTTCAGCATCCATGTACCAGCGATTAAACCAATGATGTAGCGCTGAACATCACGGTGAACTCTCCCTGTGACTTGCTTGAGCTTTGAGATTCCACAAGAGAAGTGGTGGTAGCCTGTGATGGGCTGCAAAATCAGATCTGACATCATGATCCCAATCTCGGCTGCTATCATCAACAGTTTCAAGACAATGACAAGACACTCATGTATGAGGCAGTCTCCAAGCACGCCCCGCATCCATTGATTTGGGTGCAAATACTGTGAGATAGGGAGGAGAGCTGTAAGTAGGAATGCCCTAGATGAGAGTTTGGTGTGAGTGTGCATGCAGATATTCGCAAGGCCTAGAAGAAGTGGATGAGTGACCCTGGCACCAGTCATAGTGGTGATGTTTGTTTTGTTGGAAGATAGTACAGTCCCAAGGATTGTAGCGCCTCTAGGTAGTTGGTTCTGCAGAGCCTATGGTGAGATGATGCAAATTTTAGAGACCCAGATGCACGTACCTGGATATCCCAAGCAAAATCACCTGTCAGCCACTCCAAATATATGCGCAGAACCCGTGCTGCAGTAGTGTACACGCGACGAGGGACAAAGTCGAGCTTGTCATGGAAGAGGGGGTTGCTGAACAGACTCTCTAAGCATTCAACAGGATCCCTCCAGAATAGTCGGATCGGGTGTTTCATGCTATGGGGCGAGGTAATGAGCTGACATTTCCAGCTCGGTCCCTTGGGGAGCATCTCGGCATGGCTTCGTAATTCTTTAGCATTGTTGAAAGATAGTTTGAGTTCGCGAATCTGCAAGGGCAATTGTCAAAAAGAGGGCGAGGAGAAGGAAAAGTGCAAGCGCAAAAGATTACATACCATCGAGAGTGCCAAAAATTCATTGATTGCCACCATACTGAGGGAGGACTGAAGAAGAAAATCGGCGACTTCCCACTCGTTCCTCGATGCAAAAGGATAAAAAAGATTATCTTTCCTGCAGTCTGCATACTCATCAGTGTCAAATATGTCCAAGAAGGTTGTGCTGTCCTGAAAGTAACAAGTCCCTGCGCCCTCGTACCATTCCTCTGCACTTGATGGTTCTTCTCCCACTGTGTCAAAGTGGTCTCCCCCAATGCCAAAATCCATTCCATCTCCAGGATCAGGATCATATAAAACCCTGTCACGATCCGAAGGAAACTGAGAAGAGAGAGGATCAAGGGATTGCTGATGTGGTTCGACCAACTCTGCAAACTGAAAAATGTCGACCATATCGCAAATGGAGCTATGACATGAGGTTCGGGGCTGGCTAAGGTGGTGAGCTACACTGGACTCCTTCATGAATATTTTGCTGCATTTTGGAAATGATGGTATTGACATAAGGTATGCGAGATTCACACACTTCCAACTTAACATTCATCATCATATGGAGCCTCTAGCCCCGTCTCCTTCTCGTTATTCTACACCCTCTCGCTGTTCCAGAAACTCTTCTTGTTCAAGTTCTTGCCATTCCACACCTTGTTCTCGATCCTTGCGCTCATTGTATTCCAACTTGAATCATTTTCCAAGTTATCACTACTCACTAACACACCGCTGCACCTGTGCTCACAATCAACGACCTCCAAATCATTCGCCATCTCAATCGGCATGCTTAATCAAAGAGGAGGATGTTTTTCCAGGAGGAGTGCAGCTTGTGAGTTAATATGTGCTCTAATTTCCTCTGCACTTTCTTATCTGCCGTTGTCAGGAGTTTGATTCAAGTTGCACCTCATTTTACCAAGCCGATGAAGAGGATGACAACTCCGACCTGGCCCTTGAGGCAGCTAAATCAAGACGCAAAGTGTGCCAGGCTCAAAAAGCCCTGGTGGATTGCACCTTGGAGCATCATATGGTACCTGTGGACCTCTACCGCCGTCGCATTGAAGCTGCAAATATGCGTCTATTAATGGCCTACCTCAATGTAGGGCGTATGCATATTGAGAGGAAAAAAAGTGGTATTCTGACATTTGTGGGTTCAAGTCCTCGACGTGGTACAGCCTGAGTGCGCTGTAAGTTAGGTTCTGTCATACTACTATCATACTATTGTTAACAAATATTGATCAATATTTCACATGTGATATAACCAGTAATACTTGATTTATGCACTACATACTAGTATATACTGTTTTGATTTACTCCTCCTGCACACTATTGTTTCAATGTTTACCAGTGCTGTCCTTGTGACACTTGTGATGTCTGTGATGTCTGTGAGACCTTGTGTGGATCTGTGTGCACTTGTGACTCGTGTGAAACCTGTCACCAAATTAGTAGTTTGCTGATGTTATCGCACAAAGCAAATTTTAAACATATGACATTAGGTCAAAATTATGAATATAAAGCTCAAGTACGTTTAAGTTCTAGGGCAAGTCAAAAGCAGCATCGTCGTGTGCTGCCCTTTGCCTTGCAAGGGCGTTTACAGACATATTATCCTTCACTCCTTGGCTGAGGTCGTCATGATGACTCCTTCCAAAAACCTTCCTAAACAGAAAGTTCAATTAAGGCTTTCTGGGACAGTCAAAAATGCACCTAGTCCACCACTCCAGGAGCCTGTCTACCTGGTGCTGAGCTTCTCAACTGGGAGGCCTTTTGAAGAAGTCGACAACAGTCTGCCAAAATTGGACATAGTCGAAGTCTCCGTCAACTGACTGCCAGGAAGTGATGGAAGAGAGCGCAAACTGGACCTGTCAGCTTGATTATTAGATACTTAGATACCAGCAATATGACCAATGCTATAACTTACTTGGCAAACTATGTATGCAATTGACTGAGGGGTAACTTTCACCATATTGATGATCTGCACTACGTGTTTCTTGACCTTGAGTCCATCAAAGGATTTCCTAGCGCATCGGTTATTTTGAATGATGTCAATCCCATTGCCATTGCCATCGACGTCTTTAGCCGAGGAAGGCGACATAAATACTGCTTTGTATGCCTGGAAAACAACTGAGATCAATTCTGGACTATCGCTAGGCCACATACCTGAATAAGGATTTTCCCCTTGAATAGCCCCTCCTCCAGATCGTCAGGTTTCGCAGTGTATTTTGCATAAAAAAATGCCAGAAAGGAGAGGTCAGTTACAATGTAGCCATCTGCACGATCTCGAATGCCTGCCTTTACACTGGTGACATGTGAGTGATTTTTCTCAATATTCTAAGCACACCACTTACATTGGATTGTTCCAATCAAGTTCCGAAGGACAAAGTAACCTACCACACACATTGTTAATAAACCCACGCAAATGTTTGTCATCTGGATCAACCAGAGGTTCTGGCTTGAATTCACGGTTGACCCACTTGGAAACGAGAACCTTCAGTTTGGAGGTATCATTTCCTCAAGCAGTGTCGGCCCCTTGCCAAAGCTGAAAAATAGTTCAGTAAAAGCAAGATAATAATTGACATAATGAAAATTAACCATTTTTAACATTTGTGCATACTCTTCATACTCCATCTCCATGGCCTTCTTAAACCACCACATGGTATTCGTGAACATCATGTAGCCTATCTGTAAGCGATTTTGACTACATAAAACAGTGAGTAATGCTCAGACACCCAGGAAAGGACTTACTCAGTGGTATTTTCTGCATCCTCTTCAACGTCATACCTCCAGTCATTTTCGGCAACTAGATCCTCAAGGCTATCAAACAGAGTACAACACATATAATTGCTCTTCCTTGAGCCACATAATAGTTAGTCTGCCTATACTACAGTGAGAAACCAAACTCAACTGCTAATGAGGGTCATACCTTTCTTTAGCAGCGCGCCCAGATTCGAGAGCCAATAGTTTCTCCTCCAGGTGTGCGATTCTTCGTTTCTGTCAAGCCTGTGCAGATATTACTGCCTGATTGTGGCTGGCCTCAGCCTGCCGCTCCTTGACGCTGCCCAAGCCCTCCGAAGTAGGAAGTTCATCAACAGGTGGCGCACCGTGCTCGTCGTTGGACATAGAGACAGGGAAAGTTGGGAAAGATGGTTGAATGGGCAACTCAAAGGAGAGGGTGCAAGATGAGGGTTCTGAGAGCTAACCAGCCTGCATCTTATATGCTGGCCAGGGCCTGTAAGCGAGTACCAAATTCGGAAGATGCCAAAAATGTCAGTATAATATATGTTGCTTGAAAGTTACCCTATTTGGGGCATTAACGTTAGCATCAGTGTGATAGCAAAGGGTGCTAAAATGCCGTAGGGACCAAAAAATACAGTGAATGATTTGTGAGCATAGGAATCTGCATGAGAATGCTTCGGAGCCTATGAGTTCCTCAATTCCTGTGCACTCAAATATTTCTGTCGCAAAAAGCTTACTTGATACGGCTTCAACAACTCATGGAAGATTTGCACTGCTGCTGAAGCATGACATATTTCAACTCAATGTCTGCCATGAGTGATACTAGCGTGCTTGCGGGCTTCATCATTGGATTTTGAAGGGTGTGCTAGTATTTCTGGGTCATAGTCATGGTATGGCTCCAGTCCGAGTCTGTGAGGACATTCTCTCAACTATGCTGGGTTAGTTGGTGGTGACTTGCACGTGATATCATCAACAAGCAGCTACACCAATCCAAGGGAGTGATACTGCGATCTTAATCAGCTAGTTGTGAGCCCTATTAACTAATGGCATAGCGACAAACCTTTCAGTATTGCAGAGCGTTGATCCCTAGACTTTTTGATGCCAATGAAAGACAAGCTTGGTTGAAATAGAAACGAAGGCAAAGCAAACACAATAGACTTGGGTTTGCGTGAGTCAAAATCAAGTCAACTGCAAGTTGCATTGAACGTACTGCCAGAGCACCATAACACTTGCCCTCATTGGAGTCCATCTTTATGTAGTCATACTATGGTTAGGGCTCTTTCAAATTCCCTCTCATTTCACTCACTGCAAAACCGACACTTGTCGCTATCCAGGAATTTAAGTGCAAGTTACAAGACTTGCAAAGATACTGCACAGTAAAACTTTTATGCAGATATGGAGTATTCTCTGCCAGTGGAAGCAACTCCGAGTCATTACATCGATCACGATATTACATCAGCGGCATGTGCACTCCTGATATACAAAGTTTCATCCTTAAAAGTGGGATATATATCAGCTTGTAGTCTGAAATCACTTCAGACTTCATGCGTAACATTGTATGCTACAGCTTTTTTCACAGTACACAGCGTAATCTGCTTTTACTATTCAAATAAATTATGTTTGTCGGGAAGCAACTGTATCAACCTGGCGGCAGACATGCATAGCATATGTACGTTATGCCAAAAAATGACCTGTAAAAGGATTGTCAAGGATAAGACGCTATGGTGAATTTGGAAGGTGCACCAAATCTTTGATTTCTGTAATTCAATTGAGACATCACACAAAGGGAAAACTACTCAGTAACTTACTGTAGCCCTTGAATGGACCCTCAGGATCAGCTATATCTTTTGTCTTTGATGACCAGAGGGTACAATCTGTCAAAATGTAAACAAAGGCCCCGGGTCAAACAGGTTTTCTGATCATTGATGCAAATGCGGAACTCTGATTGAATGGTGCAGCTGCTGATGTTCCATTGATCACCTAGATGAAATAAGAAGCAGTTGCAAATTCGTGTAACAACCTTACCTTGATAGTTATCCCAAAAGTCTGAGCAAGCTCCCGTAATTGGTGTATAATCATTGTCATTATAGCATGCCCTTGGGAAGATACCACACTTAGTAGGGACGGCAATAGAAATGGGGTTGTAAAGTCAAGGACTAGCCTATCCATTGGATTGTTGGTCCGGAGCTCTGCAATATATAGCATAACTCGGGAATGAAAAAAACTCGAAAAGAGATAAAGGCATACCGAATGTGAGAAGAATGATGCCTCCCCAATGTCCAGGGATAGATGCCTGTTCTGCTACTAATTCGGTAAACTTCTCCAGCCTCAGGCAATAATTGGAGCTCACCTCGGATCTCGAGTGTCACAACCCAATAACAAATTAACACTGGGCAGAGACTAGGACTCGGACTAAGGTTATCACAACAAAAGGATAATGAGCAAGGACATCTTGGATTGCTACAGTGTAGATACAAGAGGTTTGAACTAAGGAACTATCGACCAAGACATGCTACCTATATACAACTATTGAAACTGAGATTGAAACTGAGCTACAACTACTAGCCAATCATAAAAGAGAAAAGGGAATTGTACCATAGAACATTGTAGAATATTAAGGAAGTATCATGTGATCATATCTTATCTTATCATATCTAATCTAATCTTTTCACAATCAAAGAACTCGTCTTCTTCATCAGTCACATTGAAGACACATGTTGTGGACGCTAAAGGTATTTCGAAACTGGTAGACACTTTCATGGTAGGGTTAGGGTTTGACTTAGGCACTGTGTATTGGCGCTTAGGGAGATTCACAAAAGAATAGTGATTTGTTAAAGGTACTCGTGACAGCGAGCACCACCTTGCAAACTGGATCCTGCCACCCATTGGGCGACTAGTCACGGTATTGGTGGTGAAGGGACTCAGACGGACAAGGTACTACATGGCTGGCTGAGTTTCTTGGTGAACGTCGCAACAGGGAGTTTCCAGAGGCAGGCAGAGTCAGTGCCGGGAGGAAAGCAGGGTGTACGGATGAAAGACTCAGTTGGATGTAGGATAGATAGCACTTGGATAGCCGCACAGCAGTTTTTGTTTGAAGGAAAATTGATGAACTTATGGTCTTTTTAAAGGTCACATGATACCATAGACAACAATCCGAGCTGAAGTGAGTACACACATGGTGTTGCGTTAACACCAATTGCAAATTGCTGTGTTCTTACAATAAGTAGATGATATTGTGGTAGACCTACAATTTCAGAGTTACAGTTCTACCGGTGGTAGTAGTCATTAGTTATACAATGTCAGCTAACCTAGTCATAGTGCAAGCCTTCACATCCGACCATTGTTTTGCCAACTTCTCATTCTTCTGGATGACGTTCATGATGTATTGTTTCAACAGGTCATAAATAAATTTGAAGGATTCTATCGAAAACTCGATTTCACGGTCCAATTTTCCGGAAGAAAACTGCACTAGAACGCAGTAGATTGCAGCTGTGGCCGTGCAATAAAGATTATCCAGATCATGGATGTAGCGCCAATATTTGAGCTTCCTCACTACACCAAGAACCACATCTAGAAGTGCATCATGCTTGAATGCCATCCATTCACCAGTCTCTTCATCCTTCTTGAAGAGAAATTTGAGAGGCCAGGTTGCATTGCCGATGAGGCTTTTGATTTTCTTTTGCTTCCACTTTGACTCCGATGTGTTCGACCAAATCAAGGGTCAAAGATTGTAGCCTCAATCAACAACACCGAATGCCAGCTCTTTACAGGCTGCCATCAAAAGTCTAAACAGTACAGAGAGATCCATGTACAATAATCCCACATTTTTTGCTGCCCAACGTTGACCAAATTCTGTTAAATTTACAGCAATATATTCTCCAAATCTGATATTTGATTTACCTTCAATTTCTTTGTTTGCCAACCCAGCCAGGTCAGATTGAGTCTTTTTCAAGCAGTCTTGTACTGCATTTGCTAATGCGGCTTGAACCAAGCCCTCTCTTAATGAGGGCTTTATCATGGTACAATTGTTGACAGCGTCTCTGATAAGTTCCTTCTCCATGGCAAGAATGAAGGCATTGTGTATTGGAAGATTAGATTGGTAATCCAGAGGCGGAAGGTCAATCTGTGGCTGCGTAGGCTGAGTAGGGGTCAGATGAGAAGGCGTTGTGCTAGAAGGCACTGACTGCTTCACTATTATGAGCGCACAAGTTAGTTTATGAAGGAAGAGCACTTACTAAAGGGGTTTCAAATGATTTTTGTCACTGACCTGAGAATGCGACAAATCACCATGGACCATCGCATTTTAGAGTTTGGGAATGAGGATGTTTCAGCACTGTGAAGGGTTGTGGTCGTATATAATTTGGTGCTGCTGGTGGTAGCATAGTAACACCGTCCATAGATAGGAGTGGAGGAGGAAAATTGCACCGATAATTGGCAAGTACTGATGGCAGCGATGCCAAATCATTCAAATAGATGGGATTCTGAGACAGGACTATGAACGGTGGAAGCAAAGTTCCATTGTAATAGTCGATGGTTGTCGAAGGCATGTGATCAGATGGGGCTGATGGAGGCCAATGATGGTTTTCATTGAAGGTTGGAAGGGGCGTGAACATTGGTGCTTGCTGCATGGCGGCAGCACCTAGTAGTGAATGATTAAGTGAGATTGGGGAAGGCGAATCATTGCCTTGATGACTTTGGCTGAAGGTTGGAATGGGTGTAAACATCGGTGCTTGCTGCATGGCGGCAGCAGCTGGTAGCAGATGATGAAATGAGATCGGGAGAGGCAAATCATCGCCTTGATGACTTTTGCCGAAGGTTGGAGGGGGTGTGAACATTGGTGCTTGCCGCATGGCAGCTGCACCTGGGTACCGTTGTCCTGCATGATGTGAGAATCATGCATGGACATGAATACTAGGTGACCCTCAAAAGACAAAGTCTGTTAGCTTAGTCCTCAGACTAGTCAACCCATACCTTGGTTTCAAACCATGGTCCATATTTCCAGTTTTCTCCAAGTTTCGTGATCTGAATACATTTTGACGGAAAAAGTCTAATGTGAGATGGGAATCACATTTAGACCTAGTTGATGTGAGAAGAGAAATGAAGGTTAAGGTATAGCCTTGCCTTTGGCTTATTCACTTTGGCTAGAGAAAACCATAGAGAAAAGTACAAAGCCTATAAAAAACCTATCCAAAAAGACCGTGTTTCAATTCCTGCCAACTGTCTTATTTTTGCTACCTACTTTTCTCTAGTGTTTCTTTACTTTACTTTTTCATTAGGATGCTTTGACTCACCTGACACTTCATAAAATTGTACCCATAGGGTATGATGTCATCATGATGTCATAAGACTCCACAGATACTCCTGCAGGTATTCTGTTGAAAGATATTATGTCATCAAGCTCTAGATTATTCTACTCCACAATGACATCATCCATGATGTCATTTCCTTCTAGAATATTCTGCTCCACAATGACTCACTCTGACTCACTCATGGAAGGTTCTGGAATCTTTTGCTCCACAATGATGTCACTCTTGATGTCATTATGATGTCATTACTCCACATTCCAGAATGTTCTGCTCCACAATGATGTCATAGCTCCATCTTTCACTTGTATTTTATTCTTTTATTGGGTTTGACCCAATATTTTGATTGGTCCTCCTTATTTTTTATTGTTTGTGAACCTAGGTTACTTTCCCACACAAAATGTATATAAGGAGAGCCCATTCTCCCCCCAAAAAATATGATCTCCCATTTGTAGCAATCTGCCTATCAGATATTTCACTTGCAAAGTTAGTCCCTTTGAAGTGAGACAAGTGCAGGGAAAAGAATTTCCTTGAGATTATAAGTTTCTTACCTTAGAAACTTATTTAGTGCTATAGACCAAGTGTTCTTGGTCACATATATTGTCTTTGAGACCCCTTTGTCTCATTGCTCTGTGCCCTTTGACTAAGCGATCTTAGTCATCTATCATATTATTGAGATCACGTCTCACTAGTTGTCCCATAGACCAAGCGATCTTGGTCAAGTTCCAGTCCCATTTGTTCAAGTGATCTTGAACATATATTGTATATTTGAGACTGTTGTCTCATAGTTCCAGTGCCCATAGACCAAGTGATCTTGGTCATATTTCGTATATTTGAGACCATGTCTCACTAGTTCCAGTATCCAAGTCCAGAGCCTAGAAGGAGATTTCCTAGGCAAATATGTCCCAGAAACCAAATTACGTGTCTAGAAGCTTATTCCTAGACAAGAGATTTGAGTTTCAATAAAGAAAAGTAAAGCTCCGACTAGGTTAATCTTAATAAATATTAGTTTAGCAAGCCTCCCAAGAACTCACACATTATCTACCACAAAATAGGAAAAGTCGTAGACCGTGTTAATTGAGGACTGGCAAGAAGTCTTATCCAAAGTGTAATTGTGGTGTCATTACATTTACATGACTTTATATAAGACCCTCAGTTATTAAGATACCGTGACTGTGAACCAGATGGAAGTGGTTAATTATTTGGCGGAGGAAGTCATGCTGGCCTGGAGACTGATTCAGATGTTGTATACTGGATGTCATTGTCAGTCGTGCGCAGCGATCCCCCCCGGTCAACAAGCACATACACTAGCCACTGCAATTCTTGATCCACCTTCCCAAGCTCCATTTCTGTTTCATGATGTAAGGACTCGTTAAAGATGCTCAGCCTCCTTGATGTCTCAAGTAGCCAGCCTCTGTACAAGTATTTCATGCGCAAAGTTTCTTGAACCGCCTCCTTGTAGTGAATAGCGCAGTGGAAGGTGTGCGGGCTCATATCCTTTATAGTTGTCGACAACACTATCATGACAGATGTGACAATTATATGTAGGAACAATAAATATTCTATACATGGTATACCTCAATGTTCATACCTTCTGAGTACTGCTGACATGACTGTCTGTGCAAGATCTGCTCAGCACGATCATGGTATCTGTCTCCTGATAACAGCTGCTGGCGGAGGTAAGAATGGTAGAGTTTGGTATGTCTCTTTGACTCAGGAGTGCTGCTAGTATGACCTGATTCATCATGGTGAGAGATATCAGCAGTGGGGCAGTGTTTACCCCCAGACCACTTGGAATCAGGTGTCACAGGGAAGTTGTCGTCCTCCTCTGAGACAATACTCTCGGACTCTGCCATTTATAATATATTCAAGTCTATCTGCAAAACACCATGATATGAGAGTCATCCATACCTGATATTCCAATTGATGGGGGAGAGTTTGGAGGTGAGTTTGAAGGAGAAGAGAGCTTTGACTTATCATAGCTGGCCTGAGTGACAGAATGATAGGGGCTACAGATAGCTGGCTTTTCATCACAGAAAGTAGTACAAGTAGCGGCCAAGCTTAAGTTCATTTTTTCCATGGGTAGGGTTTTAGGTGCAATCCTTTCTACCACTTTGAGTCTAAGTCAGCCCTCTTTCAAGTCTGGTTCACTCAATCCTTTGGAGGACTCCGAGTTCATGGCACATACTACTACTATCCAATCCAACTCGGAGATACTCGAGTCATGCCAACTTGAACACGATCATCGTCAAGATAATGATGCAGCGATAGTTCAAAAATCAGAGGTGCAGTCTGGGCATTCGGCCAGTCTGAATGAGACACAGAAGGATCAAAAAGTTGTAGTAAGCACTCGTTGTGAAAAGCTTGCGCCAACGGTAGTACGGTTGCTTACACTTTGGTCTGACAAGGATCTACTATTACTTGTATCATGAAGTCCTGGTCCTGCACCAGCGGTGAAGCACATCATGATCCATAGGGAGAAGACGGGTACTGATTGGCAATCGGTCTTCGATGTCATCAAGTATGACAAAGAAAAACAAGCAGTTGTGGTTATTCAGGAAAGAGTGGTGGTATGATGTGGCCTTCATAATGACGATGATGGAGGCTATGTCAAGAATGACTGAGTTGGCCTAGCGCAATAGTATTAGTCTGAATCATGTTAAATCGGTATTAGGTTGACTACTTACCAGTATCATTCACACAAGTCAATATTAAATCACGGAGCCTAACTTACATACCGTCTGTCGAATGGTCACACTCCATGTTCTCTTCCACCATCTGATGTCCACATAGTAAGTTTGCCTTCTCAAGACATTTTTGCCTATGTCATCTGCGAGCATTATCATCCTCGAGTGTGCTTTGCAGACTTGGACCCAGAGTCATCTAGGGCAAAATGCAGAAAACCCACCTCTCATAAGATGAAACTCTAGCTTATCCATACCCCGAAAACGAGTTGCTCTGATCTGCAAATGCTGATCGTCCAAAGGACAGTGTCACATTGGGATCATTACAAAAGATCTCATTCACAGCAAGCATCCGTCTTGAAAGGTGCGAAGATAAACACAATACATTGGCATTGAGCACCTGAGAGCCAGAATGTGAAATGGGTGGCAAGAGCAGAAGGGCAGGAGGCGGCATGATACTGGTGGACGCAAAAATAAAGTCCTGGAGCATTTCCTCAACAACTCCTGAAAATTAGCTGCATGAGCCCCCACCCTGTGAACGAGAGTAATGCACTTACTCTCAATATTCTGAATCCAGAGATTCAATCAATCTATAGCTATCTCTCGGTCTTTCTCAGTGGAATCCTCTGGATGAATATCCTCGTACCTGAATATCCCAGCTTCACTGGAGTGGTGCTGCTCAAACTCGATGGGCTCCAGGGAAGCACAGCACACAGGCATTGTACGACCACTTGATATTTGGCCAAGCTTCGAGGACTTGTACATCCAAACACCCTTATCTGTGTCGTCAAAGTTCAGAATTAGACAAAGGGGGTGATTAGAGAAGGAGAGATGCACCAATAGAACCTTTCACACTGTGTTAAGTCCAATGAATCCAGACTCACTAACCTGGCACATTTCACTTGAGAGGTTGCATTCAGCTGGACATATGTCATCAATCAGCATATATTCAAGATGCAAAGGACCACTCACCAGGTGCTGCCGAATAGCTCCTGTCTACTCCAAGCACCAACACACTTGCTTTACTCATCTCCAACAACTGCGTGCTCACCCTCACCCCTATTCCTGCAATATCTATATGCTCTGAGCTCAAATCTGCACAATAGCTCATAACATTTGCATCAATCTCGCTATCTGTCCGTCGACACTTTGTGTTTGACATGCATTGTGCCTCTCGTTGACGCAGATGGATGTCCTCCTGGATGTCCTTCTCAGGTGTGCAGGAGACTGAGTGGGATACTGAGAAACAGGAGGGAGAACAATAATTGGAGGACCAGGGGAGCAAAATGTCAAGACGCCACGAAAACAGGCGCATCTCTGGGTATGGCATCTTTTGGAGTGGAAGGGTCTTTCACTGGGGAGATGTGAGTATGCATTTCCTGATGAAGATAAGACGTGACTCACTATGTACAAGCTTGCCCAAAACTGCATTTGCAACCTGCCAATATACATCAGCCATGGCCTGTTTCACCA
Organism: Suillus bovinus; assembly: GCF_016758785.1. NCBI lineage: Eukaryota > Fungi > Basidiomycota > Agaricomycetes > Boletales > Suillaceae > Suillus > Suillus bovinus. The sequence goes on from NW_024542072.1 coordinate 150,932, forward strand.
TCCACCTTAAATCAGCATTGGGAACAATCATGCGCTTCTCCACAGGCCTGGGAATGGTGTACATGCCTACCCATTTACCACACATCTATGCGATTAGCATCATCAATTATCTGCTCATTAGACTTGAAAATCTAAAATACTCACTGCCCTGCCCCGATGGTGCATTGGATGTAGGGGGCATGTCTTCATTAGATGGAGATGAAGTGCTGGAGGAGGTTGAAGGTAACATGACTTACTGAGATGTCAGTCACACACACTAACAGGGCCTTGGGATTTTGCCGCATCATACCACATCCTGGTGCATTGGTGCCGCACCCTACCTAATAGTGTCTTATATCCCTGTATAATATGTCTATGTCGTCCATAAAGGCCATGAATATGATTATTGATGCAAAAATATCATAGTATATGTTTTTGAGTTAGAATTACACTGATACAACAGTGATAGTATACTTGATGGGTGCGGCAGTGATGCGGTAGTGATGTGGCAGTGGCTGTGCACTACTGCACTACCGCACCCACCTTATGCACTACACTTGCAGCACCTCATGTGAAACTTGGTTAAACTACTAAACAAACTCCTCACACAGTTCAACGCCTCAATGCCTATTGTTCAAGATATGTCTTCATTGGTGACATGCCTTGACAACTTCACTACAGCACATCTTCAGGCCTCAAACATGATTCTGTGCCCCTGCGAGAACAGATATTAGGGTCTAAGGTATGTATGTGATGGGTATATGGCCTTTAGATAAGACTCATTAGTTTCACAGTACACAAGTTCTATGGACTACTGTCAACTTAAGACACCTTATGTGCCTTCCTTGGTCATGGCCGCAGTTTCGGCTTTTGGATCTGTCTCTTGTTTTTAGGAATGACTTCGGGCTCACTTCCTTCACTAAAGTTTGGCCTGCACTATCATGTAAAGTGTTTCAGAGCAATCCATGCTACAATATGACAACAACTCACGTCCACTTCTCCTTCGAATTTGGGTGCATATGGATCTCCGTCACCATGATTCCAGTACTCAGGAGGCCCTTGTATGGATTCCATCGGTCTTGGTGAGCATTGGCATCTTTTACCCATCGTTCATTCCTAGCAGCGCCTGCAGCCAATGAGAGCTCAAACATTCATTGTTCTAGTATACCAAGACACTCCAAGTTGACGTCTATATCCATCAAGGACATTGGAGGTCAAGTCAAGTATCACGCCAGTATCACACCAACAACTTGAACAGCATTCATGCAAAAAATATGTTAGCATCTGCAAAGAAAGAACATCGTTATTAGTGGTTGTGCGATAGAGTATGGTGCATGTCTCATGCAATTAGTACTACATGCCAGTAGTAGCCAGAGGGCGCATAAGCGAGACAGGCCATTGCAAGGAGGGTGATCTAGTGATAGTATGAATGTCAATGTCTCATGCAGTACATAGTACATACAGTAATGATATCAAGACTCACCGTCAAGAGGCCACTACACCCATTACTGCATCCATGCTGCAGCATAGTACTCAACTTGTTTTCGGGATTAGACTCTCAAAGGCATGACCGTGAGGTGCATAATTGATGAGTTTGACGGTAAACCAATTATATTGTGCACATCAACAGTGATTATCGAAACTAAAAGTGAAATGTGCTGATTTGGTGCGGGTGCAGCAGTAATGATGTGTTAGTGGTGCAGCAAGTTGCAGCAAAATACCTGAGCCCTAACTAACACCATCATCAGAAGTTCGATCAACATAGCTCTTTTGGTATCCCATCATTTTACCAACATCACTGACAGCAATCCCACTTTCACCAGGCCATTTCAACTGTCAAGCTCAATATTCGTCTCTCTTACAGTATTTCAAGTTAGTTTCCCTCTCTTGTCAGAACAAAGTATGGCACTTCTACTAAGTTATATCCTCAAGAGGATCAAACTAACTTAGCTGCAGTGCAGGCGACTCCATCAGGTTGGGTTTTAGACTCTGCCAAGACCTGAGGCCTGAGCACTCATACCTGGTTGTCCTACATTGCAGGCTAGAGTGCCGCTGCCATGCACTTTTCTAAAACCCTTTGGACTGGCTTCTTTTTTGTTTTTTCTAGTGATGGTGTCTTGTAAGGCTCCAGGTTACATGTGGGAGCGGACGACAGACATTCAAGGGCTCACTAGATATCATTCAGCTTGTCCTTTCTATAAGAGATGCAGCACCCTTGCCAGTCAGAAGAGACAACTCCCAAACTCTGGGGCTAGCACATCATCAGTGAGTGGCCTTTCAAGGTTGCTTCAGACTTGTACTAATCATTCTTAGTGAATCTCAGCTGTCTGGCATATGAGGGACCATCCCAGCCTGAAACCCATTGCCCCTTTCAAGCTTCTCAGGCCAGTGTTCATGGCACATCATTCATACTGTGCATCCCAGGCCAACTCTCCTGAAGACTCTCAGCGCCCTCATGAATCAGGGAAGGACGGTGCTGACATTGAAATGAGGGATGATTCTAGACAGGAATTGAACTATGGTTCAGGTTTGTGTCTCTTTGGCTAGTATTCGTGTTTTGCCTACATAGCTCGAATAATTTTAGAGAAAAACTTGCCTCCAACGAGATGAACTCTGAGAACTTTCATTGACATCAAGCATTTGGACCAATATCTTAATCCTTCTGACAATGCTAACAGCTCAACAGTCCAAAGTTCAGCCCTGCAAACAGCCCAATTCAGAATTCAGCGGGTTCTTTTAATGCTAAGGGACATGCTCCAGACTACCTTCAATACCTTTGGACTCTCACGACTATATCCTCACCATCCTTCTTTTGAACCAGATAAATTTATTCCATCGACACTACTTGCAAGAACATCTCCCATAGCCCAAACAACAGACTCTGCGCCTTATGTCTTAGCGCCGCCCTTTCCATTTGCTAATATAACTATCTATCGGCTTATGACTTGGATGAACTCCGGCAGCAGTCAATCATCTGAAACACCAAAGTCTCCCACTTGGTCAAGGATGTTATCCTGGCAGAGAACTTCGACCGCAAGCACCTCGAGGACTTTTCTGTGAGCGCCCCAATTGGGGGCATGCCACCTCATAGGATTTTTGCCATTGGTAAGCTTTGTTGAAGCTAGCATGTTTCTCTACTGCGATTGACAAATTTAGGTTGCTGACAGTATCAAAGATGTTCTGGGTGGCCTGTCTCGCATATCAAAAACCAGTATGGTATCCCTTCTCACTTTTTGCTGCAGGGAATTGTTTCATTCCTGCTGGGATATCTTATTGGATGAAGATTTCCTCGAGGCTTACCATCATGGGATCATTTTACAATGTGCTGATGGTGTGTTATAGAGGGTCTTTCCCCGACTCTTTACATACTCAGCTGACTATCCAGAAAAGTACATATTTTAACCTGTGGCGTCAAAATGCTGAATCACGCATCAATTTATAGGGTTCTAATTGCTACTATCAAGGATATGGGCTCATGTCTGTGCCCTCATTGTCTCACACTAAAGGCCTTGTTCAGCTCTCTTGGGCTGGTGAGAGACATAAATGGCCGAGTAGCCAACCTTCGAACCTACATCATGTCCAAGGTTATGAAGGCTTGCGAATTTATTGCATCAGGACATACAGTAGATGGTGTAGAGCCTCGCGCCTCCAAAGGCACTTCCTTTGAATTTTCCCACATTCCCTACACACTCTAGCTCTAATCCCAAGGATATGTCTTGCACAGTAGTGCTTCATATATTTTACTTTGCAGATTCCGTGTGCAGCCACTCGCACTTTGCATGCACCACACATCCGTGTTAGCATCATCCGCATACCCGTCCATCCATCCTCCCCATGTCCTTAGATGTCCATTGGTGCGTGTTCTCACTATATTTCCATTTTGACCAATTGTTTTCATTGCTAATTCTTGGCCTAGCGCTACGTGCGCAGCCAAGACCCTATTACCTATCTCGCATACTATATTTAGCTTACTCGGGTCGCTACATCAGACCTGCGCACCTAGCGGCGCTTAGCCATCTTTACATATACTATCTCTTTACTCTATTTTCGAGGTCAATTTTCCGCCCACTTTCTGTGTGTCTCTAGATACTAAGAATTTTACTCGTTGTTTGTGGTTGACTATCCAAAGTCGTGCGCTTCGGTTCTCGCTCTCCATCTTAGCATCAGCCAACCATAGTTGGGGTGTTAACACTTGTCTTGCCTCGTCTCTCCCTTGCTTGTCCCTTGCCTTCACTCATGCGCGCTACCTTCGCATCACGCATCTCGATCTTCGCCCTTTCACACTCGCACGCATTCGCCTTTCATACATCGCATCATTTCCGCTTTGCGCATTACTTAGACTTAGTACTTCATTAGTTGTTTGGTGTCCCTCTTTTTACAAAGAGAGGTTTCCTTTACTCAGTTAGCTGCCCTTGGGACAATGATTTCACTCGTGCCCGGGTCTATCTGTGTTTGCTTAGCTTAGCACCAACTTTCCCCACAGTCTAGATTCCTCATCTTCAATGGTACAAAGGTGGAAAATACTCTTGGAGAGGGCTCATGGGTCCCTATTTTGGTGAGCATGATGGCTTCTGGTGCTTTTTCATCAACTCAAACTGTTTGCCACTGAAAGAATCAATTTGTGTGCAAGCTTGGACAGTCCAGCCTAGACCCCTTCTGTATGCTTGTGGTGGACCTTATGTACGAGTGCGAACTGGGCACTTGGAAAGCGCTATTCACCCATCTAATCAGGCTTCTGTATGCCCTTCCACAGGGTAGCCAGCTGGTTGCCCTCCTTGATAGCAGGTAGGAAAAGTTTGTATGGGTGCTGTGACCTGCTAACTCCAATGGGCTGGCAAGATTTCGAGAGATTCCAATGTTGTCTTAATAACCGAGGGTCTTATATAAAGTCATGTAAATGTAATGACACCACAATTACACTTTGGATAAGACTTCTTGCCAGTCCTCAATTAACATGGTCTATGACTTTTCCTATTTCGTGGTAGATAATGTGTTGTTACGACTTGGATGGTATCTGTTGGCGATGCTCAAACAGAGCGTGTGTCGTCAATGGTCGAGGACGTCCTTGGGCTAGCCCAAGGTTAGGGGTCTTACTTGGCGAGGCTTCGGCAAGTAAGATTTGACGCCTATGTCCAAATTGGGTAGCTTACGTCAAGCGGATGCTAGACAATGAGCTGTATTTGCCAAGACTTACGACACCCGAAGGTTAATCGTAAGATCGTCGTTAATTAGAAGGACGGAAGTCCGACTAGTTAACAGAGGCTTTGCTCGTCGACAAAGTCGATGAGTAAAGATCGAGACTAAGGACTTATCCGCGAAGAGCAGATAAGAAGATAGAATATAGACTGCTGGCTAGGCAGAAAGGATCACTCTGGTGAGAGTAGGAGGTCAAGAACCAAGTAGATTCAAGTTAGGGAATACAGTACATGGTAGCGAGTTTATATAGAGGACAGGAAGAGTATTAGTGGATGATAACTCGTACTACCAAGAGAGGTAAGTGGTAAAGGGGATAACCATAAAAGGAAGGCATGTTCGAGGTGAGACACGAGTGAGTCCTGAACGCGCTGATAAGAAAGTGAGTCAAAGATCAGAACAGGAAGTGAAACATGCAGGGGTACGATCGTGCAACTGCGGAGCTAAGTATAAGTAACATGTGCGACTGCGCACTGAGTCAGAGATCAAGAAAGGGAAAAGGGCAAAGGGGATGCGTTGTGCATCATATCATAGGTTACCGTCTGGACGGTAAGGGCAAGGGGACTGTCCACAGGATCAGTCAGGTGGTGTAACGGAGCATGGGTATGCTTCGTCAGCGAAAGGATCTGGCCAAATGTACTGGCTCTGCTGAAGCGACAGGTAGAGAGCGAAAGGGAATGCAAGAATAACAAGGATGACAAGGGTGAGGTCGGGGTAAGGGTATGATGTGAGGGCTGATATGAGGAGGATGAGGAGAAAAATGGTAGGGGCCCAAGCGTCTAGATGTTCTTGTAACATGTGTGAGTTCTTGGGAGGCTTGCTAAACTAATCTTTATTAAGATTAACCTAGCCAGAGCTTTACTTTTCTTTATTGAAACTCAAATCTCTTGTCTAGGAATAAGTTTCTAGACACATAATTCAGTTTCTGGGATGTATTTGCCTAGGAAATCTCCTTCTAGGCTCTGGACTTGGATACTGAAACTAGTGAGACATGGTCTCAAATATACGAAATATGACCAAGATCACTTGGTCTATGGGCACTGGAACTATGAGACAATGGTCTCAAATATACAATATATGTTTAAGATCGCTTGGTCTATGGGACAACTAGTGAGACGTGATCTCAACAATATGATAGATGACTAAGATCACTTAGTCAAAGGGCACAGAGCAATGAGACAAAGGGGTCTCAAAGACAATATATATGACCAAGAACACTTGGTCTATAGCACTAAATAAGTTTCTAAGGTAAGAAACTTATAATCTCAAGGGAATTCTTTTCCCTGCACTTGTCTCACTTCAAAGGGACTAACTTTGCAAGTGAAATATCTGATAGGCAGATTGCTACAAATGGGAGATCATATTTTTTTTTGGGGGGGAGAATGGGCTCTCCTTATATACATTTTGTGTGGAAAAGTAACCTAGGTTCACAAACAATAAAAAATAAGGAGGACCAATCAAAATATTGGGTCAAACCCAATAAAAGAATAAAATACAAGTGAAAGATGGAGCTATGACATCATTGTGGAGCAGAACATTCTGGAATATGGAGTAATGACATCATAATGACATCAAGAGTGACATCATTGTAGAGCAAAAGATTCCAGAACCTTCCATGAGCGAGTCATTGTGGAGCAGAATATTCTAGAAGGAAATGACATCATGGATGATGTCATTGTGGAGTAGAATAATCTAGAGCTTGATGACATAATATCTTTCAACAGAATACCTGCAGGAGTATCTGTGGAGTCTTATGACATCATAATGACATCATACCCTATGGGTACAATTTTATGAAGTGTCAGGTGAGTCAAAGCATCCTAATGAAAAAGTAAAGTAAAGAAAGAGAAAAGTAGGTAGCAAAAAATAAGACAGTTGGCAGGAATTAAAACATGGCCTTTTTGGATAGGTTTTTTTATAGGCTTTGTACTTTTCTCTATGGTTTTCTCTAGCCAAAGTGAATAAGCCAAAGGTAAGGCTATACCTTAACCTTCATTTCTCTTCTCACATCAACTAGGTCTAAATGTGATTCCCATCTCACATTAGACTTTTTCCATCAAAATGTATTCAGATTGTGAAACTTGGGGAAAACTGGAAATATGGACCATGGTTTGAAACCAAGGTATGGGTTGACTAGTCTGAGGACTAAGCTAACAGACTTTGTCTTTTGAGGGTCACCTAGTATTCATGTCCATGCATGATTCCCACATCATGCAGGACACCACCAGAGGCGGACATGATGATCGTAAGATGTGGAAGCAACAAGGGTGCCAGCAGGGTTCACAGTAAGGGTATTGATGCCCTTAGTACTATTGCCCCTGCCAGTGCAAGGATGACTGACCTGTTCCCACGTTGATGTATCCCACTCCCGTATGGTGGGATCCAGATAGGAACCCACTGTGAATAGCCGTCTGCCATCTGACACCCATGAAAGGGAGTAATTCCATGCTGAATTGAATGCAGCGTGAGCCTTTAAGGTTTTGATTTGTTGCCTGCTGTTCGTATTCCATATTTGGATATCCTCAGATGTTGCGATGGCAAGATGTTCTCCGGACGGTGAATACCGAATGCAGTGAACATAATCACCACAAGCAATTGGATTGCCTTGCTGCTTCCATGATTTCACACTCCACAACTTCATAGCTTTGTCCTTTGAACCAGTTACCAGCACTTCTCCATCTTGAGAAAAGTCCACTGAGTGAATCATTGTGATCACCACTTGCTATAAATCTCTCGTCTCGTGATACTGCAACTGCCCACACCCAACTGCGATGACCTTCCATTCTCCTCACCACACCATTGTCTTTCAAGTCCCACAACACGTCTGAGATGAAATGGTTAGCAGCACGGGACTTTGAAGATATCCTACAGGTGTTTTGAGTCACTTAGTAACCTTAGTGCTTGATTTGCTGATATGTTCTCTGCCATTAGTGCACTATTCCAGTGTTTGAAGGACTATTTCCCCTGGACCATGACATGATTGTGCAATCACTGCTTTATCGGTTTGCAGAATGGCATGCGCTCACAAAACTTAGGATACATTCAGACTCTACAATTACCTTTCTCGAAGAAACGTTCAAGAAACTTTCTCGCAAGTTACGCAAATTTTGAAACTGTTACCTGCACCACTTTTACTACTGTTGAATTACCCAGAGAGAAGACAGCATGCCAATGCAAGGCTGCCCAATGTTCTGAAAATGGTGATGCTTCTCAAGAGCCCAGTTGGGCAAGGGTCAAGAAGTTTAATTTACTGACATATAAATTCCATGCAATGGGGGACTACTGCAAGAACTATCAGGCTCTTCGGGACTGACGGATTCCTTTACTACTCAAATAGTGAATGCTGTGTCTTCCTGCCATGCTATATGCCTGATGTTAAGTTTGGATAGGGAGAACTTGCCCACAGAGCCCTTAAGGCTTTCTATCCTGCTGACCAACAAATTAGACACACCAGGACAATTAGCAAAAACAATGAACAGGAGACATGTACTACGGCGTGTAGCGGAGGCAGGAGGAAGCGTACCCTCCGCTAGTAACCAATCGCACGCGGACACCCCCCCTTCATTGAAAATACATCACCATATATCAAATTCTCAAACAACCCAGGTCCGTCTATTCACTTTTCTCCAAGAAAATGAGGGGCAATCCTGCTATCAAGGTAGGTGCAAAGCTTATGGACCTGAGTCATACTTTTTACTAACCGGAGGCGGTCAGAATTTCATCCCTAAACTGAGGGACCACATTCTTTATAGGCTTCAGGGGTTGGACATCAGTTACTATGACCACACCTTTACGGATGAGGAATGAAACATGGATGATCATTCCCAATAACACCATCTATTCAGTTCAGACCATGCAAATATGCTACACTACTTATGACTTAAGGCACGAATATGACAGCATTAACCCCCGAACTCATGGCGATGTTGTAGTACTCTCAGGCGAGTCGACGCCCAGCCACTCATACTGGTATGCGAGGGTGTTAGGTATTTATCACATGGAGGTATGGCTCACTGGCAATGGTGGGAGCAAGCCTTTGAAGCAGCACCTTGAAGTTTTGTGGGTCCGATGGCTGGCAGTGCTTCAGGGCCATCGATCTGGCACTAAGCATGCCCGTCTTCCAAAGATTGCTTTTGTGGAGGAGTCTGATCCAAATGCATTTGGATTCCTTGACCCAGGGCAAGTAATATGAGAAGCTCACCTACTTCCCACATTTGCCTCTGGACATGGCGTAAGCTTGCTTTGGCAAGGAGAATCATCAGTGCGCCCTGGGGGACAGCTAGATGACTGGGAGGAGTACTATGTTGGAATGTAAGTGTAAATATTCAAGAGTTCATAAAAACCACCTAACTTTGAGCCAGATTCGTCGATCGAGACATGTTCATGCGATATACACACCTGGGTGTTGGCCATCCCATCACTTTGCGCAGAGTAGCCAGGGACTGCTTTGGCTCTCAGTCGGCAATACGGTCTGATGCCATGGATGTTGTGAATGACGAGGATGCGCATGATGAAAATGATGGTGATGGCGAGGGGTTTGAAGAATTCAATGAGGAAGGGGAGGATAGTGACGAAGGGTGCGGATACGACTCGGAGTCCAGTCTGAATGATGGAGAACATGAGGAGGGTGTCGAGGAAGAATTCGACAAATTGTCTTTTTAAAATGAAATGACAGATACTGAAGTCTCGTTTAGTTGCAATGTGAATGTGTTACAAGAACATCTAGACGCTTGGGCCCCTACTATTTTTCTCCTAATCCTCCTCGTATCAGCCCTCGCATCATACCCTTACCCTGACCTCACCCTTGTCATCCTCATCATCCTCGCATTCCCTTTCGCCCTCTACCTGTTGCTTCAGCAAAGCCAGTACATCTGGCCGGACCCTTTCGCTGACGAAGCATACCCATGCTCCGTTTCAGCACCTGACTGATCCTGTGGACAGTCCCCTTTACCTTTACTGTCTGGACGGTAACCTATGATATGATGCACGACGCATCCCCTTTGCCCTGTTCCCTTTCTTGATCTCTGACTTGGTGCGCAGTCGCACATGCGACATATACTTAGATCCGCAGCTGCACGATCATGCCCCTGCACGTTTCACTTCTTATTTTTGATCTTTGACTCACTTTCTTATCTAGCACGTTCTGCCTCGACCGAACGTGCCTTCCTGTTATGGTTATACCCTTTACCGATTGCCTCTCCCGGTAGTACGAGTTATCACCCACTAATACGTCTCCTGTCCTCTATATAAACTCGCTACCATGTACTATATTCCCTAACTTGAATCTACTTGGTTCTTGACCTCCTACTCTCACCAGAGTGATCCTTCTGCCTCGCCAGCAGTCTATATTCTATCTTCTTATCTGCTCATCGCGGATAAGCCTATAGTCTCGACCTTTACTCATCGACTTCGTCGACGAGCAAAGCCCCTGTTAACTAGTCGGACTTCTGTCCTTCTAATTAACGACGATCCTTATGATTAACCTTCGGGTGTCGTAAGCCTAGGCCGATATAGCTTATCGTCTTGCACCCGCGTGACATAAGCTACCCAATTTGGACATAGGCGTTAAATTGTACTTGCCGAAGACCCGCCAAGTACGACCCCTAACCTTGGGCTAGCCCAAGGACGTCCACAGACCGTTGACGACACAAGCTCTGTTTGAGCGTCGCCAACAGATACCATCCAAGTCGTAACAGAATGAATAAACATCATATGGACTCAGACTGACCATCCGTTGGTCAGTCACAGTTATCTTCATCTCAGTCAAGGTGAAGTTGTCGCAATTGCTATTCATACTTCACCGTTGTATCTCCAAGTCAGCACTCGCCAGTATATGTGCTGAACAATGAATACTAGTTTTTTCCTTGATGTCTGGTCTGATGCATCGGAGTCGCATCAGAATGAAAGGCACTGCTGAATTTGGTCCCTCGCAGGCTACTATGGTGCAATGTGACCACATTTTCATGAATTCCACGGTGTTCTTGATCCGGTGAAAATTTCCAAAGTTATCTTTCAAGGGAAAGCCTTGAATGGCCTTTATATTCAAAGCATATACTGGTGGACATCAAGAACACTTGACAAGATTGACACAATTCCCCCACTACCACTCACAGGCTGCAATGGTGCCATGGAGCAGCATATGTCACAAATTCCCATACTAATTTACATATGATGTTCAGTGCTAATGCCACCTGCTGGGAGAAAGCCTTGAATAGTGATATAATTCAAACTATAAATATGAGGAAACAAGAACACTCAACAAGCGGAACTCAATTATACTACCATCCTGTTGCTGGTCGGAATGTAAAATAGTAACAACTTTGCTACAAACTCCTCATGGTAGTCTAAATTTACAAGCATCCATGCCTATGTATTGACAACTCAAATATCTTGTAGTATAAATTGACATATTAAGTTGGAGCAGAATGAATGACCTTTATGTCCAAAACATATACAGTGGACATCAAGAATGCTCGACAAGATTGACACGATTCCCCCACTATCAGCTGCAATGGTGCCATGGCGCAGCATTGTCACAAATTCCGATACTAATTTACATATGATGTTCAGTGCTAACGCCATGTCAGAAAATTCGAAAATCCATTTTAAGCCATCATAATGGATTGAAATAGACAAATTCAGCTGCACTATTTTAATCCTGATGTAATAAGAGAGTCTTATTACAATAAAATTATTATTATTATTATAATTCAATTTGTAACAACACTGGCAATAGAAATTTTAATGAATAGTGATACCTTTGCACTCCCCGTTTGGAGCTTATTTGAACATTGTGGAGCTCATTATAATATCTGCTACAATAATCATTAAAATTGCATTTGCAAGTCCCATGAGACTTGTTGCAATACTCCAAATGCGATTGCGAGAAGATTGTAACTTATTCACAACTGGCAGTGTTCATGAATTGTATCATTGGACTGCTACTATCAATACAATATTATTCTATTAGTACTTGAAACAAGCTGTAGTCAAATGTCTAGATCAGCAGTAATATGTTATGAGGTCGCTGTGCAACCAGGATTCAGGGTGAAACCTGTGCCAGTAGTATTCAATTGAAAATTGAGCCAGCAGCCTGAGGGGCATGTCAAAATATGAAAAACATGATTCGCAAGTAAGGATAAACTCACCAAGACACTGCGAACAGTGGGCAATGACTTCGATCAGCATGGCTCGAGCTTGACGGAGGATTGACATGCTGCAAATGGCAGGAACGACTCAGATCAGCATGGCTGTTGCTCGAACAAGGATCAACACACTCACTCTCTGCAAATGGTAGGGCAATGACTTGGATCAGCATGGCTGTTGCTCGAATGAGGATCGACACACTCACATCCTGTGAACTGATGGGCGATGACTTGGATCAGCATGGCTGTTGCTCGAACAAGGATCAGACAGACTCACTCACTGCGACTCCCCATCCAGAGTTGTCGAGTCTACATGCACTGCGAGCAAGTGAGAATGAGTGCCGCCTCTCATTCTTTTGTCACATTCAGGTGTCCTGGTGTCATCCGCATGTGTTCGTGCCACATCAGCACTTGCTGGCATGCATTGGGCATTTGCGCATGGTGTTGTCTAATCTTCATGAGATACAGAGCATCCCAACAACACACCAGAATCTTCTTGAAGCTGTAGAATAGATTTTTATACTGAATCCCTGAGCTTTTTCCATGGCCATCTTGAGAAAATACTGTATTTAGCAATGAAAGAAAAATAGCCTTGGATAAGGAGTACTTAGCGATGACAGGAGTGATAAAATAAACCGCTTACAATTGTAGTACTCCACGCAATTTCTCTGGGCATTATGGCAGATACTCCCCAATTCTGAAAGTTCCTGGGTGGCCCACCCTTCTTGACAGACATAAGGGATGCTTTGCCCATTAAAACCACTTTCAGGATCTGTTCAAAAGACATAGTTTTTGTCAATAAGCTGTATACAAATGAGGAAATGGCAACATACCTGAGCCAAGGGCTTCCAGTTACCAAATACAGGTGAATTGCTAGTATTGATAATGGTGTTTGGAAAGAGAATGGGAGGAAATAGTGGGTAGGTACGGCTTCTGGGTGTAGTGCCTAGCAACCTACAAAGCTCGTCGATGGTGTCTCGCTTAGAAGACGTGACAAAGTAATCAGAGCTTAGCCCAAAAATGCGACCAGCAACTCATCGCAACTTGATGAGTTCAGAAGACCGACCTGCTTCAAGTGCTTGTTGTAGCTGGATGATGTAAATTAGCAAATATTGAAGTCAATCAATGATATACATATGTACAGTCTTATGGAAATGATTTAAGGGCACAAGATGGTGCAGGTGATCCGGGAGCACACTATGTAGCTCGGACAATAATGTGTCTGCTTCTGCAGCTGAGTTCGCATAGCGAGCCTGTCAGTCAAACAGCAAACCAGGAGTTGAGGGAAGAGTCTTCTTTAGTAGCTTGGCGCTGGTGGGTACATCTCGTACATGATGCCATACTTCCTAGCGAACATCTTCACTTCCTCATCAAACGCCAGAAGCTGGGAGGGTGCCTTGGAGGCTTTGCAAGAAGGTTTGTTCACCTCCAAGATTGCATTCTTTTCTTCCAAGAATCGATTGCACTGCTTGATGGCTTGCAATTAAAGTTGAGCGTCCTTCAAAGTCTATTGAAAAGATCTGAATAAGTCGCTCAAAAATGACAGCTGTACCAATATATCTAACTCACTGTACTAATGTGAGATCTGTCATGAGCAGATGTACAATGACTTGTTGTACCTGCTGCAGGGTGAGGATTAGAAATAGAAGGATCAGAAACACAATGTTGCGATGTTGCAATTTCAGAGTCTGAATCATCGGACCGATGACTATGTCCCACGTTCATCTTGAATAAGAGGACACAATGGAATTTTGACTGTAATGTTGATGCGGATCAAGCTGAGGGAAGACGCAGAGGAATGGTCGACAGAGGATTGAATTGTGTGAGGGTTAATATATTGCGATCCAAACTCCGAAGCAGCCAGGACTTACTCAAGTGCTCGATTACGTAGGTCATGAGGCAAGCATGATGGTAATTGACCAATTGCCTTGCAGTTGCCAGCAGTTGACTTGATGTGGACTATGTAATATAACAAGCAGATTGGTCACCTTCGGATGAGCACAGGTGGAGCACAGACAGGCGAATTGGTTCCGCGGGATCAAATGTTTTGTCCTAGACCTAATATAATCATGAACGGAGTGCTCATGAGCTTCTCCAACCCATAATCATGAACAGAGTGCTCATGAGCTTCTCCAACACACCTGGTACTATCAGAAGTAGGTAAGTAAGCTTCTCAGTCCATAATCATGAATAGAGTACTCACCAGATGGTTACCCATAATCATGAACGGAGCGCTTATGAGCTTCTCCAATGCACCTGGTACTATTAGAAGTAGGTAAGTAAGCTTTTCAGTCCATAATCATGAATAGAGCACTCACCAGACTGTTACCCATAATCATGAACGGAGGACTCATGAGCTTCTCCAATGCACCTGTCATATTAACACTAACAAAAAGCAGGTAAGCTTCCCAGTCAGTTATGAACAGAGCACTCACCTGATAGTTTAATTGCTCATCAGTGTCTGAATCTTTAGTGCACCTGGCATGTTAGGAAGCAGGAGGTCTTACTAGAACTAACCATAACCTTGCAATGTGAGATCATGCACATGAATTGTCAAGTATATGATGACATAAGAGAGTGATTAAGATAACACTGGTGTAATTAGTATACATGGGAGTCTTTGTAAAGTTTCATGCGAAGGAACATATCAGTGTCAATTGAATCGACAACAAGGAAGTCACCAGGCTGAGAGCGATCCTCAAGCAACAGCGCCTGTTACAAGAACATCTAGACGCTTGGGCCCCTACCATTTTTCTCCTCATCCTTCTCGTATCAGCCCTTGCATCATACCCTCACCCCGACCTCACCCTTGTTATCCTTGTCATCCTCGCATTCCCGTTCGCCCTCTACCTGTCGCTTCAGCAGAGCCAGTACATCTGGCCGGATTCTTTCGCTGACGAAGCATACCCATGCTCCGTTACACCACCTGACTGATCCTGTGGACAGTCCCCTTGCCCTTACCGTCCAGACGGTAACCTATGATATGATGCACGACGCATCCCCTTTGCCCTTTTTCCTTTCTTGATCTCTGACTCGGTGCGCAGTCGCACATGCAACTTATACTTAGCTCCACAGCTGCACGATCGTGCCCCTGCGTGTTTCACTTCTTATTCTGATCTTTGACTCACTTTCTTATCTGCACGTTCAGGACTCACCTGTGTCTCACCTCGAATGTGCCTTCCTTTTATGGTCATACCCTTTACCGTTTACTTCTCTTGGTAGTACAAGTTATCATCCACTAATACACTTCCTGTCCTCTATATAAACTCGCTACCATGTAACATATTCCCTAACTTGAATCTACTTGGTTCTTGACCTCCTACTCTCACCAGAGTGATCCTTTCTGCCTAGCCAGCAGTCTATATTCTATCTTCTTATCTGCTCTTCGCGGATAAGCCTATAGTCTCGATCTTTACTCATCGACTTCGTGGACGAGCAAAAGCCCCTGTTAATTAGTTGGACTTCCGTCCTTCTAATTAACAATGATCTTACGATTAACCTTCGGGTGTCATAAGCCTTTGCAGATACAGCTCATCGTCTAGCACCCGCTTGATGTAAGCTACCCGATTCGGACATAGGCGTCAAATCTTACTTGCCGAAGCCTCGCCAAGTAAGACCCCTAACCTTGGGCTAGCCCAAGGACGTCCTCGACCATTGACGACACACGCTCTGTTTGAGTGTCACCAACAGATACCATCCAAGTCATAACAGTGCCCCCCTGATAATTGATTCAGTGAAAATAAACTCATTCTTATGCTGAGGTTGAGCTCTAACTCGCCATAAACCCAGGAGCCTGTCCTTCAAAGGTTGATTTTGAATGGGGGCATCACAAGGTTGAATAAGAGCCATGGGGTGGCTTGTGCCTTTAACTAAGCATGTGAATATGAATATCAAGCGACCAAAGATCATCCCATCTTGAGTCCTGATGATGACAGAGTCATATCTTGGGGCATTGTGAAACATCGGGGAACAGCGGAGGCAGTCTGTCGATGTCCGAAAATCAACCATCAACTCAAAGTTTGCTTTCAAGTACCAGAATTCTGTTACCTGCATGTGCGGCACAAATCAAAGTATTAGCGCTGTAGCTGGCTTATCAATATGAACGAAAATCTCACTATATTGGCACTCAATTCAAGTGCAACATGTCCATTTCATGCAATGACAGGTATCATGTTAAGAAAGGGGTTAAGTTTGGTATGAAACTGATGAAATGCCAGGTCTTCAAGGTGTGCTTGCTGAATGGCATGTATCGACAATGCACGCTGACATGATCCAAGCTTGATATGAAAGCTGGACTCCAGTCCAGGTGCGTTCAGAACTTCGTCATCGGAATCTGAATCATCAAGATCACTCGCTTCTTTCCTTGCATTATAGGCATTAAGGTTGTTGATGTGATAGTGAATCCATGCAGATACAAGGCTCCAATGGTCCGCACGTAAGATCTATTAGTATTCACAGTAATCAATGCAAGTTCAGACGCAGTAGAAGATGCCCGACCTGGTCTGCTACTTGTTTGAAATTTGTTCGGAGCTGGTAAGATTTTTTCAAAGGTCTATGCACTTTCTCATTTGGTTTGGTATTGAAATTCCAAGTAACACCTTTGGCCTTGATATCGTCAAAAAGGTGAACGCCCAAGTGATATTTTGGAAAATCCCAACTCTTTGATTCACATTCAGACTCGGAAATATATTTCTATGGAGGATCCATCAGCCATTTGATTCAGACAGCGCTAGCATGTCAGTGAAGCACAACTTACGTCCATGAGTCTTGAAAACTCATCAAGAGCAGCTCGACCGGCAGCAAGGGTCTGTGTGGTATGAACCTCGAGAGCTGCAAACATGTCTACATCTAAATGGGCTCAAATACATTGAAGGAGCGGATATCCAGACTTGTGTGTTTCGGGATCGAGTATGTCATGGGCAACAAACAGAATCAACTACATGTAAAGGGACATCAATTAGAATTGAGATCTCAAGAGTGTCCGAGTCGATCACCTTTAATATGTCTTTGTGCTTTGTCCCGTCAGTAGAAGCTAACTCCCATGACCTCCTTGAAGTGGTTGAGATTCCTCCACCTTGGCACTGCCGCAAACCTGAGGAATGCTTATAATAGATGTCTACGATGAAACAAAAAAAAACAGACCCTTCATCAATTTTAGTCGCAGCGTGTCTACCAACTTCATTGACACATTTTTGCAGCTCAATTCACAAGTGTTTTCCCCACAGTCCTTCATGGTGAGTATGTAGGCGGTCAAAACAAAGGGCACGAAAGACGTCCAGAAGCTTTGATATATTGAGAGAGTTCTGTTGAGTTACGCTGTGAACTTGATTCCAGAAATATGGGATTCAAATAATACTTACTTCAACATCTCTCAATGACTGAGACTTCAGCTTCTTCTCTCGCTTTGCCTTGGTGTACTTCCTTCTTGCCTTCCTGAGTAAGCAAACAGAATCGTGACATGTGCGAAGTGGCCAGGTCTCCAACAGGTTATGTAACTCAGCGCACGGAACCAAACAAATTGGACATGGAAATTTGCCCATGACTCCACAGATCAGGGACATAATGCATCTGCAGACATTACATGTTAGCAACAATGATAGATGACACTCCAGACTGTACACACTGTTCCTCGTAGTCCGCAGACAAGATTGGAATGATAGGGAACATAAGGTGTTGAAGTTCATCCCAACACTCCACCCATCCACCATGTTTCCTCTTCAATCTAAGACACTTGAGTATTTGCTTGAAGGACTTGTGCCAAACCGCAGCTTTGAAATCCGCAAATTTCTGTTTTCCCGACCTCAAGGGATCATCTTTGACCTTAAAAAAATCAATGTTAGTTAAACAAAAATGAGATGAGATAGAATCACAATACAATGGGGAGCCAGGTGACAACTCAACCGCCACCAATGCCTTCACCATTTCGGATGGATGCGGGGAGGTTTGCAATATGGGCAATCACAGGGTAGCCTTTTTCACGACCAAAGGAAGACAACTTTGTCTTATCTGCATAGAGGATGAATGCAAGAGGCTTTGCATGGCTTTGCATAGCCAACTGGATGTATTACACTGAGTTGCCTTCAACTAATGGTGCACTGCTCAACACATACCTGAGCCTCCCAAAAAGTATCCACAGTCCAAGGCTCGTCAATAAATCTCACAAATGTATTACTGTCAAACTTTGACAGGTGTTGAGCATCGAAGGTAAATTGAGGGCCAAGATAAGGATCGCGAAGAAGGTCGCATGCCCAGTCCCATAAGTCCCAGTAGTAGAGAGTGAATTCTTGATCAACTCCATCGTAAGGCACTTCAATTGTTCGCTTTTGAAACTATCAAAACACACTTGTCAGACAAGTTAAAATGAAAAATAGAGATGACCTTACTGGTGTTAGACGATGGGAAATAGCACTCCACATGTTCTGAATATCTTTGTAGTTGCACAGGCTGAAAGGTTCCTGCTTCAAGTGATGCAAAAGGTCGATTAGCTGCTCAATTTGAGGCTGTGTTATGACTGGGATAGTTCTTCTGTCAATGGTCAAAGATAGACCAGTCTTGTTGACAGCTTGTTCTGAACTCCTAGTACAAGGAGGGTTCAGGTTCAAGGGTTCTGCTAGACGAGCGCTGCAGCTTCTATCTAGTTTCAGCGGCGAGTGGTTTTAGCACTTCTGCCTATCAAGGGTTCAGGCTAAGACAGTGAGTGACTGTCTTAGAATCAGGTATCAGACTATAAGGGTGGAGACCTTATAGAATAGGATTCAAGGAGAAAACCCAGTAGATTAAGTTAAAGAGTACTACTGTTGTACATGGGGTTTATATAGGTAACAAAGGGGGGCGCAGCCGAGTCAAGAAAGGTAACAAGGATAGGGAAATAGTACAACCTATCAAGACAGCAAAGATAGGTGAAACAGCCATGCGGTGCATGATAGTAGTCAAGTTACAATCAAGAAGAAAGGAAGTGCAGACAGCCCGCTTAGAAGAGAATAGCTGAGTCTAGATGGGTCTAGAGTCAGCACTATGGTTACAGAAAAGGAAAAATAAGTAGGGCTTAAATGTTATTGTAACAGGCTGGCTGAGAGCGGCTTCATGAGCAAGTTCAGCTACCTCAAAGTCCAGCCGATATCAAAATGGCGCCCAAGGTTGCGCATCAGGAGTTGGTGGGTCATGCAAAAGGTCGCACTGAAATGTCAAGAATGTTCGTCTGTGCTGGGATTCCAGAGTTAGGGTGATACTCAGTCCGAATGTCATCAACATTGTGTCGATGTTCTGAGCCATCTACAGATGGTTCATGTGATGAAGGTATGCGATAAATATCTATCAAATGGCGGCTAGTTATAATGTCAAAGATAAGGATGGTCTTTTTTTACTCACCTTCCTCAAGATCCAGCCACTGGTCAACATCTGTGACTGGCTCATCTGAAATGTGCGCATTCAAACTCTCTGCCTCAGGCTGATTCGACTCGTCAGCTCCATGGTGTGCATCGATTGGTATATTTACTATTGAGTGTACATTAATATGTCCAGGGATCTTATTAAGACTGAATGAGAATGAACGCACCTGAAGGTCCATGATAAGTGTTCACAATGCGATTCTGGTACTCCTCAAAGTCCCTTGCACATTTTGCACAGGCAGTGCGATGTGTCTTGACACCACACAGCTTGAAAGATTTACTACAGAGGTCACATTGGGCCACCTCTGCCATGTTGGTCCCTGTATTAATATTTTAATTCACTGAGTACTGGAAGCAGCTTTAAGGTGTAATACTTACTGATCCGTTCGACCAACTCAAATGAGAAACAACAATGGCGAAGTTTAATCTATATTAGTCACGTCTGAATCTCATTGCAACTGCTTGACAAACATGTACAAAGCATTACGATACCTTGCAATGATGCGAGGTACCATTACTAATTTTAATATTATATTTATTTTAATGACCTGCTATTACAATCGCGGTGGGAAATTTCTGACACACCTGCCGGGAGAAAGCCTTGAATAGTGATATAATTTAAAATATAAATATGAGGGAATGAAAACACTCAACAAGCGGAACTCAATTATACTACCATCCGTTGCTGGTCGGAATGTAAAATAGTAACGATTTTGCTACAAACTCCTCATGGTAGTCTAAATTTACAAGCATCCATGCCTATGTATTGACGATTCAAATATCTTTCAGTATAAATTGACATATTTAGTTGGAGCAGAATTATTTTCTTCTATAACTCATACGACTACAATATCAAGGACTCCTGAATTCATTGATGTGAGCGCTCTCTTTTCGATGTGCCTAATGTTTGTCTGCTATGCATGCATTTCGAAGGCGTGCGAAAATGCTGTACCTTTGCGCACTAGCTGGCACATCAGGGATTCGAATATTTAACATGCAGAGAGCGACCTTGCCATGGATTTTTGTAAGTTACCTAGGTCAACCGCCCCCCAACAGGTCATGTGACTTCACGTGACTTATGAACGACGTGTAACAATGACTAACACACGATGCTTATCTTTGGCGATAGTATGTAATTGTATTGTATGTTCTTTTGAATCTGATGTTCTGGTAATACAATTATGTACTTTCATCACTGGCCGTTGATAGCGCGGGTGCGATAGAACATCGCGTTCGATGTTTCCCTTTCCCATGTTGTTGGACTCCTCTGCCGTGACGAATTCTCTCGTTTCTCTCAACCAAGGCAATTCTCCATCAGGCGGATGAATGATGCACCCTCATGCTCGACAGCATTGAGCATCCTGTGATCGTTGAACTGGATTTGATACTGGAGACCATCACAAAAATCACGGAGGTTTTTGATGTGTGCCTCGAAGCGTTCTTGAAAGGTGTGTGTATCCATCCGTCCGGCCGCTGTATCCACAAACTCATCTTCCGCTTCTTCATTTTCCCTATCAAATATATTTCCCTCTACTCCAGTTGGGTTCTCATGGGCGTCCTCCCCTCCTCTCACCGAGTATTGCAATGTCTGCTGTACCATGGAATCGGGAGGAAGGCTGTCATGCAATGGAACGAGTGATGGGTGCGACCAGAAAGGTAATGTTCGGTTACATTGAACTTCCAAGAAAAATACTGGGCTAACTATATGCACGTCTTGCACTAGATGTTTGCAGACAAGGAACCGGCTCTTGACGAAGTGTGGGCAGGTGCACACCCACTTTCCAACATCGGGGCGATATTTTGCATTCATCGGCATTGTTATCGGTGTTTCGAGTGCTCGTTGCCATTCGCTTTTGAATGATTTGCGCCATGACGACAATTCCCGAAAACGGCCAGTGTCGTGGAGTAAGTGATCTAATTTTTTGGAGTATGATGGTGCGAGCTTGGTGACTAAAATCCATGCCAGAAGATCGATACGAGGCTTCAAAAAATGGTACAAATAGTCAACCTTGATTCGACGCCAGCTAGAATTCGAACGGTGAGTGCATGTTATATACTTATTGAATGATTTACTCACTGGCTTTCCATTATCATAGTCGTCTTTAGTCTCGGTACCTCCATTGGTGCAACTGCTCGTGCCCAAAGCTCCCACCGGCCGTGTCGATACCAATTCTCCCATAGGTAAGCCCAAACCTCGCAAAGATTGTTTTCTTTGCAAAATGTATACATCTGTTTGACCGCCCACTGACGGATGCCAACAGCGCTTGGATGCGAGTAGCCCGGTATTAGTGGATGCGCACAAAAGTGGTGCTCGATCAGTGCAATTACCGTTTCGCGAAGGTGAGTGGGACAAAATACTCTGGAATGAATGTCTGCTGATCGTTCTTCAAGACCTTTCTTTGGTATCTTGATTTTGATTGTTAGCGGATTTCTGTTGGTATTGATTTCATCATCCACTGAATCAACATCATTAGGCTCCGAATCTCTGCTGGAACGGAGCTGAGACAGGTTTGGGATGCAAATTGACAGTGATGGCACGGCCTCGTCCTCAGGGTGGATTTCATCGGGTTTGAGAAGGACACCACCCTCAAATTCTCCAGCGTCTGCAGTACCTGCGGGTGCGAATAAGATGTCAATGAAGGGAAACTCGTGGTTTGCGCGAGCAGGCTTGTATGGAGTTGTTGACAATTTTGATTTTGCTAATCGTTCTCGAATGGCTTTCCACAGGTGCCACCAGCAAAGCTGGATCTTTGCCGTTGGCCAGACAGATTTGGACATGCTGATTTCGGCCATGTCTTTATCGACATGAACAAATCGTGGAATGATGCCATACTTGTCTCGAAGGTAAGTTGTTCATCGTCGCAGTGCTGTTGTTCGTTTCCCAATTTCGATTGCAGTTGCAGTCGAAAGCAAGCAATATGATAACGGAAAGCCAGCATTATCAAATTCACCGAGCACGCTATACAGTTCTAGGTGTTTAGCATTTGTGTTGTCTGATGATTTATGTGAGCCATGGTCAATATAGCTAACCAGAACACCATTACTCACATGTCGCATCAAGGCCAATCTCGACCACCTTCCCTTCTAGCCGCCGGGTTATCTTTTTCATCCCCCAACATAGTTGCTCCACGCCATCCGCCAATTCTACATCAAAGACATCAATATCTCGACCAAATTCGTCCAACAGCATCTTTGCTGAGGTAAGCTGATCTGAATCTTTTTTCCAGAGTATTTCGCTCATCTTCGTCCATGCAAAATGTACCTGTGATGCTGTGATACAAGGATAAAGTGCCTGGATCTTCGGGGCCAATGAGCTTGGACTACTCCACTCGAGCTGGTCACGGATAATCTGGGTCGCATCTGATGGCATAGCCACATCGTAGTAAGGCACATGTGCGTCATGATGCCTCATCCTAATGGATAATGTGCACGCGTTAATTTGGTTACCCATTCTATTGCAGCAAGATATGGTAAGAGCGCTCCGACAAGGGAAGCACTTCATTCCAATTGTATCACGGTGTTTGACACCTTCCTTCTGGCTTGGCCGGGATTTCTGTTTCTTGTCCTCATCTTGACAACACCATAGAATTGTCTTGTGTCCTGTCTTGAGGGGGTAGTTGTGTTGTACCCTGTAAATATCACGGTAAGCGTCAAAACCATGCACCTTATTCGACTTACCTGAAACGATATCCGGTTGTCCTCCAGACCTCAAGTGCTGCCATTTGGACCCTCTCTTTTTCACTTGTGATTGGATCCTCAGGTACAAGGTAACTTCCATGAAATTGGACATCATTTGAGCTTTTAAACGAGGTTCGTAGGGCTGCGAATAGACACTGAGCATTCTCATACTGTGATAGCATGTAAGTACCCTTTTCCTTGAATCCATCTTGAATACTGACTAGGGTGGATTCATCATTGGACTCTGGGTCTGCTGCTTGACTTGTGCCTTCGTCTATATTGCCAGCGGGAGGAGATGGAGCAGGACGGGGAGCTTCTTGTTCCTGTTCTTGTTCTCGCTTCCTCTTCCTCCAAGCAGCAGTACTAAGTCTGTCTGCATCCCGACACTTTTGACAAGTCATCTTTGGGTCATCATGGGGTAGCACTCTCTTGCATTTTGATTTCGAGCATATCCTTTGGTCAGATGACGAGTCTCGGTTCATGTAGGTAGAGTATCACACTTTTCGGTAGGCATCACACAATGTTCATCATGGCACATACATAAGTTCCCAAGGTCACGTGATAAGTCACGTGACCTGTCGGGGGGCGGTTGAGCTGGGACAGCTGATTTTTGTTGCAGATTGCATAAATATAGGTATCACTGTGAGTCTTATCTTGGGCGTCTAATGATACAGGAAGCACGTCGAGGCTGTGAAAAGAAGCATAAAAAGGCCCATATACCTCGGAAACTTAGATCAAGACACTCACAAGCTTCCCAGCAAGGTTCGCTCAACTCGACTAGAATGATGGAAGCAGAGCAGTCCGCCATTCGAATCACTACGGCTACTCAAACATTTAAAGGTCATACTAATAGTATCTTTGCAGTTGCAGTCTTCCCCGATAGACGCCGTATGGTGACGGCCTCGTACGACAAGACACTTCGTCTGTGGGACCTAGAAGGCGGTGGTGTGTTGAAGACAATTGAAGGGCATCGCTTCGCCGTAGAAATAGTTGCAGTATCAAGAGACGGGCAATTCATAGCAAGCGGTGATGATGGTGGAGAGCTCATAGCCTGGAACAGAGACAGCGAATCTCTCACCAAACCTATCAAAGTCCACTCCAAAGAAATATTGGGGCTTGATTTTTCCCCAGACAGCACATGGCTGGCGAGCGGCTC
Source organism: Suillus bovinus (assembly GCF_016758785.1). Taxonomy (NCBI): domain Eukaryota; kingdom Fungi; phylum Basidiomycota; class Agaricomycetes; order Boletales; family Suillaceae; genus Suillus; species Suillus bovinus. Next base: position 175,471 of record NW_024542072.1, read on the forward strand.
ATTTGACACTACAGCGGAGCTCTGGAACACAAAAACATGGCAGGTGCAAGGAAATCCAATCAATTGTGGGACTAACGCTCAAATCTTCTGCGTTCGGTATTCACCCTCTGGTGAACATCTTGCTATCGCAACAAAGCTAAATATCCAAATATGGAATCCAAGCAACAGGAAATGCATTGCGAAGTTCCAGGGTCATTATGCGTTCAATGAAGCATGTAATCTTTCACTCGTGTGGACGCCCGACGGCAAACAGCTTGTCTCGTCTGGTAATAGACGTGACCCCACCCTGCAGATCTGGGATTCATCGACCTGGACACAGGTCGGTGAGCCCTACAAGGGCCATACTGACTCTGTCCACATGATTGCCTTGAACCCTACTGGCACCCTTCTCGCCTCCGCATCTTCCGACCACCAGATTCGCCTTTGGCGGCTTTCAGATCGAAGAACCATCGCCATATTTAAGCACTCCAATAAGGCGTTCTGTGTCACCTTCTCCAAGGATGGCAAGCACATCTTCAGCGGAGGAAAAGATTTTATGATCTCAAAGTGGGCAGTACCTTTTTTGGAGGACATTCACGAGGACCAGCCATCAGATGTAAGATTCTGTCCATCTTACGTCCCTCCTTTATCTTATAGCCTCCAAGGACGCGTTACGGAAAGACACTTTGAAGGAACAAGTGGCAGATAACGTGAGTTTCTGTTCTTTGCTAGCTCATTGCCTGTTGATCCTCAATTTTAATGCCAGTCTGATTGCGAGGCATGTTTCTAGCCTTCACTCTTGCCACGTAATTTGACCATGCGTGATCCAGATCCTCACCATCAACACGACAGCTCGCAATGCATGCATAAGCGGGGACTTGCTCGCTGCTGACAGGATTTTAACTCAAGATATCAATGCGGATGGCAACGACTACAACTCTTATGCGAATCGCTCGTTTGTCAAGGCAAGAAATTCAGACTGGGACTCTGCACTTGATGATGCGCACAAAGTGAGATGACTGTTGCGTCGTGACCTTTTTAACACAGACTTACTTTATATGGCGATATAGAGCATCGGTATTCAGCCATCCTTAATGGGCTGTATCTCGAAGGGCATCGCCCACTGCGGAAAACGACAGTTCCAAGATGCGATGAAAGCATTTGACCTCGCCTTCACGTATGTGGACGCAGACTTGGGTAAAACTCGTCTGCTACTCTTGATTAAGGTATGTCAATTGCGTCTCATACTCGCTACTCACACGATAGCTATTAGGCCATCGCCCTTTTCAATGCAAATCAACATGACGAGGCCATTCTGCGCGTCCAAGAGCTAGCTGCCACTCGTCCTGATCCAAATTCTCTTGCGTGTGGTATCGTGGAAGTGGGTGCTCCTGCCAGTCAACTCGAGAACCATGCGTTGATGCTGATTTTGTGGACCTCGCACATCAGGCTTATCTGCACCTCCAAATGGGAATGAACGCATTAGACAACGCACGTCACAATGAAGCGGCTGACCACTTCACTGCTGCTGTCAACACCATTGGTTTCTCGTCTATGTCGGCCACTCATTCCAGATATGATGTCTTCGTGGTGGTAGGTTGATTTCAATGCACTGGAAATCATTTTTTTTACGCCTTTTTCTAGTTATTTGGGTGGGATCTCGAGTCCTTGTGGCAAACTGCACACCAGAATCGGTGCCATTTGTTGCTTCAGTCAGGTAGACTGCCAGAAGCCATCAAAGCATACCGATACATGATGGATAAGGCTGATGAGGCTACGAAGGCACGATGCCTTGATTGGTCTACCGGCAAGTCTTCATGACGTCCACCAAGTATAAGTAGTAACCTCATTTTCACTTAGTTTTTAAGCAAGATTGCAGCGTGCTCTATGCTGCCGCTGGAGTGGCTGACCTCACTGCGAGCGGAGATTCTGCCCTCGCTGCAGGCGATTATGACAGAGCTATCGAGCTCTACTCTACGGCGATCGACCTCGATTTGGCAACCGGTACAATTTTTGCGAACCGTAGTAAGGCGAGGTCGGGAAAAATGCTATGGGACGATGCACTCCTTGATGCAGAGAAGGTGTGATGACAGCTACCGTTTCGTATCCAACACTCATTTCGCTGATACACAGGTGATCGAACTTGACCCCTCATCTTACTTTGGATATCAGTTGAAGCATGCAGTACTTCACGGCGCACACCGATATGACGAAGCGATCGACGCATTCCAAACCATTCTCTCCAAGTTGGAAAATGCTGCTGACACACAAACACGCAGTACGGTCCCAAATAAGCACAGCCTTACACCTGCTTGACCCTTTTTCCAGGGCTGCGCCAACAATACCTTAATCCATCCAAAGCAGAAGGAGCTATTCAACAGACCATCAAGGATCACCTCGATGACGCCCCGCATCGTATGCTGAATACCCTTGCTGGGCGCTTATGCGATCGACAGGCACAGATTGGTGCCTTCAAAACGAGCACAGAGTACAAGGAGCTTTTGTCATCGACATTGATGCACGCAGAACTCCGAATGGAGCGCATTAAAGATGTCGTGGCGACGTACTTCTGTTGTGTCACGCTATCGCATCGGTGGGAAGGGAATGAACCGCTGCTGCACGACGTCCAGGACAAGGTCGTTGATGAGTTGAATCCAGTTGGGGGCATCATGAAGTTGCAGTCTTTCTGTAAAACTGCTCGTGCTGCGGGGTATCGCTGGGGGTGGATTGATTCATGTTGCATCGACCAGGCCAACAACGTCGAACTCCAAACATCGCTCAATTCCATGTTCGACTGGTATCGCACCTCAGCGCTCACGATGGTCTACCTATCAGATGTTCCGCCATCGTCAAACACAAGGTGCGTTGGCAAGGAGCGCATGGAACACGAGAGGATGGACCGTACCTGAATTCCTCGCTCCAAAAGTCGTTCGCTTCTACCAAAGCGATTGGACCCCGTATCTCGACGACCACTCTCCCAACCACAAGCAGTCTGTCGCGATCATGCAGGAGTTGGAGGGTGCGACAGGGATAGATGCACAAGCCCTTGTCGCATTCCGTCCTGGAATGATAAACGCCCGCGAGAAACTTCAGTGGGTGTCGACGCGTGTCACCACAGTGCAGGAAGACATCGCGTACTCATTATTTGGTGTTTTTGGTGTTCGGCTTCCTGTCATGTATGGTGAGAAGAAGCATAACGCGCTGGGGAGGCTCTTGCAGGAGATCGTAGCTCAGTCGGGCGACATCAGCGCCCTGGACTGGGTGGGGCAATCATCCGAATTCAATAGCTGTCTACCGGCCGACATTACTTCATACAAAGCTCCACCACACACCCTGCCATCTTTGTCCGAAAATGACATTCAGACGTCAATCTCCACGCTTGGACATGTCGCGGCTGTGGATTTGGCCTTGAAACTTTATGTCCTGCTTGACAACCTGAACACGCCTCGTTTCGCTAACTGCAGACTGCATCTGCCTTGCCTTGCATTTCGTGTCACGGCAGTCAAACGGAGTCGTGCCGAGGACCAGGATATATATGAAGTTAAGGCCGAAGGGCTTCATAACCTGCTGATCACCACGGAGGACAAGTTGAATCAGTTCTCATCGCCACGACGCACGATGCAGACATTCTTGCTTGTTCGTCCGTGGAATCGATTTCTCCTCGGGCTTCCTGACTTCGCGGAGCAGTCTGGCTTGGCAGAGCTGCCTGACATTGTCGACGATACGCAGAGTGAGGATGATTATTGGTCTGCACCCGGGTCTCCATTACAGAATTCCTCTGGCGGGTTCCCTGGAGCACAAGAGTTGGTTGATCCAGAACTGAGCTATCGAGCCTTGCAATTAGCTGCTCGCCTTGGACAGCCTTTTGGAGCATTTTTGCTAGCGCAGCAGCGCGGCGGAGAATACAAGAGAATCGCGTCAGATCATGCTATTATTGCACAAGTCCAAGACCTTTCTTCTATTCCGGACATGGTCAAGACGCTAGAGATATTGTAGCGGCATGCGTTTTTGGTGTTATTGATATCAATGATCCAAGAGTATGAATCTGACATATGAGACGATCAACACCCACGGAATGTCCTCGAAGGTGGTATATAAGAAACGATGCAACCGGCCAATTTCATACTCTCCAACCATAGGCTGACCTGTGGCTAAGACTAGAAATTGGATGAATGAGGAACATAATATTCATCACGAATCAAGCCATTGTCCGGAGCATCGTCGTGCTGCAAATGATAGACTCATGTAAGACCTAGACTACAGCGGAAAAAAATGAACTGGGCATGACAATTCGTACAGGGACTCACTCGAGAAGACATGTCGAACGATATTCCTTTAATCCCATGTTCTAGTCTTATCATTGTACTCACTGCAGAGCTACAACATCGAGGCTTGGCAAGTATTATCATAGCTACCCCTATCATGCAATCATTTGTATGTTGTATCTTGGTTGCCGACTGCGTTGAAACTCTCGTGAAGCTCTCCGTTGGCACACTGCAGCATTAGCCAGATATGATCATCAGAAAGCGAATAGAATCGGGCGCGCATGCGGGTGGCCCATTTCTACAATTACCCACATCTAGTATGTATACTTGGTTTAGACGCTCACGAGTAACTGGGCCACGAACGTTACGGTGATCCATTAAGACCCGCCTATCTTCCAAAGTTACCCCATGAATGCACGAAAAATTGTCATGCAAATTGATACAGCTCGGAGATCGTAATGCGTCTGACTCGGTATTTCCACGAGGCTTGATCAATAGTAGACTCAAAAGCCTTGTGTAGGTCCTGAAAATGGTTAAGAACTGTGCACTGCAAGATTTAATCGTTGCAAACACACTTCTGATCAGTCTCTTGGTAACTTGCAAGCTTCCTTTGCAGCTTCCTTGCGGTCGCCCACAAGTAATGTCACATGGTCCGTGCCTTCGAGAACACACTCTCCCGTCGTGACCTTGCTTGATGACGGTTTTGACTTTCATCTTGACTTTGACTTGATATCTGCGCGTTTCCTTGCGGCTTGGACGTGCGATGATACTACAGGTGCACTCGACGTATTAGCAGCGCTGAAAACTCCGAATGAAGGCGTGACGCAAGTAATGCAGTTGTCTTCTTCTTCTAACGGGACTTCATTATTAGAAAGTGAACAAATTGATCGTCGACGACTCATGATGTGTTTGTGCAGCTCTGCGTTCCCCCATGATCTTGATGGTCTAAAGAAGGCAGTGCTCAGTGGCAGTGCTCAGCGCTCAATGCTCGTCTTTGGTTCTGCCCAGCCACTCTGAACCAACGATTGCTACAGCACTATCTCATTCAAATCAATAATTTTACTCTCGTTTCTGTGCTGGAGCATCACCGTCAATACAATCTTGTTCATTTATCAGCAGCGCCTGTCTTTCGTTTCTCGGTCTTTCTTCCTTCTTACAGCTCACTCACCAGTGTCAATGAACACAGATAGCACAATTCTGCGAGCGATCAAGATTTCTTGAACGGAAAGGGTCACCGTCCTCTAACCAATCGTGTTTGTGTTAGTTTTTGCTGTTGGTTCTTGAATTTGACTCTCGTCCTCGATCACACACTCATCAAATCAACCATCTTCCACATCTCCGAGCAACTCGCTCACCTGGGCCTAGCCTACGTACGACACGCATCATTGGTGCTATCCACTTTACCTGCTCGAAAATAGACGACAGTATTAGTGAACGTTATCAACGCCTACCTTTATTTCGACACCCTTCGTCGTGACCAACAATCGTGCATCATCCAATAATAGTGGTACGAGGAGTCTTATCGGACGTATTGTTCACCTTCTTGTGTGCTACCACTGCTGGTCCTCTTTCTCCTCTCACAACACCTGTCGACTCCTCTTTCTGGAGATTTGATGTCCGGATCAAACGATGACTCGACACGCCGTCCACGATTTATTTTGCTATGATATCCGATACCAGCTTCTGGTACAATTCATCCTGCATTCTTGAATAACCCGAGAGGGCATCATCGAAGATCGAATCTGATCCCCCAGCAACAATTAGCGCTGTGACGAATAAGGAGTACTTGCCGTCTTTTTGTACCAAGAATGATAATTGTATGCTCGCCATAGGAGACCGGGAATTTTTTACATGTCTGTCCACTACAGACATATGCAAATGAATATAAATTTTGCTAACTCGCGACCCCAAGCGGAACTCTGACATGAACCTTGCAGTCTTGATTTCGTCTAGGATGCAGGTCACTGACAGCTACGGTACAGCGTAAACGACGGAAGTTGTGTCACATTCCAGGGAGTTGGTTTATTCCCAACCTCTGCGTGAACTCGCCTGTGAACGATGCCCTGCAGCAACAATCAAAACTTCAAGCTAACAGCAACCCACTGCTGCGAGTTGTCGTGCCAGCCTAGTGGAATATGTAAAGAGTCATGGAAGAGGCATCCTCCGTCAGTCATGATACCAGCATGCAGTATGCCAACGCTCGTTCACTGCAGATGATCTCAGACGTGAGGTTGAATCGATTAACGTATCTCTCTGTACGCGCGAGGTTGTAACCACTTATCACAAAAATTTCCATGGTAAGACCACGGCTGCCACGAGAACTTCCAGTTTGAAAGTGATCTTCTCAGCCACTGACGCTGATGACACGAACACTGATCAAAGCACCCGCAGTGGTCACTGGCACCTCCTCGATATCTGTATCAATTCTCAAGGGTGCAAACACATCTCTGACGAAATTAGTTGTCGGTACGAATCAGCAGCAACATTCGAGTTTCACCCAGTCTGCTGTTCAGGGCATCGTTCAATCTGACAACCGTAAATTCATGCTCCGTACTAGGTATCAAAATTGAAAGGGAATAAAAGAATCAAATGGTACACTCAATATTGGAATAAAATCATCGTTACGTGGAGCTAGCAGGATTGATGTTAGCAACTGCGAGGGAACGGTAAAGACTAAGAACTCACTCTTCCCGGCAACTCGACCAGCGTGATCCATGGGCCATGCGGCTCAAATCAAGCTCAACGCCTCCTCTCGGGTAGTGATGTGCATGGCCCGGCTTCAGGCCGTGGGCCAGGCCAAGCCAGGCCTGAATAGGCCAAGCCGAGCCAGGCCAAAGTCACGGCTTGGTGACGGCTTTGGCCTGGCCTGAGATTTTGAGAAGCCGAAGCCGGCGGCTCAAGCCGCGGCTTATGTCACACAGAACTGTGCCTGCAGCGTCGCAAACACCACTCACTTGACAACCCCAGAATCCCACTTCTATCCCATTTTAGACTTTCACTTACCGTTGTATGAGCTCATGACAGTGAGTTGCTGATCTTTGTTCTTTCCAAGCACGACATAACTCACTTTGTTGCTGGTGGATAGATCAATTTCAGTAATTTGCCCTCTTTTACGAGTCTCTTGCGACTTGCAAGCTTGGCAGCTAGCACATTTGTTTTCGGACAAAAGGCGTGCATCTGTGATGGTATTTTTTTCATATCTGTTTCTTACTACTTGTCTCTAATGGTTGGAACCATCCACACAGACAGTGATGACGAATGTCATGCATGACCAGTCTGTCAAAAGAAGCCCAGTGCCGCCCTTCTCCAACATTCAGAGAAGGTGGCTCTCCCATCCCAAACCAAGGCCATCAACGCCTTTCGTGCAGCTGAGGCTACGAGGCATTTGCCTGAAATTCAACACGCTTCCAACATGGATCAAACCACCCCCAGCTCAACAGGTGACACCACACCATCAGGTTCAACCCTGGCAACCTCAGCAGCACTCAAAACGGGTAAATGGATGCGTGTTGAAGCAGTTGTTGATGAATCTGATGGAGAGGAATATGAGGATGCACACACCGAGGAACGTGAAGATGCACGCACCAATCCACGACGTAAGTTTCTTTTTCCATCTGCAAATATAAAACTGATACCCTGGTAGCCAAAAGATTGCGCAAATCAGCGCCAATCAATGTAGATTTGATTGACGATGATGGCATTCCTATTGATGTTCATGTCCAACCCATTACCGACACAGCTACGACATGCGAAGGCAAGACTGCGGATCTCAACGCCTTTTTTGGTGCAACATTCGATCGTACGGGAACCAATGGCAAGGTCAAAAAGCACCAAAAGTGCAAGTTATGCATGTAAGTCCATAAGGTCATGATTGCGCTTGCTCACTCACAGCAAATTAATAGGAAACAGTGTATACTTGTGAACGAAGCTACAACACTTCGTCGTCATGCTGAAGCAAATTTTGCGGTGCGTAAATTTCTTTCATATATTCATTGTGCATATATATATATGATTATACTGTAGGGAAAGTATCGACAATGGGCGAAGGAGAACTCCTTCGAGTCTATGTTACCGGGTGACGTCAAGGCCCGCAAGGAGAAGGCCGAGCAGGCACAGCGGACCATTAACTCGCATCTGACTGAACGCAAACTCTCTGAACGAGTCATACCGTACTCGGATAAGTTATTCAAACAAGCTGCAATTGAATGGTTGGTCGTGATGGACCAAGTATGTATGCTTTGCTTGATCTAATAGTATGACCATTGACACGCCTTCATCTAGCCCATCCAAGCCCTCAAACACCCGAAGTTCCAGGAGATGATCGATGTTGCTTCACAGGCAACAAATGGTGTCAAAATCCCCGGTCGCAAAGCCACCCACACTGAGATCATATGAATATTTAAGAATCATTTGATGAGACTCCGGACGATGTTAAATGTATGTCACAATTCAGCGTGTGCTTTACCACATCTCATCCGCCAACACAGAGCACTGCTGTTAGCGGAGCAATCAATATCACTTGTGACGCGTGGCAAGCCACCAACACTGATGGATATTTCGCTGTCACTGGCCACTGGATCGAAGAGAAGTCAACGATGCAATGGGAGTGCGAAAGCGCACTTCTTGGCTTTACCCAGCTCAACAACGCACACAATGGGAAGCGTCTCGGTGGCACACTGTTCAAAGTTTTAGATCGCGTCGGTATCACACATAAGGCATGTCATTTTTGCATTCTGCTTGGCTTACTAGTCTAATCATGATATATAGTTGGGCCATGTCACTTGTGATAATGCCTCTAACAATGGCACAATGCTCGAGAAGTTTGCTCGACTCTATAAAGCGCATCACAAAAAGGAGTTCCCTTGCTATGAACGAAGGATCAAGTAAGTCACTTGTTTTGCAGTTGATATGTGCTCACATAGTGTTCAGCTGTCTCGCTCATGTGATTAATCTCGGCACCCAAGTACTGATCAGTACATACAGCAAATCTCCGCACTATGAACCTCACAATCCCCATGCTCATGAGCCGGATACCACCAAGCATCAAAATCGTGACGAGATTGGACTCATACATTCGATATGCGTAAAGGTGATTGATATCTCTTCGCACATTACGTTTTACTGAATTATTCAAAGGAGCGATCATCTGCGAAACGTAAGGAACTTTACAAAACAGTGCAAGTCAAGGCTGGTGTCTCGCACCCTACACAACTCCTTCTGGATATGAAGGTCCGTTGGTCCTCGACCTATGTGATGGTCAACCGTGCAGAAAGCAATAAAGAGGTGAGTGTAGTCTGCAGTGTTCAATAATGCAATGTCTAATTTCTGACAACAGCATGTTGACATCTTCGTGTATGAGATGGGGCTACAAGAGCGAGACTTGACAAAACGGGCTAAGATCGACTTCCTTACGCTGGCGCCAGATGAATGGACCCGTGTTGGTAAATTTGCCGATCTATTATCAGTATGTTACCTTCATTATTTGATATTGTGCCACCGCTGATTTAATGTTTCAGTATGCAGACGTTGCCCAGCAGGCCTTCTCGTCAGAATCAACTACTACGCTACATCTTGCTATCCCTGCACTCGAGACTCTCCATCGAGCTTGGTCTTCACGTGCGGAATGGCCAAAATATTCACATTTCACACCAGCATTGCATGCCGCTGCACAAAAGCTCGACAAGTATTATGATAAGACCACTGACTCCCCGGCCTATGTCATGACTATGTGTATGTTCCATTTACCATGTATCCGTGATGCTCATGTTCCATGCAGTGCTTGATCCAACGGGTAAAATGTCGTACTTCAAGAAGAACTGGCCCGAGGATTTGCAAGACGAAGTTCTCGCTTGCGCGAAACGAGTGGTATGTTGGACAAAGTTATTCACCAGCCTACAATCACTTACAAGTCATTTAGTTTGAGGCTCGCTATCTTGAATTGGGCCAGGCAGCATCCATGTCGCAACCTTCGCTTGTCAAGAAAGGCAAGGCTAGCGGACTCAAGAAGTTAATTCGCGAGGCGCAGAGCTCCGATGAAGACGACAATGACGAGACTGTCGTCACCCATACAGATCCATCTAGACCATGGTATGCCAGTTTTGAAAACTATGTCAATGCTGTAGAGACGAAACCTCCGCCTGGAATGAGCATAATTCAATGGTGGGGTGTAAGTACACATCCAAGTCTATCTCGTCTCAATACTGACCAGTCTTTGTTGTAGATTAATGGACACAGATATGGCCCAGTATGGACCTCACTAGCTCGTGACTACCTCTCAATTATGGTGTCGTCAGTTTCGAGTGAGCGCGCGTTCTCACAGGGTGGTATTACCATTAGCAAGCGCCGCAACCGCCTCAAAGGCGACATCGTTGAGGCACTACAGTGCGTCAAATGTGCCCTCCGCCATGATCTACTCTTCCGCGAGCCTGGACCCTCATCATCAACTGAGGAAGCTCTCGAGGACTCTGATATTGAAATGGATGCTAACGAGAAGCTGAGTGATGTCGAAGATGGGGATGAGGAGGGCTGGGATGCTCTTCTGGAGGGAGATGAGGATTTTGTAGAATCAGATGCTGACTCCATGATGTAAATTATCTGCTGAACATGTTTCTCCATTTTCAGTACTTGGGCCGCGGCTCAGGCCAAAGCCGAGCCAAAGCCAGCCATCACTGGCGGCTTTGGCCCGGCCTCGAATTTTCGCAAGCCTAAGCCGTCTGAAGCCAGGCCGAAGCCACGGCTTTCGAGCCAAGCCGGGCCGGAACATCATTACTCTCGGGATTACCATTGCAGTGTCAGGAGAATAAAATGGATGTCAGGAAGCTGGAGGTACCCAGAAAAGGAGCCGATGATTGGGTCCCATCACCCATCCATCAGCCTGCGGCAAGAAAGGGGTTGAATCAGAATCGTGGTGAGAGGGGGGCTCGAGCAAGTCAGTGGGGTTGGGCAGAGCGTGTTCCAAGCTGGATGAAAAAGAAACGAGGCGATTGCTACAGGTTGGGATGACATGGCTTTCTCGGGTGGGAGGTGCGGTGCTTTGATGCAATGGAGATGCGGAAGAATCTGGCTTTCTTGACTCGGGGAATTGGGTGGGAGGTACAGTGCTTTGATGCAATAGAGATGTGGAGGAATCTGGATCTCTTGACTTGGGGGATGGCTGCACTTTCACTACACCCCACATCCGCACAGTGTTATCCCATGAACCAGACGCGATGCGAGTACCATCCGGTGAGAACGAGACTGATGAAACTGTCCAGTTGCCCCTTCAAGGGCTCACCCATGGCTGTCCCGTTGCTACATCCCACATCCGCACAGTCTTATCGGTGAACCAGACGCGATGCGAGTACCATCCGGTGAGAACGAGACTGACCAAACATATCCAGTGTGCCCCTTCAAGGGCTCACCCAATGGCTGTCCCGTCGCTGCATCCCACATCCGCACAGTGTTATCCCGTGAACCAGACGCGATGCGAGTACCATCTGGTGAGAACGAGACTGACTGAACCCCTCCAGTGTGCCCATTGATTATGGCCTGAACAACCGTCCAGTTCAAATCACGACCAGATGCTAGACGAATGGTATTCGGAAACCTTGCCGTGAATTTGCTAGCCATGGTGGAGTTGACGGGCGAGAATGGGAGCGCTGATAAATACAGATGTGGTGTGCTGTGCAAAATCATGGCCCCGAACACTTGAATGAATCTTTGTACATCCATCGTGGTGGACCATAAATCTTCGTATCCAGAATGACCCTGTATCTATTTATGAGCTGTTCGTCCGACACTGCCTCGTAGGCATGTGCTCACCTTCAGCCACTTGGCAACTAGTGGAAGCACAAAAATTGCACCTCTGATTGCATTGAGAATTCCGAGTGCTTCAATCCAGAACATCTGTCGCTCGTCGTCGAAGAGTGATTTTATTTCCTTTGCGAGCTTATCATCAAAGTCTGTTGTTTGGACATGCGTGGCCCAATATCGGCAGGAATAGGATAGATGTGGGGAAATGGATGTTTTAACTCGTTGAGACAGCTCCGTGTCTTGGGAATTAGGGAGGTAGGACGACTTCAAGCCACAGATATTGAAGCGAAGGCCATCTTGCCGGGCCATCATCACTCGTAATGATGCAAATGCAAGGTCGCGTTGTTGCGCCTTCGTTCTCTCGACGAAGAAGTCTCCACTGGATGATTTGTCTGTCAGGAATTCTTGAAAAGTCGCATGAAGAGGTCGGATGGGGGTATTTGAGTCGGTGGTACCGCTGAGGAGGGATCCCATGTGTTTTATTACTACGTCTACTTCGTAATGGTCGTTGTCGTCCGGGAATTGATGCCGCATAGCATTCAGTGAATCTAAAGGGAGGGGTTCGGATGTGGCAAGTATTTGGCCCATCACAGAACGAAACTGCGCTAGTGCTTCCAGGTACTCGTTCTCGCCATACTGATCTCGTGGCCAGATATCTGTCAAAATAAGCCGATACATATCATACAGCTTGTTTGTCCACTGGTGAGGTTCACGATTCACAACAGTTTCAAAGCGAGCCCTTGGGTTTATGCCGGGAAGGTCTGCCTTAATGTATTCGCATGCAAGACGTGCCCACTCGAAAAGTCCATCGACCTTCGCGGCGAGGCGTGCAAACTCCTTGCGCCCGAAACGCGGCAGCCCTTGTAGCTTGTTAGATACAAAAGCACGGATGTCGGACTCCGCCACTTCTGCTGGAATCTTGTCCATGGACAACCGTAGAATATGATCAGCACCTTCAAATTCCTTTTCGATATCGTGAAGTGGGCGAGAGGTGACGAGAATCCGAAAGTTGGAAGGGAGTTCGGTGATTTGGGGAAGCCCATTGTCCTGAAGTTTACCGGCAAGTATGCGGAGGAGGTTACTCCGCGTCTCCACTCCACCGCTCTCATCCAGTGCTTCTATCACGATCAAGACAGGCCCTACACTTGACCCAGAGAACTTCTTCAGCGGTTCCATGAGAAGCTTCCGCCACTGCTGGATAATGTCCGTCGTGTTCTTGAGAGCGTTTGCATTCTTGACTGCATCCGCTAACGCGCGTTTCATCCCCGGGTCACGATCGGCAAGATCGCGCGCGATGGTGGAGAAAATCTTCTCGTGGCGACGATCTGCTTCTCTATGCCGATCAAAACAAAAACATGAACCAAGGCCTCCCGTTTCCTCGAACCAGTTGGCAATAGTGTGGGCGATGGCTGATTTTCCCTTGCCAGCAGGGCCGGATAGCCACATTACACGCGGAACAGAATCTCCGCTGCTGTTGATCCACTTGGTGATTTCGGAGAGAATGTCCGTACGAGTGCCTGACAAACATTGCTTCGCAGTATTTAGTCCTGCGCCCGCTGCATAAGTCATGCCGCTGAGATCGAGTGTTTCGCCTTTGAGTGTATGAGTAGAATTAAAGTTAGAGACATGCAGGAATCCTCACCCGCAAACTGGACAAAGATAGCTACGTCCCGATGAGATTGATCGCGAAATTGCTGCATAAGTCCATCCAAGGCATCGTTGTACCGTGTGATGATATCGTTTGTTTCCGCGACGATGTTTTTACTGGCTCTCTTCCCTATTATCACAGTAAGCATAAGACCGGTTTGCGAATGCTATGACCCACAGAAACTTTTCGTCGCCGAGTATTCCCTGATGAAACGGGCACACTCGAGAGTCTGCTGAGCAATCTTTCCGATGACATCACGCATCGATTCAACCCTGGAAAGATTATCGTCTTGGGTAATGAAACCATAAACTTCATCTAATTTTTGAAGAAGGCGATCTACTGATTCGTCGCGCTCCGCTTGAGCAAGAATAATCTGTATGGAACCATGACTTCTGAGCGGGAGGTAGATTTCCGGGAAAGATAGAACGTACTTTGGCTGCAGCAGAAAGTACGCCCAACGCCATCTTTGCGTATGGATGCACCTATAACTTGATTAGTTCGCTACCAACTAAGGAGAGCAGCCCATACGTTTGCGATCTTGTCGATAGCAGTGTCGAAAATTTTCAGGGGTTGGAGGTAATTGGTCTGGAAATTATCTACGGCAGTGAGACCTGCTGGGGCATTGTTGACAGCGGATATCACAGGCTGCGCATGTCTCCAGGGTGTTTTCATGTTTTCTAAAGCCTTGTGAGCACCCTGAAGTTCGGCATCAACTGATTTGGGACCAGAGATTTCCTCTATGCTAGAGTGGACGTCGAGAACCTGCGCGACCAACAAAATTTAGACATAGAAACTAAATAATTGGATGCAAGTACATTCGAAGCAGGTTCTCCGGATAGCCCTTGGTTGACGCAGCCACTGAGATTCTCAGATGTGGTGGGATACTTGTCATTGATGGAAGAATGCGGATGTGACGTGTCCTGGGCGCCTCTGATCAAAAACAATGAACTGGGAATACGATTTCAAGCACCTACCTGGATGTTCTCACTGGATGAAGCACCTTGACGTCCGACATTCTGGATCGCAGGAATACGCTTGCGGGAACACTTGAAGCGTTTCTGCACGATGTCAGCCAGAATCAGGAAACTCAGCAAGCTACCTACAGAAAGTTTCTTGGTGATCTTTTTCGCAAATTTCCAAGTACCCTGTTTGACTCGACTACTGGGCTGGCTCTGGACGAAGAAAGCGTCGGGAGCAACGATGAATTTCATGAGCGCTCATCCACAGCAAGTAAGCCTTTGAGACTACATACCGAGCTTTCAGGAATGGTTGCTTCACAGGTTTCTGGAGGAGGATCTGGCCTATTGTCGCTCATGACAGCGGACGATTACTGCGAGCGAAGTGGGTGCAAGAAGTAGGTGAGAAAGGAGAGGACCTCTAGGATGAGCCGAATACTGTTGACCGAAGCATAGCCAACACGTTGGCTAAGTTCTTTAAGCGCTAACTGCCAGTCATATGCCCATTGCCGAAGGAATAACTTGAAGGGAACCGTGACAGCAGGGATAGCCTTGCCATAAACCTTACCACAAAGCGAAGTATTGAATTCCACCATTCGATATCAAATTTGAAGGTGATCACATCTCTCCGATGAAGAATTGATAACGGCGTCTTTGGCACGATGTAACAGGGAGCTTGGTGCGAGAGAGAGCAGACATCCATACGCTCTTCCTCTTCGGTTGGCAGGTTCGACGATATCCATTCTCCTTTGTCCAGACTGATCTCTGCATTATGGCAAAAGGATCGGGTTTGTCTATTATTGTCCGCTTTGTGATAGTTGATCATCCTGGAACAGTCCATCATGTGCTATTGCCTAGAGCTGGCTTGTCCTAACCTGGCTCACGACTCTTGTCTGGCTTCCAAAGAAAAAAATTCTGATAGATAGAAACATGGAATATTCTTCTTCGTCCGGAGATTCGCATGTTGATCTACAATGCACAGAGAAACTGATTACTTTGCAAGCCAGATCCAAGTCATCTTTACGGTGCTACCTTTAAT
This sequence comes from Suillus bovinus, assembly GCF_016758785.1. Classification (NCBI taxonomy): domain Eukaryota; kingdom Fungi; phylum Basidiomycota; class Agaricomycetes; order Boletales; family Suillaceae; genus Suillus; species Suillus bovinus. The sequence goes on from NW_024542072.1 coordinate 191,149, forward strand.
ATCCATAGCCTCATGTTCAATCAATCAGCCTTCAGGTAGCTCCATAACCCCAATTCTCAATGGAAATGTCAAGCCGCCGCACGACAACACATTTGCCTAACACAGCATCCAATAAACGGTGTTTCACTGTTTGAAGGGTCAATCGAGTCCTTTGGGGTCAGTCACCCTACATGTATCTTTCCTTCATATATAAGAGTCCTCGAGACTCACTTAACAGTTGAGTCGTTTGTATTTCTCGCTCGAATCTGTCTACTACACTTTATACAATGTCCACTCCTACTTCCAATGAGGTGCACCGCACCAATGCGTCATTGTGAGGATTGCTTTGTTGCGTGAAAGCTGCATGTCGCTCATCGCAATTTTAATTCAGGGATATCATGTTCCTCCAAGACGCTACAGAGAATCAACAGCCCTACATCGACACCGCACGCAACGAGATCAACCAGATCTCTAACACCCTTTTATCTGGGGAAAATTTCGCCCCGGAAGACATCAGATTCGGTCTTGTTGCCTTCCGCGATCACCCTCCTGAAGAGGACAGCTTCGTCATCCAGGAATACCCTTTCACGTCCGATGTTGCAAGTTTTGCGTCTGATTTGGCCAGCTTAAAAGCGGAAGGCGGTGGAGATCTACCTGATTGTCAAGGTGATGCTCTGGCCGCTGCCTACAAGGCTGACTGGAGGGACGGAGCGACAAAGGTTGTGGTGCTGGTTACCGATTCACTCCCACATGGGGTCATAAATGACGACAGAAACGACGGAGACGGCTTCCCTTTAGGGTGTCCACTTCGTAAATCATACTTTTGTTCTTCAGTTCATAATGGATCAGCGACTAATGCTAAATTAGAAAACGACCCGCTCCGTATTGCGAAGAGCATGGGAATAGCTGGTATCACTCTGGTATGTCGATCATTCTACATCTCGTGCTAGAGTTTAATCTCAACACAGCATGTGATTGCGTGCGAGCCTACTCTGAGTAACGATCACAAGGTGAGATCATTTTCTTTATGCTGTCGTGTCAGATGCGTTATTGATCACGCAGGGAGGCCGTGATTTCTACCAAGGGTTAGCGAAGAGAACGGGGTAAGACGATCATACTGGCTTCGATCATTCATCAATAAATTGACTACGTGTGATAGAGGGAGAATGATCGATCTCAGCGATATGAGCGTGCTGCCCACTCTCATCGCTGGTTCTGCTCTAGAAGCAGTCGACAGCGAGCTTTACGTTACCAAGCATCGTGCTGAAGTTCGCAGCATCGCGGACAAGGATAATATCAGCGCCAAAGATATTTCTTTGAGGCTACACAAGGACTTGGTGGCCGCAGGCGTGCAGCACAGCACCCTTGTCGTCGACAATGTGTACCATAAGAACTTCGAGGTTGCAGGCGTCCAACAGAGCACCATCGTTGTCGATAACGTGTGCGAACAGCGAGACCAGCATGTCGACACATGGTTTAATGCTGAGAATCTCGGCGAAGGCAGGAAGAAGATCCAGCAGGTAGGCCAAGTGTCGACGAATCTTTGCGTTCTTGACTCTCATAACTCCATCCAGCTTGGAGTCGATCGTGTTGTCGAAAATTACCAGGCCAATGTGGTGGTGGCGGAACAATCAGCTGGTGTGGAGACGAAGCTGATCAGCTTGGCTCAGGTGATCTTTTCCTCGCTCGTATTGATGTCGATGTTTTTAGTGACCGCTTTCACAAGGTCGAGGCTGTCGTTCACAAGTGTCTTGTGAGAGAATTATGAGTGTGAAGATCGTGTTGTTTTCGTGGATATGTACTCGTATTACCTGGCTGGAAAAATGTAACACCATGGCGAATGACATTGAATTGAAGGCTCAGCGTCTGCGGAGTTGTTCGCTTGTATTTTTTGACCTTCAAGTTGGACACTAAGTCCATATCTTGCCTAAACCCATGCATGTCTAGGCACAGTCGGCATGTCCACCCTTACTTCTCGAATTCCTCAGTACCAGCTGCGTTAGACGCGCGCGCATACTGTCGGTACCCGTACTAGCTCTCCAACTTCGACTGTTGCGTGAGGTGAAGACGAATCGAGTGCGAAGGCGTCGTAAGGTTGGGCTGGGTCTGAGCGTTAGCTCGGGCTGGACGCTGAAGGAATGAGCCGCTGGGTGGGCTGGGAACAAACGAACAACGATTAAATTAGTGACGCCAGTGTATGAAGCAAATCGATTGGAGTGCGTAAGGGAGAATTAATAAATGTTCAAACCGGGTCAGCACATTCTGATCTTGGTCTCGGTTTCAGAGGGTTTAGAAACAAAGGGTGGGATGAGTTATTGTCTACCACACTGTACTTTTCCCTGCCAAGTGCACTTAACTGCACTTATTGAAACACGGCCTCAATCAGGAGACCGGCAACCTTCGACAGTAGTACCACTGTGCCTTTGATATTAAAGGTTAAGCAATGGCTGGTTAAAGGCTTTTGTCAAGCTCATCGCGAGAGTGACACGTTGTCTCCCTTTGCAGCTCTCGTCTGGATTTGTTGTTGGCTGTCCTCAGAGACAAGTGCGCGCGCTCCCAAGGTTGCTATCTGCCAATTAAGGACCTTATGAGGCCCCGTCTATTACAAGTCAACCCATGGCAACAGTGAGCGGCAATGCCATATTACAGGAGGGTAGGCATAACACAAGTCCGCACAAAATATTCATGAAAACGACTATCTTTAGTGAGCTCCGGGTGAAATGTGGTGAGCATATGTTGTCCTTGCCGTAATGCGACGATACTTTGTGAATCGTCCGGGCTAGAGTCGCCTTCGTCATGTAGTATCAGCTTCTGTGACTTTGGCACCAGGTTAACCGGTAAGCGAGCGATGACTTCTATTGGTGGGTTCTCGGTGGATGGATGTAAAGCTAAGATAACCTTTTCGATGAAAGTTCAATGAATACAACGATATGGATGAGCGCAAAAAACGCACAGGAGCACGAATGAATACACCCATAAAAGGAGTGGTTGGATCCAGCAGACCGTCTATTGAGAGAGGTGCTTCGAAAGACTCGACCTTGGCGAGACAGTATCAACAAAGAAAAGACTGCAAAACATGATTTTCATACCTGTGAACCCCAACCATTCCGAGCTATGGTAACTGATATTCCGCCAAGAAGCTCCTGACCACCTTTTTTGGTGTTCTCGACTGCCTGTGCAAGAAGAATCGCTCCAGCACAAGTTCCCCAGACGGGCTTCTTCTGCAAAAACGTCCGTAGAGGTTCTAAAAGCCCAGAAAGCTTAGCGAGGAATGCAATAGTCGTGGATTCTATCGGGTGATGTGAGTAAATTTAGATAAAATGACGTTGATCTTACCTCCTCCGGGGATTATCAGAGCATCACATGCTGAAAGATCTTCTGCAGTCCGAACAAGAACAACTGCGATTTTCTTCTGGCATGAGAGCTTTTGCAGGGCGGTCTTATGTTCTGCGAAAGCTCCTTGAAGGGCTGGATTTTTCCTATAAGTCTATATTATGCCAGCACACATACCATACTTACCTAGTATGCCGATGGTAACGTTATTGCTGGCCTGGACGTAGGTCATGATGAGAAAGACAGACACTGAAGCGATCTGTTTACACGTCGCAGAACTCACGGGAACAACTGCGGATTCTAGGCGGAATGATACGGATCGAGTCAGTTAAAACATGTGGTCTTTGAGGAGAAAAATTGGCTGTTGGCCGACGCGGCCCGCGCGGTGCAGGGCGTGGGACTTTTTTAGGCATAAGTGATGACACGATGACTAAGACCCAAGGTCTTTTTCACTCTCACTGCAACCACCATCATGTCTGAGCTTGACGCTGACCTTTATGGCGGTATATATTTTCAAAGCTTGCGAACTGTCCATTTTTTTTGACTTGTCACTTTTCTAGATCTCTACGGCAACGATGAGTCTGAATTTCCAACTTCAGCAGAAAACGGCGACCAATCTAAAGCGGAAGAGTCTGTTCTGCCGGAAGCGCCCTCTCAAGTACCTGCTGCTTCCACCATAAAGGCTCCCCTGCCACAATCAAAACAGCCTTCACCGGTCGTGCCGGCCGCCTCCATCAAAGCACCTATAACGGAGACCTATCCAGTACAGACTTACGAAGAATACGCATCAACTACCGCTCAATCAGGACCTCCTGCCTATACTGCTCCCGCTACGCAGCAAATTCCGACTTATCAACAACCTCAGTCCGACTATGCAGCAGACATGGGCCAACATGAAGGTGTGGGTAGTTATGACCGTCAACATAGCCACGAGAGAAGTGTGCGGCCCTCAGAGATGAAAGACGAAGGGTGAGTTGGTTAGGACAGTTCTACTAACTTTCTATAAAAAAAATTGGGTCATGCATTTTTGCTGGGAAATATTGGATCGTAGTCGTTGACGGTCAATAATGCCGACGTAGTTGCTCGGTCATCGTCACGCTAGCTACTCAGCTATGTCGACTAGGACGACTAGTCTAGCTCTAGCATATTCGCGTTCTCTACGTCCAGTCTAAGCTAGGCTAGCCATAACGCGAACAGACAGTAGCGTCTTCCCTTTTCTCCTCTGTCATAACAACCCCTGTCTCTACAGAAACTAATAACGAGCTTTGCTTTTCATATCGTACGCTCAATTACCGACGTCCGAACGTATACCTCGTGTCTTCGACCATGTTGCCTCGCGCGTGCGACACTATCTATAGCAAGATGTTCATTGGCGGTCTTAACTGGGACACAACCGATGGTACTTACATCATTATTACTTGCTCTGTACCGTTCGGTAGTACTAAAATAAGGTCGTTCGCGGCAGAGTCCCTCAGGAATTACTTCTCCCAGTTCGGTAGAGTAGATGCATGCACGATCATGCGCGATGCTGCTGGCCGGTCGAGATGCTTCGCCTTTTTGACCTTTGACGATCCCGCAAGCGTTAATGCGGTGATGGTGCGGGAGCACTTTTTAGATGGCAAGATTGTACGTACAATATTGTATCTAGCATTGGAGTTCTATTTACCCGTTACCCAAGATTGATCCAAAGAGAGCAATACCTAGACAAGAGCACCAACGCGCCACAAAATTATTCATCGGCGGTCTTGCAGGGAGTGTGACGTCCGAGTCGATGCGAGACTTCTTCTCGCAGTTTGGCAAGGTCATTGATTCGACTGTCATGTTAGACCGTGAGACAGGGAGAAGCAAGGGTTTTGGATTTGTTTCATTTGAAGACACAAATGTCCAGCCCTTCCTCGGTTTTGGGAACCTAGAGATCGATGGGAAATTGGTATGTGACGAATGTGCCGTATCTATAGATAGATTCATTCATTTACGCACTTTATTTAAGATTGATGTGAAACTAGCGCAACCGCGTTATCAGCGCGACAATTTTAATGAGGACGGTGGTCAGCAACAACAGTACACCAACAAGGGCGGAAATTTCAATGCGGCAGCTAACGCTATGCCCGCAGCACCCTCGGGCAACACTCCATTTGATCCCCAGGCTCTTGCCGCGTTGTACACCCGCATGTTCCAAATGGCAGGCGGAGGTGGTATGATGGGAGGCATGGGTATGAGTATGAATCCAGGCATGACCCCTGGCATCAACCCGGGTATGATGGGTGGCATGGGTGGTTATGGTGGCGCAGGCATGGGCATGGGCAGAGGTGGAATGGGAAGCCCCGCAATAGCAGGTAGTATGGGTGGAGGACCAGGGATGGGTGGTGGAATGGGGCGAGGGGGACAGGGTATGGGGGGCGGTGGTACACCTACAGGGCCTGCCAGCCTGGGTCCGAATGTTCCACGCGGTCCACGAGGAGCACAAGGCAGTCCGAGTGGTCCTGGTGGTCTTGGCGTTGGTCCACAACGTGCGGGACAGCGAGGGCAGCACAGCTACCATCCCTATGCGCGCTAATTTTCATGACATCCGAGTCCGAGTCGCTGGATTTGCATTGCAACTAACTTATCAATTCAAAAGCTGGTCCGTGTACGCATGAAGATGGTGGACCTTTCATATACATTTATATGCAGTACGGTAGTCTTGTTCGTCTTTTTCGCTTTTTAGTATGTTCAGAAGCCGTATGGAATGAATTATTTGTGCCTGCTGCATCACCAGGTTCCACGAATTTGGAAATTTACAAATAGATAACAACAACACGAGGTACAATTGCAAAATGCTTCCGCCAGATCTTTTGCATATTGAGCTCGAACTAAACATCTCTCTAGCTGTTAGTCCTGACACCAACACTCGCGATACAACCTGAACCATAGACAGGGCGCCTACTGTGTGCCCTGAACATGCCCCCTCATGTGGACGTAGTCATCGTTTTTTGTGCTATCCAAAAAGGAGCCAGCTTTTCTAAAGAGCAAGTGCGCCAGAATGCTGTCAAGGCAGAAAAGCAGTATTCTAAGCTCATTAATACGCTCACACGCGCCGGCCTCAAGGCTGTTGGGAGGCGTGGAGAGAGCCAGGGTCAATTACTAGTCTTGGTGACTTGCCCGCAGAATGTGCTTGCGAACCTTATTCATTGTGAACGGTGAGTTTCACAACGAGTTCACCGTCTATCTTCTCATGCATGCATGCCAGACATTCGGACTTTTTGTACGGACTTCCAATGTCAAAGTTGCCGTCCACGAACGACTTTGAATCAGCCCCATTATCTCCTGCCGACCGTATCCGTTTAATCCACGGATTCATTTCTTCCACTCCCGAAGATGGAGGCTTGGGTATCATTCCAGGGCGAAAAGAGTGGAATCTTGTGGAGTCTGTGATGGCACTTCACGATCATGACTTCAATGATCACTGGATCCACCTATGGACGCGGCACCGAATAGAGAGCGTGGAACTCGAAAAGATTCGAGACCAGGTTTGTCAATTATTTTTGTTCCTTGTACATCATTATAACGAAGTTGTCCTAGTTCGGAGATTCCGTTGCGCTCTACTTTTTTTTCCTCACAGCATACACGCGGGCTCTAATATTTCCCGCGGCATTGGGCGCTATCTATTATCTCTGGGGAAAACCTTACTCTGCTTCTTACTCCACTTTACTCCTGTTGTGGTCAATTGCGTTCGTCGAATGGTGGAGACTCCAGGAACGTATCCTGTCAATCAGATGGTGTATCCGTGGTTCGTGGCGTGTGGAAAAGCGGAGGGCTGATTATCTCCCGAGCTTCCCCTGGTGGAAGCAGGAGATGCGCATGATGGCTGGCCTACCAGTCATACTACTCTTTGCAACTATCCTGGCGGTTATATTGACAGGCACATTCGTCCTTGAAGCCTTTGTGACCCAGCTTTACAAGGGTCCTGGCCACACATATGTGGTAAGTTTCATTATGCCTGCTGCTTACCGCCTTTCTGAGCACCGTTCGTTTAAGTCTTTCGCCCCAACGATACTTTTCTCGCTCCTTGTTCCTCGGTTGCTAGCAATGTATCCACAAGCTCGCCACAAACTTCACGGATTGGGAAAATCACAAACATCAATCGAATCATAGTTGGTCTCTTTCATTGAAGGTTTTCGCGCTCTCTGCGATGAATGCATATCTTGGCCTTGCACTGTCCGCATTCGTCTATGTCCCTTTCGGGGAAAGTGTCATGAACTTTGTCCAGTCCTACTTGTCCACAGGTGGTCATCGTGCGTTGGTCTTACTGGAGAAATTTAATGTCAATTTCAACGCCACGTCCTATCTCGGTGCTAGAGGAAGCAGTGGAAACAAAATCAGTGCGGCCGGACTCAGTTTATGGGAGTCGGATAGGAGAAACGCGCGACGCATGTTGAATTCATCGAGGCTTCAGGAACAGATGTTCGCCTTTTCGGTCACAAATCAAGTGGTGGATACCTTCACAGCTATTGGCTTGCCATACATCCTCCGTGCCGTGGAATCGTTCCGCAATGGGAAAGGTTTTCGGAATGGTAGCGGAAAGGGACACGGGAAAAAAAAGCGGGTGGCATTTGATGACGAACCTGTAGGGCATGATGCACACGGTAGAGAGGAGCGCGAATTCCTCGAGCGCGTTCGGAGCGAAGTGGTGCTGCCAGAGTATGATGTGTTCACGGACTACAGCGAGATGGTGACACAGTTTGGCTACGTCGCTCTTTGGTCAACGATATGGCCACTTGCACCGGCGATGGCACTTTTCAACAACTACATTGAGGCGCGCTCTGATGCGTTCAAAATCACGGTGCACACCCGACGACCGACACCTGTTCGAACAGATACGATAGGGCCATGGCTTGAGTCTCTATCCCTTCTAACATGGTTGTCGGCTCTCACGAACTCTGCACTGGTATACCTCTTCCGTCCCCCTGATCAACAGGAGCATGAGGCGGGCACCATGGTGAATACGAATGCGGCTGATCAGTCACAGGATCTGAATCATCAACGACCCAATGGTCTCGCTGGAACCCGGGAACTTCTCGTGTCCGCTCTGTTGATCGCGATGTTAGCGTCCCATGGTTATCTCGTAATGCGTGCCGCCGTCCGACATGTCTTGAAACGTGCCATATGGACAGGAAGCAAGGAGATGAAGGAGGCAGAACGCGTGGAGAGGGAGATGAAGGAAAAATATCTGAGTAGCCTCGGGCAGTGCACGCCTAGCGAAAATATGATCTCGGAAGTGACGGGCGAGAAGGATGAGTGGGCCACCTTCTGGACAATAGACGAGGGTATGGATGATATAGGGAAAATGCTGAAAGATGTTTGAGTTGTCGGACCGTGGGTCGATGAATTATGTTTGGCATTGGACCTGGATATCTCGTTGGTATCTTTATTTCGGCGGGGTTTCATTGTCACTAACGTTTTTGTTTCCTTCGCGATCCCAGAGATGATATCCTGTAGATATATGGGAGTTCTCAGTCTTGTGCATTTGGCAGGCGATTCGGACTAAATTGGACTAAACGGTTTCAAGTGGCAGGCCAGCGAAGACGACGATCATGTCGTGATTCGTTTCTTGTACTCGGGCCTTGTTCCGTCAACACATTGCAATCATGTCAATGATGTGTTTCTTGTACTCGAGCCTCCTTGCATCAAAGACGTGAACGACGAGAGCAAACGGAGATACTCACCTTGCTTACATCTTCATTCTCTTCAATTATCTAGGACATGTCTTAATATCACGGTCGTTATTATGAGCCGGAGCGCGCTGTGTTGTGCTAATGACCTCGGCTCTTGAGGTTCTTTGTCTTCATCATCATCTCCTCTACCGGAACAGGTCAAGGACCTCGCGGGACTGGATTCTTGGTGATGGCTTCCCCGGACCCGGAGGGATGAGGGGCGAACAGGGTGGAATGTTAGCCGTATACCTGCAACCTCCACCCGACCCATAGACCGAGCTACTGGTGGCCATCTTCGGTTTCCTAAACAAGGGACCCAAGTTCCACATTTCAGGCCATCCACAAAATCCCGACGTGGGACAGCGATGACGACCGATGCTACTGAAGATTACACGGTGTTGGTGACGTGGCCGAAAGATAAAATTGGAACACACCTGTCATTTTACGCATGAGTTTATGGAGCAGCGAGAGTGTTGAGTTGACAAGAGCTGAAGCGCCTGAACCATTGGGCCAGCGACCAGACCGGGGAGATTGGCATGCTGAAGGAGTAAGCAGTACAGAGAGATGGTATTGAATACCTGACGGGACACATCAGCGAAGTGCCGAGCAGATCCCGTACACGCTGTGGATGAGGGTAAGCAATTAGTGCGTCTCTCAGTGGCTTCCTCGTTCTTGATGCACGTCGGAGATACCATTTCATCGACTAGTAAGGCAAAGTACAGACCACCAGGTGTGAGGCTACAAATGTGCCAGCGCACACATGACACATCATGATGCAAACCTGTAGCGTTCAAAGCTACTTCAGGTTGTTGATGCTCACGACTTGGGTGCAATGAGAAAAACAAAGCCTGAGTCATATAATGCATAGAGGAAGTATATACGGAACATGTCATGCGGTGATGGGTGGCAGGGTGGATGAACAAGAGTCCTCGTCACAATGGTAGAATGGACATGAGGCTGTCGGTACTAGGACGCCAATGAGACGCGTGTATAAACGCCACACATCTAGTTAAGCAGGACTGGGGCTGTTTATACACCACAGCAAGCGGCCGATAGGCTATCTGATTTGGACCAGCGTGACGGAGAATTGTCATCTGTATATGATAAACACGTGGACGACCACATCGGTTTGCTCTATTGATGACTACGAGATACATAAACAACTTATACTCGACTGAGCCAATTCGCACCTCGGACAACCCTGAAAGGGGTCACGTACTTCATGATTACGTATACACACCCAACCTTCAGATTCAACGGCAACCAACCCTAAACAGGTGTCCTCGCTTCACTCGATAACGAGAATGACGTCGCGGGTTTTGTCGTATGATGATATTGAACGCCTGTACTAACACCAAGAATTTCGTCCGCCTCTCGGGACCCGGCGAGCGGGACGTCTTTCCGAAGCGAAACCTTGACAGGATCTTCGCCAGTAATATGCGCCAATGCAAACATAACGTCAAGGTCTTTCATGAAACAATTAACCAGGAGCTGGACAAAAGACGCACAAAACTCACCTTCTAAAGACCGACCGCCGGTTTCAGGGAAGAAAAAGTAAACAACTGGAATAATGGCTACATTCAGGGCTGCAAAAACGATGTAGGTTCTCCAGGAGATGTTGTTGAAGGATGGGCCAACGACCATTACGACGACGAAGTTGAAAGTCCAGTTTGACGCTGGGAAAAGAATAGGTAAGTGGATTTATCTCCATGTCTTGGCGTACGAGTGACAAACCCGTGCTTAGTGCATTTGTTGGTGCACGGATTCTGAGCCCAACAAGCTCAGCACACTGGAAATCGCCGAAAAGTCAACCAAAAAAAAAATTAAAAATTGCCGTTGCTGTACTCACGTATAACCACGCCATTCCAAGCCACCCAATAGCAAAAAACGTGTTGAAGCCGAATAACAGGACTACGCTCACAATCTGGGCTGGTCCATTGTTGATATATCCTAAGATAGCCAAGAGCAGCATTACGATAGATTGACCGATGGCTCCAATCAGCATGAGTTGACGCCTGCCAACATAGTCTATTGCATAATAAGCAATAAAAGAAGCGAGAAAATATTCTGTGCCATTGGCAGCAGCGGTAATGCGTGCGTCGACATCGGAGAGACCAAGACGCTGGAATACAATGGTCTGTGTGATCTCAGTATTGCCGCAGTAGATTATGTGGTCGCATAACATACAGCGTAACTGTTGAAAGCGCATTTTTAGATCACAACAAGTCACATCAAGGGGGCTGAAATACCCACTAGGTAACGAGGTTGATGCCAGTCAGCTGCTGCATCATCTGACATACCACAGCAATGACTGTTCGTCTGAAGTTCTGGCTGCGACCCCCGGTAGTGAGTTCACGTAGTGAACCTTGACTAGTAGATGTTTCAACAGCAACAGCCTCACGAATGCCGTAGTAAGTGCGCTGAACTTCTGGATCAGAGGGAGGTTTGTCTTCCATTGCGGATATAACCGCCATCGCTTCTGCATTTCGGCCGTGCTTTACCAACCTAAGATTCTGATCAGCTTCGCAAAAATCACGGAGAATGACAAAAACTTACCATCTCGGTGACTCAGGAAGCTTACGTAGGGTGCCAGATCGAATCCGTTAGCACAAGTATACACATTTTCAGGGGAGAAACAGAACTCACAAATCCGACGCATGTCACCACAATAATTTCAAACACTAATTGCAGCGATATCGGAACTCTCCACTGAGCAGACGACCAATTTACGAAGAATCTGTTTTGATGGTTGTCATCGGTCAGTCAAACTTAACCTGGGCGTGACACTGAACATACAGTGCTAAATCAATCCACTAAAAAAACCACGTCAGAAAAGTGAACAAATGAAAATAACAATTTGCGTACATAGCTGTAAGACAGCAATCAATTTAACAAAATAAATCAATACAGTAACACACTCACGCAATAGCTACTCCAAACACGATCAGAGTCCCCTCCATCATAATCCTAGAAGGATTCCGTGAGCTATTTATCTATCGCATATGAATGACATACATTCGACCCCTCTTTGCAGAAGGGGAGAGCTCCGCATGATATATTGGTACTGTCGATGTCTACAAACAAATTTGTTTCAGCAGGACTTTGAAGCCAATGATAAGCACCACTGACTATCAGACCAGTTCCGCAGCCTGTGAAGATACGAGCAAAAATCAAGTGTGCGAAAGAAAATGCAGTTGTTTGCAGGATTGCCCCTGAGAAAATTAGCTGGTACTCTAAACGCAATATAGTTCGCCTACCGATCATCATTATGCTGCCTGCTAAAGCAATTGTCTTACGGCGACCGAGCTTATCACCAACCCAAAGATTGGAAAGAGCACCGAAGAGACAGCCTACTTCCTGCATTGTATAAGCGCAAAAGGTGGGGTATAAAAGGTGAAAACATACATAGATGGCAATTGTGAAGCTCTGAAGAGTTGCATGATTGGGGTGGCTGGCCTCCACTACGACTTCAGGAAAGGTAGCTTCAAACTTTTAGAATGTGATATATACATATTCGCATGCAAGCTATAGAATATGTCGTTACCTGATTACCCGTAATTAGTGACGACATGACACCTTGGTCATATCTGAATCGCAAAATAAGAAGATTTCGATTTCGAGTTACTTGACGCACCCAAGGAGTGTGAATCCAGTTCCTGCTACAAACGCCACTGCAACCGTTAGCTTACGACCGCGCAACGAGGGCGTATGAGCAGCGATATCTGCTGGATCCAAGTCGAATTGTTGATTTATCTGCTCATGGTTAACATCAGTCTTTTCTACCATAGATGGCCAACATTTATCCTGATCAGATAGAGGAAGAGACATAGTGCTGCGTAGACACCGATTCTTATTGTTGAAGGACGAGATTTAAATACTTGGGCAGCTCGCCTTCGATCCTGACGAATGGGTCTATTTCCATGCCTGCTGATATGACCTCAAAAGCGGGGATCAGGATGCAGCTGCGGAGATCAAAATGGTTCTGCCGTTCATGATTGGAGATAAGGTCGACTATCGAATTGTACGGTTCGGATTTTGTGATGCAGGGCAGTGATGTGTTCTGAAGAATTGAAGTGGATTCTGTGAAGAACTCCCGGTTCAGTTGAGTATTATAGCTCAAGACACGTTTCGTGAATAAAAATAGGCTAGCGAATTCTTGAATATAGCGCTGGCACGAAATGTAATGAAGGTGTGAAACCTAGTGAACATTGAAGTCGCGAGGCTCTTGATAAATGAAAGACATGAAGCAGGCAAGAAGTCTTGAATTTGCATGCAAGCTACAATGTGATGTAGTTAGATGACGAGAATGACCACCTAGATTAGCACTGGCAGGTGATCACCGTGAGCTGAAGCAGATGACTTGCTAAATGCTTGGCCTGGTCTCATGGTTTCAACTTGGCACGGAGCCCAAGTCAGTGACTCTCACAATATATCGGTAGAAGAGCCTGCGGTGCCACAGATGGGGACCAGACCCTGGCCATGGTAGATATCAACTGGACCGTGATTTGATTCGTCGCTGAACCAGCTCAGAAGGAAAGAAGAGGTGCGTAATTCGGGAGTGAAACATGGTGCCGTCGGACCTTGCCGAAGGATCGGTACCGTCGTTCCCACAGTACGGGACTCTCAGGCTTCAGCTCGAGCTTCGTCGACACATTAGGGACGTTCAAAGTTGGGCGCCCACGCCCACCGCCCACGCCCATGACCCCTTCGCCCACGCGTCGTCACCTAAAATGTAGTTTGCATAATTAGATAATACAAAGTAATTCTGAAAATTTATTGGTTTGTTACCTTCACTCACCATCAATCAGATCTGCGCATATGGCGAAGAAGAAGGATAACGGCGTCACAATCCCGGAGATTGTCTGGACTGATGACTTGGTCTGGCAGCTATTGGTGCAGATTGAACTATCGGAGAACAGAGTCGTGCTTCTAGGCAAACGGAAGAAGGGCGAGGTAAGTGAGTCAAAGTTGTCATATATGATACGAGATATGATGTTTCTGTGTCAGAACACGTCAGGTGATAGCAAAGTGACGGTGTATCAGCGCATGGTGGCTGCCGTTTTCCCGCAATTGCACAGCCAGAATGCTGTCGCAATGGGGGACCGAGTCAAACGAAAGTATGAGTAGTGAGTGCTGTGCTTTTCTCACTATTTTTCAGCTTACAATTCTGCTCAGCTTAACAAAAAAATACAAGGTGCATGCTCGACGTCTCCGAACAACTGGTGAAGGGGTCCAATCTGATGCGAATGGCAATGTCTCCGACAATGAATTTTTCGAATGCTATGTCCCTGCTGATGGACCCAACACAACCACAACTCCGAAAGCACAGTGTATTTGGGGTATGTTACTTATTTTCCGCCAGAATAATTCTAACATGACACAGATGAGATTGTTGAGCAATTCAAATTCTTTCCTGTTCTTCATCGAATCTTATCCTCTTGTCCAAATGTCACTCCAATAGCCATCACCACTGGTATCGGCCCGCATGGCAGGAAGACTGTGCACTACCAGCCTCCAAGTGATGACGAAGGGCCAGAACTTGCATCGGAGAATTTTTCACAGATCCAGAGCCTCCACACAGCCCTTCAGAACGAGGCTGCACACCGTGGAATCTCCCCATCTTTTGAGTCTCCTTTCGATACTATTGTAGATCCTTCTGACTATTCTCAACCTCTTTATGATGTCGACGACAAGGAGAATGATCCTCCCCCATCTTCGCAGTCAACCCCTACCCCAACAACTAAGCGAGCCCCGAAATCTTCGTCAATGTTACAAGACAGTCTCACCAAAGCGAGACAACGGATCTCCAAGGTGCCAAAGAAGCGTACCCTTGACGAGACACTCATTGACATGCAGAAGTACATTTTATTTATTTATATTTCAATTAACCTTACTCATATATATAAGGGCCAGTTTAGATGCTATTAATGCTCGTGCTACAGCAGAGAGGCAGCTTCAAGAACGCCAATTGCTGCTCAAAGAGTTCGAGGCTGGTATTTGGAATGTTGACGAGTATCGTGAAAAGCTCCATGAATTGATGCATGACAAGGCTGAGCCTGTGAAGCGTGCTCGTTACTCTCCAGATTGGCCAGATTGGGATTAGGGTATTTCTTTGACGAGTCTCGGTATAATTTCTGCCTTCGCCTCTTGATAATTTTTTTTGCCTTATGGTTAACTTCTAGTCACTCCTTAACACCTTTCTATTATATATACTTGTTAATAGTAGTTCAACAAATACTTCTGTTACATTTGTCGAAATGCCATCAACTCTTCTACAAGCTGTTGTCGCTTCAGTTCTCCATTATTCCCAATCACTTGACCTGGAAGGATATCAGGCAATCCTCTATCTTCTTGTTCATCAGTGTGAGTGTGGATCCCAGCAAAGTGTGCCCCTTGTACTCCTCCTTCAACATCTATCACAAGGTTATGCAGGATAATGGCCACCGTAATCCAGTCGCATGCTGCCCAATGATGGCGCTTTGATGTAATGGTCACCCGAAGCCCCCGCAAGCATTGCCAGTGCCCTTTCAGAGCTCCCATGCAATGCTCAGAACGTACTCGGAGATGGGCTACTGCACTATCAAATAGAGCATTCTCGGGGATGAGAGAAGCAGGACGCTTGTGGACTGGAATGGTATGACTACTGACTGGATATGCAGAGTCTACCCAGGCAAACTCATTGCCTTTAAAAAACCAATCTGCATGTTTTGAAGCTGCAGTATGCTCAAAGGCAGAGGCATCATGGGCAGAACCAGTCAGGCCATGCGCATAGTCCACAATACGAAGATTGGACGGCAAATTTCCAACCTGTCAAAGCACTTGTTACGACTTGGATGGTATCTGTTGGCGACGCTCAAACAGAGCTTGTGTCGTCAACGGTCTGTGGACGTCCTTGGGCTAGCCCAAGGTTAGGGGTCGTACTTGGCGTGTCTTCGGCAAGTATGATTTAACGCCTATGTCCAAATCGGGTAGCTTATGTCACGCGGGTGCGAGACGATAAGCTATATCGGCCTAGGCTTACGACACCCGAAGGTTAATCGTAAGGATCGTCGTTAATTAGAAGGACAGAAGTCCGACTAGTTAACAGGGGCTTTGCTCATCGACGAAGTCGATGAGTAAAGGTCGAGACTATAGGCTTATCCGCGATGAGCAGATAAGAAGATAGAATATAGACTGCTGGCGAGGCAGAAGGATCACTCTGGTGAGAGTAGGAGGTCAAGAACCAAGTAGATTCAAGTTAGGGAATATGGTACATGGTAGCGAGTTTATATAGAGGACAGGAGACGTATTAGTGGATGATAACTCGTACTACCGGGAGAGGCAATCGGTGAAGGGTAAGACCATAATAGGAAGACACGTTCGATCTAGGTAGAACGTGCTGGATAAGAAAGTGAGTCAAAGATCAGAATGAGAAGTGAAACACGCAGGGGCACGATCGTGCAACTGCGGATCTAAGTATAAGTCGCATGTGCGACTGCGCACCGAGTCAGAGATCAAGAAAGGAAAAATAGGGCAAAGGGGATGCGTCATGCATCGTGTCATAGGTTACCATCCAGATGGTAAGGGCAAGGGGACTGTCCGCAGGATCAGTCAGGTGGTGAAACGGAGCATGGGTATGCTTCGTCAGCGAAAGGATCCGGCCAAATGTACTGGCTTTGCTGAAGCGACAGGTAGAGGGCGAAAGGGAATGCGAGGATGACGAGGATGACAAGGGTAAGGTCGGGGTAAGGGTATGATGCGAGGGCTGATACGAGGAGGATCAGGAGGAAAATAGTAGGGGCCCAAGCGTCTAGATGTTCTTGTAACAGCACTTCAATATTATTTAAAAAAACTGTGTGATATAGTACCTGTAGATTCAGTCCATAGTTTGACTTTCGTGTGTAATACGCATCTCCATTGAGGCCTGGCTTAGTATGCAGAACAACAATTGTTCCGTCATACATCACCCAACCTTCCCTCCAAGTTCCTTGGAATTTGAGCCGGTCATCTATCCATGATTTCTCAACCTCCTTTTCTTCAGCAGTTGGTAAGCATACAAAAGTGTCATGCAGAGATTGAATTGCACGGAAGCATCGTTGCGTGAACAACTCTACTGCACCCTCAGAAATTCCTGCAAGGCGAGCAATGTCCAGTACCGAGGCACCATTGCCATATCTACCCATTCGATAGAGAGTGACAGCAAGCTGAGTCTGAACAGGCGCCTGTGCATTGTTGGAATTATTGGAAAAAACCGGATGACCTTCAATTAGATTGAGCAGGACTTGAAACGTCATTGGAGAAACACGGAGCATGTGAATAAAGCGATTATGATCAGATGGAGATTTTGCATATTCCCAAGCAATGTGCAGGGTGCTGGCTTTTGCAACAGGGGAGCGCTCTTGTAGATAACGAGTTTGTTGAATAGCAAGAATGCAAGATAAGTCGCAATGCTGCTGTACTGCTGCCTCTTCGAGTGTCATATCTGGCTGACACAAAGTACGAAGAACCATAAGCAAGAGATATGAGTGAAGGTATTGCTCGTGTGATGTTCGGAGACGTGCCATTGAGTGTAATGTGGTTTCGGACAGTGTTAAGTTATCATTGATTATATAATACATTCGTTCAAGTACAAAATGGGTAGTGGTATATGGGCGAGGGGGGTCGTGGGCGTGGGCGTGGGCGGTGGGCGTGGGCGCCCAACTTTGAACGTCCCTATTATATTCGATGACAGTTTGTACCTAATCCCAACCTGGCCAATCTGGAGAGTAACGAGCACGCTTCACAGGCTCAGCCTTGTCATGCATCAATTCATGGAGCTTTTCACGATACTCGTCAACATTCCAAATACCAGCCTCGAACTCTTTGAGCAGCAATTGGCGTTCTTGAAGCTGCCTCTCTGCTGTAGCACGAGCATTAATAGCATCTAAACTGGCCCTTATATATATGAGTAAGGTTAATTGAAATATAAATAAATAAAATGTACTTCTGCATGTCAATGAGTGTCTCGTCAAGGGTACGCTTCTTTGGCACCTTGGAGATCCGTTGTCTCGCTTTGGTGAGACTGTCTTGTAACATTGACGAAGATTTCGGGGCTCGCTTAGTTGTTGGGGTAGGGGTTGACTGCGAAGATGGGGGAGGATCATTCTCCTTGTCGTCGACATCATAAAGAGGTTGAGAATAGTCAGAAGGATCTACAATAGTATCGAAAGGAGACTCAAAAGATGGGGAGATTCCACGGTGTGCAGCCTCGTTCTGAAGGGCTGTGTGGAGGCTCTGGATCTGTGAAAAATTCTCCGATGCAAGTTCTGGCCCTTCGTCATCACTTGGAGGCTGGTAGTGCACAGTCTTCCTGCCATGCGGGCCGATACCAGTGGTGATGGCTATTGGAGTGACATTCGGACGAGAGGATAAGATTCAATGAAGAACAGGAAAGAATTTGAATTGCTCAACAATCTCATCTGTGTCATGTTAGAATTATTCTGGCGGAAAATAAGTAACATACCCCAAATACACTGTGCTTTCGGAGTTGTGGTTGTGTTGGGTCCATCAGCAGGGACATAGCATTCGAAAAATTCATTGTCGGAGACATTGCCATTCGCATCAGATTGGACCCCTTCACCAGTTGTTCGGAGACGTCGAGCATGCACCTTGTATTTTTTTGTTAAGCTGAGCAGAATTGTAAGCTGAAAAATAGTGAGAAAAGCACAGCACTCACTACTCATACTTTCGTTTGACTCGGTCCCCCATTGCGACAGCATTCTGGCTGTGCAATTGCGGGAAAACGGCAGCCACCATGCGCTGATACACCGTCACTTTGCTATCACCTGACGTGTTCTGACACAGAAACATCATATCTCGTATCATATATGACAACTTTGACTCACTTACCTCGCCCTTCTTCCGTTTGCCTAGAAGCACGACTCTGTTCTCCGATAGTTCAATCTGCACCAATAGCTGCCAGACCAAGTCATCAGTCCAGACAATCTCCGGGATTGTGACGCCGTTATCCTTCTTCTTCGCCATATGCGCAGATCTGATTGATGGTGAGTGAAGGTAACAAACCAATAAATTTTCAGAATTACTTTGTATTATCTAATTATGCAAACTACATTTTAGGTGACGACGCGTGGGCGAAGGGGTCATGGGCGTGGGCGGTGGGCGTGGGCGCCCAACTTTGAACGTCCCTAATGACACTGTGGAACTGGAGATGGTCACAGCCGTGCAAGTAAGGTCAGTACATCAGCAACCGTTTCAGATGATCGACCTAGAATCATTTTGCATTTCTGTAGCAACTTGGCTGAGGAGTTAAACGGCTAGCATGGAAGCAGAGCTTTCGTAATTGTCCTGGATCTGATAGCATGGCACAGCTGCATACTAGCACTTTCTCGGTCTTGTCTGCGTAGTGAGTTGCTTTTACATAGGTGCAACGGTATCATCACCAGAGCCGTAGATCTGGAGTTCGGTCCCCGAACTGGTTTTGAGGGCAGCCCCACCAAAATTAATCGATTGATCTACGACGGTTTTATCAGTCAACGTCGAGGTATATCCATGGCCATGGTCCCGACTCTGAACACAACGAATTTCCCGACGAAGATCTCTTGTATCGATATTTACAAAATATACATAAAAAAGGGCAAGTGCTTGCTTTCCCCTAGCCTAGCTTGTTCAATTTGCGACCACACGGTTTCACGAGTTTAGCTCGCTCACGCCCGAATATGCTTGATTCATAAGCAGCTCACTGTTAGACCTCAATTCAACGATCCTACGCCTGTGTTCCGGCTTTTCCCGGTGAAGAAGATGGCGTGGGGTGCTTTCCTGAAGGGTGATATTGAACGCCTGTGCTGACTCCAAGAATCTCGTCCGCCTCTCGCGATCCAGCAAGCGGGACATCTTTCCGAAGTGAGACCTTGACAGGATCTTCACCAGTCATGTACGCCAACGCAAACACAACGTCGAGGTCTTCCAGGATAAAATTAGCCAGGAGCCAACAGAACACCATGTGAAGCTTACCTTCTAAAGACCGGCCGCCAGTTTCGGGGAAGAAAAAGTAAACAACTGGAACGATGATTGCGTTCAGGGCCGCGAAGATGAGATAGATTCTCCAGGAGATAGTGTTGAAAACTGGGCCAACGGCCATCACCACAACAAAGTTGAATGTCCAGGTCGACGCTTGGGAAAGGTAAGTAAATTTGTCTCCGCATCTCGGCGTGACAAACCCGTGCTTAGCGCATTTGTTGGCACTCGAGTTCTAAGCCCGGCAATCTCAGCGTTCTGGGATACCAGAAATGACAAGATCAGATCTGTGAAAAAGATCAAAGCAGCCGGTGCTGACTCACGTATAACAAAGCCAGTCCAAGCCAGCCAAAAGCAAAGAATGTGTCGAAGCCGAATATCAGGACTACGCTCACAATCTGCGCTGGTGTATTATTGATATATCCTAAGATAGCCAAGAGCAGCATCACGATGGATTGACTGATGGCTCCAATCAGCATAAGTTGACGCCTGCCAACATAGTCTATAACATAATAAGCAGCAATAGAAGCAAGAATATTTTGTGCGCCGTTGGCTGCAGAGGTAATCCGTGCGTTGGTTGCGGAGAGACCAAGACGCTGGAATAGAATAGTCTGTACGATCTCAGTATTGCCACAGCAGACCATATGATCGCGTGACATACAGCATAACTGTTGATATCAATACGTTTTGGATTACAGTAGGCTGCACATCAGGGGACTGAAATACCCACAAGGTAACGAAACCGATACCTGTCAGCTGCTGCATCATCATCAATACTACAGGAATGACCATCCGTCTCAAGTTTTGGCTAGGACCTCCAGTAGTGAGTTCACGTAGTGAACTTTGACTAGATTCTTCGACAGCAACAGCCTTACGAATGCCGTAGTAAGTGCGCTGAACTTCTGGATCGGAAAAAGGTTTATCTTCCATTGCGGATATAACGGCCATCGCTTCTGCATCGCGGCCACGCTTTACCAACCTGGGTTTCTGATCATTTCATGAAAATTTTGGAGGATGACGAGAACTCACCACCTCGGCGACTCGGGAAGCTATGCATAGTGTACCAAATCGAATAATTAGCACGCATAGTTTGCAGAGAAAGAAACTCACGAATCCGATGCATGTCACCATGATTATTTCAAACGCCAACTGCAGCGCTATTGGAACTCTCCACTGAGCAGATGACCAATTTACGAAAAATCTGATTTGATCGTTGTCATTAGCTAGATCAAAAATAAAACTGAAACATACAATGCTAGATCAACCAACTAGAGAATGTTGTCAACAACAATGAAGCAATAAAATAACGATCCACACACAAGGCTGCAAGCCAACCGTCAATATCAAAAAGATTGATGCCAAGAAGACTCACGAAATAGTCACTCCAACCATGAAAAAAATCCCCGCCATCATTATCCTAGGGGACGTCTGTATTTCTTCATTATAGTGTCATTAACAACGTACATTCGTCCCCTCTTTGCCGAAGGGGAGAGTTCCGCATGATATATTGGTACCGTTGATGTCTACAGATATGTTTTCAGCAGGATTTTGAATATGAGTAGGCACATCACTCACTATCAGGCCGTTTCCGTAGCCTGTGACGATACGGGCAAAGATCAAGTGTGCAAAAGAAAACGCAGTAGTTTGTAGAATTGCCCCTGTAATGAATTTAGCCAGTGCTCTGAACGGGCCACAGACGGCTCGGCTACCGACTATCATTATGCTGCCTCCTAGAACAATGGTCTTTCGACGACCGAGCTTATCTCCCACCCAAAGATTGGACAGGGCACCAAAAAGACTGCCTACTTCCTGCGCGTTATGAGCACCAAACATGAAGTACAAAGGTAACAACATACGTAAATGGCGATTGTGAGGCTCTGAAGAGTGGCGTGATCGGGGTGACTGGTCTCCACTATGACTTCAGGGAAGGAAGCCTCAAACTGGTACAATGAGATATAGTCATTTCGATACAAGGCTTGATAGAACACTTACCTGATTACCCGTAAGGAGCGATGACATGACACCTTGATCGTATCTGAATCGCAGAATGATGAGGATTTTGATTATAGTTACTTCTCAACGCACCCAGCGAGTGTGAACCCGGTTCCTGCTACAAACGCTACTGCAGCTGTTAGCTTATTACCACGCAGCGATGGAGCATGAGCAGCGATATCTGACAGATCCAAGCCGAATTGTTGTTTGATCTGCTCATGGTGATGATCAGTGTTTTCTACCTCAGATAGCTGATGTTTCTCCTGGTCAAGAGACATAGTACTGTGTGTGTTGGGGGGATGAGATTTTAAAACCTCGGCTTCCAAGTTTGATGCTATATGAATGGTCATGGGTGCATGTCCACTTGACGAACTCAGGATAACTTTCGGGAACCGGGACGCAGTTCGAAAATGTGAATTATGTCTGCTGTGCCCACGACGGGTGATAAAGCCCATGACTCGGACCAGGTCGGATTCTATATACACCCAGATCAGTGCACTGCCCGAGGAATAGAAGTATTTTCTATACCCGCTGTTCAACATTGTGGCTCGTGACACGTTTTCCGAATACAATAGAAGGCTTGAATCTGTACTACATCATGAAGGCGTGAAAGCGGGGAATAATATTGGCGATCAGCGAGAAGCTCACAAGATCCTCGGCAATTCCGAGTCGAAGATACGATATAGAGGAGAGTTCTCGCAGGCTATTTGATAGCAATGGTGTGATTTGCGATGTAATGAGGCTTGACGGAGATGAGCTAGATCAGCGGGTATAACAGAGAAGTATTCATGATGCGTAGGGACCAGGTTTAAATTCCTCGACGAATCCTGCGAGAAGAACCTGGTTCTGCATTGCCAAGTCGATACAGTACACTTGTTCATAATGCATCGAATTTGGGTGGTCCCATCGTGGGACGCAGGTAAAATGCATGCATAACGCATTAAACGCATAATAACTTACATGTACTAACTTCTTCAAGCCTCCTTCTTGAGTCTGTTCGGATAGCCAATTTTAAAATTCGCTTTGTCATCATCCCGTGTAAGTTTAGCACTTGAATTATGTATTATCGCTAATCACTACAAGGCCAAGTGCCGCTTTGGCCCGAACAGAGGTAGTGCGAAAGTTATATAAAACACATAGTACTGTAGAGATTCGCACTTACCTTCGTCACAGCGTCACACGTCCTTCGAATCAAAGCTATTTCGTGTGACTGTCACACAAAGTTGAATGCGTCGAAGGTAAATTGTGACATACGGTAAAACATGAAAAAAACGCATAAACTAAGGTCAATGTTTCCAAAAATTTCTGTATTGTGTATTTTCCATGCATCTACGCTTCCCATGACCAAAGTTTTCTTTGTCACCCTCGGTGGCAGAAGCTGCAAGCTCTTGATCATATCCTTCTGCCTTGTTGCATGCCAGCAGGTTGCCAGAATCATCAGTACCATAGCCTCGAGGGACTGACCCCCCTGATGTGATGTGAAGTAGAACCACATCAACAGGAATATCACAAGGATCAAGCTCAATGTCTGCAGCTTGCGCAAATGGTGGCTCAACCTCGTCTAGTGCCGACTCGGATTGAGGTTTTTCAACCTTGTATTGAGCTGTCTTGATTCGGTCCCATGTCTCGACGTTGTTCTTCTCTACATCATGCAGCATTTGAAGCACTTCGCGGCTGGTAAGACTCTCAAAGGAGAGGTTGAATGAAGTGCCAGCCTTGCATTGAAAAAATGCCTGAATGTGTCAGTGCCATTGGTGAGGGATACAAGGATGGCATACTTACTTGTTTAACAATGTTTGGCTTGTTAATGGCGTGATAGCCATTGATAAGCCAGTGCAACGATCTATCACGCAGTGTGGGCAACATTGTGTCAAGTCGAATGACGGCGGCAGTGGCATCATTTTTCTTCAGCAATGACAAAGACTCATCAATGATGTCGGCATGCTGAGATCGTTTGACAGCAAGCTTGAGTGGGCGCTGGACACCAACATCACATGGTTGGGCAATCCCAGTGCAACCGCCAGGGACAAAGCGATACTTGATCCATGGGTAATGTTGATCAAGCCAAGTGCGAAACTGGATGGACTTGTGGACTGACCAAACATCCAGGTGTAAGATACATTCTTGATCATCGGGTGCACCAATGAGCTCCTTCTGTCTTGTCCAGTAAGGAATGAGGATATCATGAATATAGTCACACATGAGCTCAAATGTTGACCAGTACGTGTCGGTGTTTGAAAAACACAGCTTGAAGCCTAAGCGATGTGCTTCCTTGAATTGTGGCGTGTTTTTCATGGGGAGGGAGCATGTAGTTTTGCCGCAGTAGATGACCTGAAATGGGAGAGCATCACCGGAGGCAGATATGCCAACCACGACAGTGAATGCTTGCTTCTCCTGTCCAATGACTGCAACTTGCTTGGAACCGACTTCTTTGTATGTAGCCGTGTTTGCGGGTTGATACACGATATTTGTCTGATCAATGTTGACGTAGAAACAATCATGAAAAATTGCGCAGTTGCAAATGGTCAAAGTTAAACGAAGGAATTGGTCCAGACAAAGTTGATCGGCGTTGGAAGGGGTTTTCTGTGCGGCACGAGTTGCGCGACAAAATGACCAATTGAGATTTGCGGCTACGAACTTCTTTACCCAAGACTCTGTGCATTGAAAGTGTGAGCCGTCCTTCACAACAGCCTCAAAGACCTCAGGGCAAGAGACAGTGAGGCAGGCAATGATTACACCACAACAACGCATGGTGTCTAAAGCTACACCAACAGTGCGCAGAGTGCGCAGGTCTTCCACAATGGTCTTGACAACATTAGGATACTTCGAGAGAATACCAGGCGGTGTTGCCTTTGTTAATGGAAGATTGCCCTTTCGAACACGGGCAAGCACATTCACATGCCATGCTGGTTGTGTCCCACTATGGTCTATCCAGCTTCCTATAACTTGAGCATGGATACCAGCAAAACAAGTGGGGTCAATTCGTTTAAGCTCGCGCTCAATCTGCACTGGTGACATCCCATAGCCAACACAGAGAGCAGCCATTTCAATGGTCGGCCATAGCAGGGGGCTCTGCCAATTGACATGCAAAGCATCTGTGTCCCCCCGCTTGCGCTTCCGGCCTAGATTGTGTGTGCGCTTGCTACAAGCTTGCCTTTGTAGTTGACGATATGGATGTGATGCCTCTGCGATAGTGACAGCTGGTGGCTGAGGATTGCTATCATGAAGAATGGAATCAATGGTGGGTTTCTGACAACAGAACACATTAACCATTAGGATGACCCAGAGCGCAAAGACACATGCTCACCTCCATAGCAGCTTTTTCACTGTTTTTCACGTGCTCGCTGTTTTCTCTTTCGCTCAGCGGCTCTTTCACGCTTGCGAGTAGCCTTCTCAAACTTATTAAATTCTTGCTGATAATGGTCCCGCTCCTGATCTTTGAGCTCCCAAGTGAAAGGCTTCCAAGCACGTTGTAGATGCTCCTCGCGTGATACTTTTGGGAAGAACCTGAACAGACCTTTGTTTTGGTCTGCGTCAGTTGAACAGAGGTTGAAGTTTTGTTTTGTTAGTTTGCGTGGATGATGGCAGGGGTGGAGATAGATGGCTGAGTCTCGTGTTCGCTCTCTGTATCTGACGGAGTCTCTTCTGGCTCGAAGTCACTGCCATCATCCACATCTGTGCTGTCGCCAGGAACCGAGTGCTAAAAAATCAATATTCAATCAACAACGATACATCAGTTAGCACGAGATGCGCATACCTCAAGATGATCATAAGCAAGATCCAAAAACTCTTCCATGCGGAGGGAGAATGCTTCGTTATTGTTGAACAAGGGATCACGAAACACGGCATGCTTAATAGTATTGATGGCTGCAATTCCGCACAAAAACGAATCCAGCTGTTGACCACACTGTAGTGCACTTGTGTTACTAAATCCAGAGAGGCCGTGGTGGCCCAGCCAATGATGAATGGTGTCAATGTCATGAGAGGGCCAATCCCACCCAAGAGAATCTGCGTATGAGATGGTTCGGTTGATCACATTGACCTCAATAGCAGCCCAATGGATGTCGCAAATATTGACAGGAAAGAGGACACGCTGAAGTCTTCCTTTCACATAACGCCAAGCCTATGGCACAAAGGCAAGTGAACGCCTTCTCAGTCTCATAGTTTGCCCACCTGCTTCTCGCCAAGATGAAGTGCATCCATAAGGACAAGGGATTCGACACAGATGGTCCGAAGGTCTGCATTTTGAGATGCTTGCATGCGTTCGACTACCACAGCAATCATAGTATCCATGAGGCGACCACCAATTGGGCCTGATGCCAACAGCAGCCGTAGCCCACTAGTAGATAGGTCAGTCTGAGTGCCAACTCCCTTGAGCGGAACATCCCATGGAAGACGCTCTATCACATCTAAAATGTTGTCGATGGTTTCCAACTCATCACAGTCACCTGAAACAGTGTCCAGTCAGTCTAAGATCCAGGTGTGTGATGCACGCCAATCGCGTTGATGCTCAAGTGCATGAGACATGGACACCCAGAATGATAAGACCCACAAAGGAAGTGGATCATCGGGGAATGATGGATGCATGATTGATTGATCTCCATCTTGCCATGCACTGGTAGCATGATCACAGAGTGCCATGGCTGTTGAAAATGCAGGAACCTGACTGCAAAATGAAGTCTGCAGGGAGCTGGACCTTGGGGGGCTCTTGAGAAAGAACAATACTGGTGCATGATGGATTGGTTTCGAGACTCACGGGGAACTTGAAGATGAGCAGTTGAGTCACTGAGAGAGTGCGGGAAGGAACAATAGCCTGAAACTTCGAAGGAACACATAGGAGGTGCAAACTGGCCATGGTACAGAAGGGCTTTGCGGGTTTCAGAGTTAATCATCCTGAGAGCTGACTTATTTCTTACCAAACATTGGAGGATCTGTGTTGATAGTATGACAGTACATGTGTACACAGAGAAGCCTGAAGCTTGACATGTCGCCAGATAGCTGAATACAAAGTGCTCCTTGAGGATCATCAAGAAAATGAGAGCCTGTTGCTGCAGGCACTGACAGTGGCTCAGTCACGGTGGAAACGAAGCTATTTCTGAGGTGTCACAGGTCACACCCATCTTCGAATCTTCGAAGCTAAGACACGTTTGGTCACACCTGGATGACGTCGAAGGTAAGTGCGTATCTCTACAGTAACACAATATATACTAGTTCGATTACGGCCTTGCTACACAAATAATAAATTTAACCTACATAGGGTACATATATGGTGTCTATGAAAGGTTTTATTCCAATCCTGGCTGGTGACTTGGTTACAGCCAAAAATCTGTCCAAATGGGGGCCAGTACATACCCTGTGTGGCACATATGTAGTGCTGCCGTGGTCCGGTCCAGAACCATGGTTCGAACCGGACTTTTGGTCCGGTTCTCTGCGGTTCGGTCCACGGTTCTCACATCAGCCAGAACCGGACTGGAAAATGGTTCTCAGTTCTAGGTCTTCCCGAACGGTCCCATTCTGGTTCGGCCTTGCCAAACCATTCCAAACCATTATCGACTTCAACTTCGACTGCGACTGCGACAAAGTCGGTCTCCACATCAAACTGCTGTCTTCGGGATTTGCACTATTGGTTAATCAGGCTACCTTCAGCCTTTTCAAGGTAAGTACTAATCAATCAATTTCTCACATGACTTTCTATCTCTCTTTTTCAAGGCACCTTTGATTTGTGTCCCACCAATCATCCAGACTGAACCATCACTCAGCTCCATCTTGCCGTTGTCCACCCACAAATTACAGGTATGTGCATCTGAATTTAATTTTTTTTTAAAAAAAATCTCATTTGAGTCAGGCTCTATAATTATGTGTGTGCATCCTTTTTGTCACTGGCGAAAGCCATCTTCCTATCGACTGTCTCATTTAAATTGTTTTGAAGTTTTTGACTTGATACTAACCTTACACTTCAGGTACCCTCAGCTCCTGTTGCCAATAAACCCAGCCTATTCCCACCCATCTACTCCACAAATAACCACCACCACCGCACCTACCACGTCATCTACACCCTCCATACCGGACTTTTTCGCTAAGCCAATTGCACCGTCAACGCCTGCACCTGCAGCTCCTTCATTTTCTTTTGGTCCCATGCCCGCACAGCCGCTGTTTGCTGCACCTACTTCCACATCCACCAATCCCTTCTCTGCACCAGCAGCATCAAGCACAGAAACTGGCAAACCAGCACCATTCCCCTTCGCAAAACCAACCCAGTGTACTACCTTCCTTGACGCCAACATCTACATCGACACAAGCTAACCCACCATCAATATTTAGTACCACTTCAAGCAATGCTGCCCCAACTTCTGCCCCATCCACACCTGCACCACTGAAGTTTGACTTTGGCAAGAAGCCTGCAAGCACGATCCCAAAGCCTACTGCTGCACCTTCCCCTACCACAACTGTTGCCGACACCGCAAAATAGACTTGCCCTTTATTTGCATTTTTGGCGGCTGCTCCCCAATCCAGTCCCCTGGGAGTGAGTTCACACGGCTGATCATTTTCATGAAGGCCGCTTACTGTAATGGACATCTTTCAGCAGCTACAGAGGCAGAGGAGTACGCACAAATGTTATTAGAGTAGTTACTCAATGTGTAGACTAGTATTTCATCAATTTTTTTTGCTGTCCCTACAGAAAAATTTTCTGTTCGGTTCAAGTTCAGACCGCAAAAAAACCGAACCAGACCATTGAGAACCGTTCTCAATGGTCCGGTCTGGTTTGCTTGCGGTCGGTTCTTGTTGAAGACCCTCTGAACTGGACCGAACTGGACCACGGCAGCACTACACATATGTCAGATATATCAAGACCAGTCACTGTGATAGACCTGTGACCCAGCTGGTGCAAATATCTAAGCCACCTGTATTATTGTCAATTCCTTACATTTGTGCGCGTACACTGCAACCACTGCATCCATGAAAGCATGAACAGACAGACTATCTAGATCATAATCTCAGGTGATGGGAAGCATCTCAATGGTATCATTGGCACAGTAAGTAGTATACACACAATCCAGACTAATATCTAGTCAACAAAGACATGTTAGCGCACAAACAGAAGTGTCCTGGAGTTAATTGACATCAATGAGAGGGAAAGGGTAAAAGAGTGCAGTATGTCTGTTGAATTCAGCCCATATGTCACTGAGTAAAGCCAGAAGAGAACAATCACCCCCTAATTTTAGGGGATCAATGTCACTTGACCGTCCCAACCACTCTTTAATAAATGCCCCCTCCACAGGAATGTGTGGGTCCCACATCCGCCATTTTCCTCTGGGAAATTGAGGGTGTGCTGTGATGAATGCAAGCCAAAAAGCATCACATCCCCATGTCCATAATCGAGACCTGATGTCTACTTTGGTCACCAACCATTTTTCAATTGCCTTTGATAGTGTGGCCCATTCCATCTGATTGACATAGTTGAAGGTGGCTTGAAGTGGAAGAAATGGAATAATGGAATCCTCTTGGAAAGAAAGATTGTCATTGGCTTGACTAGGAGTTGACTGCGCAAGGTAAGGTCCAAAATATTCAATAAAAATTAGAACTCACATCATCCATTGACGGTGAATTTGGATGAGTAGAGCACAGGTCTACTGACATGGCCTTCATAGCTAGGGAGGTAAATGGCCCATATTCTTCAGCAATTGAAACTGAAATATGGACAGGCTATTTTGCATAACAATGAGCAAGCATGTTGACGGCAACAACAAGCACTCACAATGTTATTCTAGTGTCAGACTAATACCCTGGATTGATAATGGTCAAAAAGTGCGTGACTTTGTTGGTCATAATGGAGAGGGTTAATGGAGTGATTGATGACATTGCATCGTGGGACTTCAGACTTGTTGATTTGAAAGCTGAAAGCTCATGTGGCCACACCACTGGTGCAACTTTCAAAGGGATCAAGTCATCCAGTCACAAGGCTCTATAGCGAATATCAAATTGGCACGATGCTGAACAACAGGGACTTGGTTGACGGTATTGGCGCATTTTATTTCATCTCAGTACTATTCTAGCTACTGACTTGGTACCGCAGTCCTTAATATTCTGATAATACTCAAAATTGCATTCAATGCACCGTGTGCCCTCTCAAGTATGGCAAATATCATCTGATGGAGTTACAACATATATCAAAACACATCACACAAGGAATTCATGGTCGTTACGCCCAAAGAAAATGTCTCAAGCAGCATCAAAAAGTCGTTCAGGCCCATACTAATCATTTCATTGGTGCTGATACCAGCGTCTTTCCAATGGACACAGATTTCTGTGATGCACTACTTACTGATGTGCTACCATCCACACCACCTGCATCAGTGGCAGATAATGAGCACTCTGAATCTGAGCCTGGATTATCTGAGCTTTTGAGCAAGACCATCGGTAACCACACATTTGGGTTCGACGAGGGTGCTTTAGAATTGTTTGCAGAGCTCAAGACAATTATCGCTTCGGGAGAAGTACCCTTCTCAATGCCGCTTGCCCTGATCAACGACAAGGAAGAACTTTGTGATGATAGCGCACCTGATTTTGGAATAGAGCTCCCTGGTGAGTAACTTTGTGATTTTGCAGGCTTTATACTTGATCACACTACTAGATGATATCTACAAAAGAATAAACATCGAAGACACTGTTTCGCTGGACAATCCAGCATATCCTTGGCCATTGAAAGCGGTTTGTTTCTCTTTGTGCTAGTATTAAGATTGCATTATTTAAATTTACATTAAGCATTTTGTGACCTCTCTCCTTTTCAGCTCTCCACGTCTCCCATTCTCTCAAGCCCAGAAGAAGGTGGTCCTCAGTTGGGCACAAGAGCTTGGCGCTCGTGATGTCCCCTCACTTGGTGCTATGAAGAAGTCTGATAGATATCTGGAGAGTCTTGTTGGCGATCCGACAGAGAAGGTGACAGCTTGTTCCAGGAGTATATTTTATATCAATGATGTTGCTAAATCAATCGCAAAGGTGTGTCCATCATGTTTTTATATGACTGCAACTGTGACATCATGCTTTAGGACTATGCAAATCCACTGACGCAGTTTGCAATGCAGGACTATCCAGAAGATAGTGGGGAGTGGATGTCACAAGTATTCAACAGCAAGGAGATGTTGCTTGATCTGCCTTTGCCACCTGCAGCTCATGTGGATGAAATGATCTATTTCACGGGTGAACTGTTACAGGACAATTCTGGAGGATATTTTGTACCGGAGTGCTTTTTTTATGCATCACTGCCTGAAGATTCGAGTGACAGTGACTCTGGCCCCTGCAAGCAGTCAGATGGTAAGGTCCTATATGCACTTGGTCGAGCAGTTGAACGAATGGAGGTACGTCTTCTAATTACAAATCTATCCAGGTATACAAAGTCCTCATATATAGGCTGGATTCATCGTTAATGAGCAATGCGAGATCATTCTGACATCCATGTTCATGCGATCATTCGAAGAGATTGCTGCAACTCCAGGCGAGCTTGACTGTGGCCTTATATGTGCATCGATATGCAGTCATTGCATCAGCAACTCACTACTCACACAAAACAACAGCTTCATTGACTAAATATGTGTCGCTGTCTCCAAATTCACTGTGTGTGAAGTCTAACGGCCGGATGGTCCATATGGTTCCCCTCCTTGTTTTTATGGATGATGTTTCTGGCAACATATCGAAACAATGGAACAAATGCCATGCGATCTATATGTCAAATGCCAGCCTACCATGTGAGATGCTGGAGAAGGAATTTTTTGTGCGGTTTGTCACATCTTCGCCACATGCCACTCCCATGGAACTTATGCGTGCCATGAAAGAATCTATATGGTACATTGGTTCCTCAATCTGTTGAAGGCGAAGTTGATTCAGTCTTTAGTAACACTGCTGAATTAGGTATCATTGCCTGGGATTGTAAATACAACAAAGAGGTTTTGTTGATTCCATATGCACTTTTCCTCAATGAAGATAATCCCATGCAGGCAGATGAATGTAGCCACACTGGCTTAAACTGCAATTATTTTTGTAGGACTTGCGATATCAGCGGGACAAAAGAATATAAGGCATCTGGCGATGGGTACAACAGCCTTTTTATGGTAGGATACATTTGAACTATGTTCTAATAGCTAATGTTATGCTTGTAGTCAGGCAATCTATGGACCCCCAAAAATACTACAGCAGAGATCTGACAACAGTTTGAGACCGCATTGAAGTCAGGAGCATCAGAGAAGATCAAGAACTCAGTGTCATCGACTGGTGTTTGTGATTCTGCTTCTGGTTCAATTCTCAGTGCGTTAGTGGATCTTGGGAAGAAACTCCGAAAGCATGTGGCTGGCACCCAAGCCATGCCTGAAGCTGAAGTTACAGTTGTCCTTGAGAAGGAGTTCATAGAACATTTGCAAGGCGACAAGCTCGATGGTGCTATTAACCCATTATTAGGGATGGAAGGTTAGTTTAGTACTCTAGCGGTTTTTAATTTTCGTTCACATTCTTAGCAGGCCTGGATATACACATGGACACTCCAACAGAGATTCTCCATACAATTCTACTTGGCATTGTCAAATATTTCTGGGGGCAGACTGTGTTTCTGCTTGATAAGGCGAAGTTCATGGACATATTTCAGGTCCGTCTTGAGTCTATTGATAAGGATGGACTCAATGCTCCTTGCCTGAACGCAGACTATATCTGCCACTACAAAGGCAGTTTGATCAGAAAACATTTCAAAAGTTTGGCACAAGTGATGCCATTTTTAATTTATGACCTCACCCCTTTAACTGTTCTCAATGCATGGACTGTCATAGGAGAACTTGTCGTCCTCATCTGGCACACAAATATTGTGAATACAGAACCTTATCTTGTAAGTTTATGTAGAAATATACAATGACTTCAATTCTCATCCTTCTCTAGGCAAAGTCATCTCAAACAATTCAAGATTTTCTTAATATCACGGCACAGTGCGCACCTAGCATCATCATAAGCAAGCCCAAATTTCATTTCTTGGTCCATCTCCCAGTGTATATTTGGCATTTTGGACCAGCAGTGATATTTTCAACAGAGCAATACAAGTCCTTCAATCATGTATTTTGTTTGTCATGTGTATACAGCAATCACCAAGCACTGAGCCGTGATAGTTGTAGAGTATTTGCTCATCAAGATATTGTCAAGCATATTGTTACTGGTGGGTATTGGTATGATAACAATGCCTTAAAATGGGTCTGTGGAGGAGCACAAGTTCTAGGATATCTTGATGAACACCCCGATGTAAAGAGTAGATCTGGGCTGGACTCTACAGAATGTGAGTCCCTAGTCCTGAGAGATGCGAGTATGCTTCGTCCCAAGAGACAACCTAAAGAACTACCTTGATAATGCAAGGGAAGTCTTATACAGTCAGAGAGTAGACAAGATATTGGAAGTAAATCTCTCTAATGTCCATCAGGAGTTCTGAGACTACATCTGAAGTACCGAGGTACTTGTCCGATGCGACCGAAAGTCGTCCGAAGCTGCGAAAGTGTTGTTTGAAGTAGCACGATGCCTTCCAAGATTTGCGAAAGCTGTCTGAAGGTCAATATATGTCGGTATGTTGATGTGCCGAATAACAGTATAAGACTTTGCAAAATGTCTGAAGTCCAGAACAACGCTAATCTATCGGAACTCAAGAATAAATGAAGTGCAGAATTGGCAGTGGTCTAGCCAAACAATCGTTCTGAATGAACAAAGATCATTGCACAGTTACAATTATACCGAGGTGACTCTACTAATTACTACTCAAAGTACGGGAAGTGAAGTGAAGTATCAGTAGCCAGCAAGCGAGATTATATCCTACTTCCATGAGAGACCGGAATCCATAGGCGAAACTAGTAGCAAGATAAGCAAGTCCGAACCTATGTAATAAGCCGTGAGGCAAGCAGAAATGCAAGTATACATGTAATAAGCTGCGATGCATACTGTTTATATGTATTCTGAGGCTCCCGACAGGATGCCGATGGAATTCTATCTGTGTAGCACTAAGACATAGTCAAAATATAATTAGAATAAGGGAAAACGCACCAGCAAAGTCAAAAGGACGAGGATAGGACATGGTATGGTAACTCGCGAGGTTCGGATGGGCCTTGGAACACAAGAACTGCCTGCAGAAGGTCAAGGGAGGTCAGGGAATGGTATGGACATAGGTGTTGGATTGCCTGGTTCCGAGCCCAGTGCCACAACCATTGTTACACTGAGCAAGCACAATTACTGGGATTATCAGTCTTTAATTGCAATACTCCAATACCTGGTAAACCTGACCTACTATGTTCACTCTATTGCTACTAATTATTTTTACTTAGGCTCCGGGAAAGCTCAAACTTCCCTTGGTGCTAAAGGAAAGCTGGCAAGAAGTGATACAGTGGCCTGGAAAGAGACTCATTGCTGGAGGATCCTCAAGACCATGCAGCCCAGTGTTGTCTACTATCGAGGTAAATCAGTTGTAGTAAGAGGAGAGGATGTTGCATATCCAAATAGTCATGTCATCTTTCATCGAGTGACAGATGGACAGGTGAGTAATTTCATTACAGTAGGACTCTCAATTAACACAGAGATATTGTTAGAGATGTGTTGGACGTGTTTGTGAGATCCTTGTATCAGCTGAGAATCCAGATACTGTTGTCCATGTTGCTCTTGTCACAACCCAATAACGAATTAATGCTGGGCAGAGACTAGGACTCAGACTAAGGTTATCACAACAGAGGTAATGAGCAAGGACATCTTGGATTGCTACAATGATGTAGATACAAGAGGTTTGAACTAAGGAACTATCGACCAAGACGTGCCACCTATATACAACTATTGAAACTGAGATAGAAACTGAGATACAACTACTAGCCAATCATAAAGGAGAAAAGAGAATCGTACCATAGAACATTGTAGAATATTAAAGAAACATCACGTGACCATATCTTATCTTATCTAATCTATTCACAATCAAAGAACTCGTCTTCTTCATCAGTCACATTGAAGACACGTGTTGTGGGCACTAAGGGGATTTCGGAATTGGTAGATGTTTTCACAGTAGGGTTAGGGTTTATCTTAGGCGCTGTGTATTGACACTTAGGAAGATTTAGGAAAGAATAATGGTTTGTTAAAGGTACTCGGGACAGCTCTCCAGCTCTTTTCATTTGCAGACACTTTGCATGCTTCTGTCCATCTACCCTGTCTGAAACTGACCGACAATGAGGTTGTCACAATGGCAGCGGTAAGTTAATATCCTATGATTGTGTGTAATGTTCTGATCCTTGCACGCTATAGAATATCATATGTGTCATTAATCTCCAACACAACTGCATTGATTCACAGTGTACAGACACCCTCCTGCAACCTGTGCGCCAAGAACGGCTTGAGACGTCTCATATGAAACGTATCATTCAGCACAAGGCAACTCCACACTACTTCATCAACACTTACTCTATTCATAACTACAATCATATCCATCTTGCAATTCCCAAGATGCTCCGTGAATCACTACTGAGAGTTACGAATGTGGCAGAGGTTCAGGAAATGGCCGTACAGCAAATGAAGCAGAAGAAGGCTTTGAAGAAATCTGGTGATGCACCCCAACTAGATGACCCCATGGACTACGATGCCCAGATCCCTCTGCATCACCAAAAGTCCAGAAAACAGGTATTACCTTATTAGGCTGATGGTCATGAGATTTTATGGGTCATGGGTTATGGGGTCTGAGACGATGATGCCAGTGCTCGATCATCATGATGTCAAGTATTTAGTAGCTTAGCCTTGTTCCCATGTCTTCTGTCATTATGATAACATCCTGATATACTATGCTAAGGTTGATGCCTAATTGATATTCTATGCAATGCATATAGTCCACTTCAAATGCCTGTCAACAAAACAAGCTCATTGAGCCATCGCAGATTCATATATACTGTAGAGATATGCACTTAGCTTCGTCACAGCATCACACGTCCAACAAATCAAAGCTATTTCATGTGACCATCGCACAAAATTGAAGTCATCAAAGGTAAATTGTGACACATGGTAAAACATGAAAAAAAATGCAAAAATATTCCCAAAAATTCTTGTACTGAGTATTTGCCATGCATCTCGCTTTACATGACCAAAATTCTCTTCATCACCATCAACTGTGAGCTCTTGCTGACAGCAGCTGGTAGTGGTGCTGATTCGAAGCTAAGGTTCAATTGGTCACACCCAGATGATGTTGAAGCTAAGTGCATATCTCTACAGTACACTATACTTAAATTCAAATGATATACTGCTATAAGTCCCATCTGCACCTGATATTCCCTTAGCATGTGTCCTAAGCATGATCAAGTGTGATAAGTATGAGTCTCAAATGTGATATTACAAAGCTCCATATCCCTCTTGTGCGAGAATGTTGTTGTCAAGCTCCTCTCCCTTGTCAGCCCTAATTTGATCTCCATCATCAACTCTGTCCTCATTATCCTCTTCATCCTCCTCATTATCCTCTTCACCATCCTCCTCCCTGTCAACCTCCTCATCATCCTCATCACCAACCTGGATTCCAACCTTGTCATCGTTGTCGACTGCTTCTCCCAAATCAAACTGCATGTCTTCATCATCATCAATGGCAATAGCACTGTCAGTCCGCAAGAATTCATCCCAGTCTCATGTGACCTGGTGACCAACACCGCCTCCTCTGAAGCACATAAACATATTGCGATCCACAAAACTATTACATTAAATCAGTCTATAGCAATCCCAATTAGATAGAAAACACATACTGATTAACATAGAAATACAAAAAATCTTGATCATGATCCTCTGCTGGACGTACAAACGAGGGGGCGAGTCTGGTGTCAGTGTGCCCATGTTCGAATCCCGGAATCAAATGGACAGAACAAATCACTTGGTTTGGATCAACAAAGCCGAAGCTATCCAGATCGTCACACTTGAAAAAACCAATGCGATGGAGTTATTTTGCTGACCAACCAGCTTTGAAAGGAGTGTCGTGGCTGAACCAGTGCACAAAAACTATGTCCATGCATGTCGGTGTTTGTGCATTGCTACCACTCGGACCATAATACCAAACATTAACATGGAAAATCTTCACCACCCGAGCGTACCAGTACGGATGACGATCATCATCATCCTTGTGTGACAACATCATGATGTCAGCATGAGTGCGTGGGTTAATTGAGTCTTGTTCCCTCCGAAGGTTGTAAGTGGTGTAGTTGATCCATAGGACACTGTGTTCAAAAAGCTGGTTGTTAGCGAGAACAATCTGGCTCCCGTCATCATTGGAGAATTCCTGCTCGTCCCCTGAATAATAAATGCCATGAATTTGGCCCAGAAGATGGTCTTTGAGGCACGGTATGAAGTCCTGAGCACCATGTTAATAGAATGATTCATGCAATATAATCTAAACTTACCTTAATTGCCGGATCTCCTGTGAGTTCGCTGAGCCATCATATAAGCTTTTTGCATCTTTTGAGATATGGTAATGCAAGGCAGGAGATGTGCGCTCACGTGGCACCTGTTGCATTGGGGGATGTACTATTTCCTCTTGTTGTTTATTGATCTTACCAATGATACACTCTCGAGCTTCAAGGTGCATCATAGTAGCGACCATAGTCTGATTTTTGGGTGTTCTTGGATACCAGCACTTGGCTCATTTATATTCCAGCTCACCCGAATAATACAAACATGAATTTGATATTAGAACTCTTCAAGTGAAAATATACTTACTGGCTGTGTACTATAGTTGTCCATGGTACCAGTGCACCGGATCATATCAACATAATCTCCGAGTGCATGAAACTTATAAGTTGAAAGATTGAGAGGCTTGAATTTCGGACCAGCCTTCTCCTTTCCCTTTGTATGCAGCTGCGGTTGTTTAGCAGTCAGTGCTGCCTCACGTCGTCCTCATGCTGCGTGTTCATGAGGGAATTCAGTGGTATGGTAGTGATTGCATGTGGTCTTCGCAAATTTTTGGACAGACTGACTAAGTACAATGATAGCTGTGTCGAAAAAATCCAGTGTGTCATCCGTATGCATATGTAGTTTCACATACATTTGGGATAAAAGTTGATTGGGGCTCCTATCACACAACCAACTGTCAGGAACATGATATTTGTGGGGCATTTCAGGGCTACGCGTCTGAAGAGGATCTTCAGCAGTCTTTTGGATGCAGTCGATGTCTCAATGGTTTCATGTAGTAATCTTCAAATGTCATCAAGCTCTACTAGTGGTCTCGCACTTCACTATGATCAGTCAAGAGTAGCCATCAATCCTATGGTATGTCTCACTCATTCCGCATGTTATTCTACTACATCATGTCCCTCGCGCTCATCGGACAGGATAATATTCAACCCATGGATTGTTCCGTGGATATCTCCTCGCATCGATGCATTTCGCCTCGGGGAACCAACAGTATTACAATAGTGAATGCGAGCAAGGTATGCAGCACTGTAAACGATATATCCGCACTACCGGAGACTGTATCCACAAAAATATACAACGCTGTAGACGATAAAGTCAAGTCCTCGGAGATGGCAGTATGTTTCAACTCAC
The DNA here is from genome assembly GCF_016758785.1 of Suillus bovinus. Taxonomy (NCBI): domain Eukaryota; kingdom Fungi; phylum Basidiomycota; class Agaricomycetes; order Boletales; family Suillaceae; genus Suillus; species Suillus bovinus. The sequence goes on from NW_024542072.1 coordinate 229,692, forward strand.
AAGAATGCATCAACTAGATATCAAACAGCATGTCAAGCACAATGACATTGTGTTCCTTTGGCAGCAGGCCCTTGAATACAGGTATTGCGCACTATAGAATTGGGTCAAACTGTGAGGCAATTTGTAAGGCTGAATGAACTACTTTCTTGTAATAGATCCTCAAAGTCGTGGGCAGCAAGTTTCTTTATGGCAAATGGTCCCTCTCCCAAATGTAGGCATTGCTTGGTACCTAAAATAAATTTTTTGAGACCTAATATAAAACCTCAAAATCAAACATCTTACCGCTCATTGAGGTTTTGAATTGTGGTTCCCCCAACAGCATGAATGATTCACATGAGATGGGTGAATAAAGCTTTCCAAGATCCTATCTCAAATTTGTGAAGCTGATCGACCACCCATAGCTTGAACATATTGAGGCCATGTTTCTCAAATTGCTCTGAAAAAGTGTTCTAAAACCAGTTGTCAGTCATTTGCATAATGAGTACTTAGGACTACCTTACACGTATCGGAATGTATGATTCATCATCGAGGATTTCTTTGACTCGAGCATCATCTACCAGCACTCCAAACTGAAAAAATCAATACCCAGGCTTCTTCAACATGTCATCAACACGTTGCATTGTAGACGCGCTGTCTTAATAACCGAGGGTCTTATATAAAGTCGTGTAAATGTAATGACACCACAATTACACTTTGGATAAGACTGCTTGCCAGTCCTCAATTAACACGGTCTACGACTTTTCCTATTTCGTGGTAGATAACGTGTGAGTTCTTGGGAGGCTCGCTAAACTAATCTTTGTCAAGATCAACCTAGCCGGAGCTTTACTTTTCTTTATTGAAACTCAAATCTCTTGTCTAGGAATAAGCTTCTAGACACGTAATTCGGTTTCTGGAATGTATTTGCCTAGGAAATCTCCTTCTAGGCTCTGGACTTGGATACTGGAACTAGTGAGACGTGGTCTACAAATATACGAAATATGACCAAGATTGCTTGGTCTATGGACACCTGACTGTGAGACAATGATCTTAAATATACGATATATGTTCAAGATCGCTTGAACAAAGGGGACTATAACTTGACCAAGATCACTTGGTCTATGGGACTACTAGTGAGACGTGGTCTCAACAATATGATAGATGACTAAGATCGCTTAGTCAAAGGGCACAGAGCAATGAGACAAAGGAGTCTCAAAGACAATATATATGACCAAGAATGCTTGGTCTATGGCACTAATAAGTTTCTAAGGTAAGAAACTTATAATCTCAAGGGAATTCTTTTCCCTGCACTTGTCTCACTTCAAAGGGACTAACTTTGCAAGTGAAATATCTGAGAGGCAGATTGCTACAAATGGGAGATCATATTTTTTGGGGGGAGAATGGGCTCTCCTTATATACATTTTGTGTGGGAAAGTAACCTAGGTTCACAAACAATAAAAAATAAGGAGGACCAATCAAAATATTGGGTCAAACCCAATAAAAGAATAAAATACAAGTGAAAGATGGAGCTATGACATCATTGTGGAGCAGAACATTCTGGAATGTGGAGTAATGACATCATAATGACATCAAGAATGACATCATTGTGGAGCAAAAGATTCCAGAACCTTCCATGAGTGAGTCAGAGTGAGTCATTGTGGAGCAGAATATTCTAGAAGGAAATGACATCATGGATGATGTCATTGTGGAGTAGAATAATCTAGAGCTTGATGACATAATATCTTTCAACAGAATACCTGCAGGAGTATCTGTGGAGTCTTATGACATCATAATGACATCATACCCTATGGGTACAATTTTATGAAGTGTCAGGTGAGTCAAAGCATCCTAATGAAAAAGTAAAGTAAAGAAACACTAGAGAAAAGTAGGTAGCAAAAAATAAGACAGTTGGCAGGAATTGAAACACGGTCTTTTTGGATAGGTTTTTTATAGGCTTTGTACTTTTCTCTATGGTTTTCTCTAGCCAAAGTGAATAAGCCAAAGGCAAGGCTATACCTTAACCTTCATTTCCCTTCTCACATCAACTAGGTCTAGATGTGATTCCCATCTCACATTAGACTTTTTCCGTCAAAACATATTCAGATCATGAAACTTGGGGAAAACTGGAAATATGGACCATGGTTTGAAACCAAGGTATGGGTTGACTAGTCTGAGGACTAAGCTAACAGACTTTATCTTTTGAGGGTCACCTAGTATTCATGTCCATGCATGATTCCCACATCATGCAGGACACCGTGTCTCTCAATTTTTGAAGGAGCTCCACATACACCTTAGCGTGCACATCCCATGTGGACTGTTTGCCAACATTTGCGAAATAGTCAACCTCTTCGGCATGCCAACTCTCAAGATCATCATCACTGATGCTAAGCGACCTCTTCGCTTCATCAAGTGCAATTGATTCCGAGGCCAAGATACCGAGCGCCTGCTTATAGTTGTTAAAAATCATGGTAGCGAGGTTGAGGTACTTGTCCTCATCCCATTGTTTGAAGAATAAGTTGAGGAAGACATGTCTACGGTAGGGACTCGCATAGCAAATGATGGGGCCGATGGCATTTGACACGCTGAAGAAGTGTTCGATGGTTCCGAAATCCTCAAGACCTGCGCCCTGGATGCCGTTAGGGTGGTTCTTTGTTTGACATGCGAAGTTGTGCGTGTAGCCATGGAATGTGTCCACACACATACGGCATCCTTGCTTCTTGAATGCTTCCCCAAGGCTACTCGAGCTGATAGTCAATGCGAATCCACAGCCAATGTCGTAAGCCCCAAGATTGTGCTCACCAAGAACCTCGAGAATTTTGGAAATGATGGCGAGAGGGTACTTTGCACTGTTGGTATTATAGTAAATAAAAATAATATATCACAAATGAAATACTTACAGTTCACCACTGCGCACCATGTCAGTCACCCACAATAGGAGGCCATGACGACAGGCAGCAACAAAGAGGCCAGTCTCATCGAAAATACTCCACATCTGTTTCTTCTCTTCACCGGCGGCAGCCTTCCAGTTCTTGCTGCAATCGGAAGACATTACTTGTCGTGATGAGTCCTCGGTGTCAGCATCATCGTCATTCCCAATAGCAGGAACAACATCCTCAGGCTCTGAAGTGTCCGCAGGCATTGGTTGCAACCAAACTTCATTTGCGAACTGATTGACGTAAGGCTGAGGAAGCATGTAGTCGCTGTTGGCATACTCCCTCATATCTCCACGCTGACGATCACCTACTTGTAGCATCCTTTTTGCTGAATTCCCGCCATCAATGATGAACATGCGATTGAATGTGAGAGGTGATTCATCCTCGAGTGCATAGGCACATGGAGGGCAGGCATTAAGGACCCTGCCAGTTCAGGGTATCATGACCAAGGGTGACATTGACCTTTTTCTCGATGGAGTGGACCATAGTTAAGTAGATGTCGAATGCGCCCGCTAACATTGTGCGATAATGTCATCTGTAAGGTACCTGTAATGACATTAAGATTAGTGTGACAAAAATGAAGGACTACATACCTTGTATGAGTCACATATTACTTTGCTAAAGGCCTCTACACTGAATGAAGGTTTGCGTGAACGAACAAGTCAGTAATGTTCCAATGTATGGAGAGAAAATACAAGTGAGGGAGTATGTGGGACATGACCAACATAGCCAGCGTTTACGAGTGCGACAGATGTCAAGATGTCGTCCTCACGTGGGATGAATGTGTGTGATTCCAAAGTGAAAAGGTCGACGACTTCGATGGTAAAGCCATGTTCAGTGTTCAGTTGACAGCAGTGTAGTCAGAGGGGGAGCTGAGTTTGATGCCTTCCAGTGCAGGAATGCATCGGCGAGAAGGGGAAGGATAGGCGTCCAATTTGCATGCAAGCTATCAAGGTGGCTTCGCCAAGTCCTAGTATCTTTGCACACTCGATAGTTCCAGCTATTGGCCAGTGTCAACACTACAGTATCCAGCATAAAGAAAATACTCACCGGTGATCAACAAAGTCGCGAATTGCATGCACAATCGTCTCGTCCTTGTTCCAAGACTCAGGTATGGGTTCCCAGTCTCCGTTTTGCCCATCGTGGTCCATGGCGTCCGTGGCTATAAAGTCTTCATGAGGCAGTTCAGTGCGTATTTCACCAAGGACATTGAGGGTATCTTGACTAAGACCTGAGAAGAAGATCAGCATAGAGTAAGACAGATAAAGAAAGAAGGTACCAGTAATGTTGAGACGGTAGCGTTCTTGACCTGCGGTGCGTTCGCGGGCCACTGCTGCCTGGGATAAAACTTCATTGTGTTGTTCTCCAGTATAGCTGAAGCCAGAGACATGAACTTTGCGAGAAAGACCCTTCCGTCGCTTGGATGCATGCATTGAGCACTGAGTAGAGTGGTGGAGGAACAGACTCCAGAGGGACAGTATAAGAGTGGGAATGTGCATGTTCAACACGTGGGGTCGACAATCAACGAGTGACGGTAGTACATGTCACACATGCATAAGTAATAGACTGTAAAGAAAAAGCACTGTTAGTAGAGTGGGACTCCCATGATTTGAGGGCGCACAAAAAAACGGTGCATTTAGATGTAATTTACATTGAATACTCGAGCTCGTCGTGGACAACGATGAGCACAAAGGTTTAAGGATGTTGCCGACGCATTGTGACTCAGTATTACCAAAAATAGAATGTTTGCGTACGTTGTACTCGGTAATAGGCGGCAGTAGCACCGGTGTCCCATGGGGAGTTCCTGCCTTATGTTAGCAAGGGAGGATATTCAGCATTATTCAGGTATTTATTGGCAGTGTCAGGGATTGATGCAAACTGAGCTAATTAGATTGGCATTCCCAGGGTAGTATGGCAGCCTATTTAGGCAATGATAATGTAAGGTTGAGGTGTTACTAACTTCTTCGTCTGTTCGGATAGCCAATTTTAGAAATTCGCTTTGTCATCATCCCGTGTAAGTTTAGCACTTGAATTATTATCGCTAATCACTAGTCACGTGCCCGTAAGCTTAACCCGGTGTGCATCATGTTAGAAGTCAAGACCACATTGTCCAATCATGACAAAGATCTCTTGTATCGATATTTGCAGAATATACATAAAAAAGGGCAAGTACTTGCTTTCCCCCTAGCCTAGCTTATTCAATTTGCGACCACACAGTTTCACAACTGAAGCTCGCTCACGCCCCAATATGCTTGATTCATAAACAGCTCATTGTTAGACCTCAATTCAACGATCGTCACACCTACGCCGCCCGTGTTCCAGCTTTTCCCGGTGAAGAGGATGGCGTGGGGTGCTTTCCTGAAGAGTGATATTGAACGCCTGTACTGACTCCAAGAATCTCGTCCGCCTCTCGCGATCCAGCAAGCGGGACATCTTTCCGAAGTGAGACCTTGACAGGATCTTCGCCAGTCATATATGCCAACGCAAACACAACGTCGAGATCTTACAGGATAAAATTAGCCAGGAGCCAGTCCCGAACAGAAGACGATGTAAAGCTTACCTTCTAAAGACCGGCCGCCAGTTTCGGGGAAGAAAAAGTAAACAACTGGAACGATGATTGCGTTCAGGGCCGCGAAGATAAGATAGGTTCTCCAGGAGATAGTGTTGAAAGCTGGGCCAACGACCATCACCACAACAAAGTTGAATGTCCAGTTCGACGCTTGGGAAAGATAGGTAAGTTAATTTGTCTCCGTATCTCGGCGCAAGAGATTGACAAACCCGTGCTTAGTGCATTTGTCGGCGCTCGAGTTCTGAGCCCGGCAATCTCAGCGCACTGGGATACCAGAAATGAAAAGATCAGATCTGTAAAAAAGATCAAAACAGCCGTTGCTGACTCACGTATAACCAAGCCAGACCAAGCCAGCCAAAAGCAAAGAACGTGTTGAAGCCGAATAACAGAACTACGCTCACAATCTGCGCTGGTGTATTATTGATATATCCTAAGATAGCCAAGAGCAACATCACGATGGATTGACCGATGGCTCCAATCAGCATAAGTTGGCGCCTGCCAACATAGTCTATAATGTAATAAGCAGCAATAGAAGCAAGAACATATTCTGCGCCGTTGGCTGCAGAGGTAATCCGTGCGTTGACCTCGGAGAGACCAAGACGCTGGAATACAATAGTCTGTACGATTTCAGTGTTGCCACATCAAACCATATGACCGCGTGACATACAGCATAACTGTTGATATCAATACGTTTTTAGATGACAGCAGGCCGCATCAGGGGACTGAAATACCCACAAGGTAACGAGATTGATGCCCGTCAGCTGCTGCATCATCATAAATACTACAGCAATGACTGTTCGTCTAAAGTTTTGGCTTGGACCCCCGGTAGTGAGTTCACGTAGTGAACTTTGACTAGATGCTTCGACAGCAACAGCCTCACGAATGCCGTAGTAAGTGCGCTGAACTTCTGGATCGGAAAGAGGTTTATCTTCCATTGCAGATATGACGGCCATCGCTTCTGCATTGCGACCACGCTTTACCAACCTGGGTTTCTGATCATTTGATGAAAATCATGGAGGATGACAAGAACTCACCACCTCGGCGACTCAGGAAGCTATGCATAGTGTACCAAATCGAATATATTAGTATACGTAGTTTGCAGAGTAAAAGCAACTCACGAATCCGATGCATGTCACCATGATTATTTCAAACGCCAACTGCAGCGCTATTGGAACTCTCCACTGAGCAGATGACCAATTTACAAAAAATCTTATTTGATCGTTGTCATTAGCTAGATTAAGAATAATGAAACTGAAACATACAGTGCTAGATCAACCAACTAGAGCGTGCGGTCAACAAAAAATGAAGCAATAAAATAACGATCCACACACATAGCTGCAAGCCAACCGTCAATTTCAAAAAGATTGATGCCAAGAAGACTCACGCAATAGTCACTCCAACCACGATCAAAGTCCCCTCCATCATTATCCTAGGAAAAATCTGCGTTTTGTCATTAAAGTGCTATTAACAACGTACATTCGGCCCCTCTTTGCGGAAGGGGAGAGTTCCGCATGATATGCTGGCACCGTCGATGTCTACAAATGTTTTCAGCAGGACTTTGAATATGAGTAGGCACATCACTCACTATCAGGCCGTTTCCGTAGCCTGTGACGATACGGGCAAAGATCAAGTGTGCAAAAGAAAACGCAGTAGTTTGTAGAATTGCCCCTGTAATGAATTTAGCCAGTGCTCTGAACGGGCCACAGACGGCTCGGCTACCGACTATCATTATGCTGCCTCCTAAAACAATCGTCCTTCGACGACCGAGCTTATCTCCCACCCAAAGATTGGACAGGGCACCAAAGAGACAGCCTACTTCCTGCACGTTTTGAGCACCATGGTATGAAGTACAAAGGTAAAAACATACGTAAATGGCGATTGTGAAGCTCTGAAGAGTGGCGTGATCGGGGTGACTGGTCTCCACTATGACTTCAGGGAAGGAAGCCTCAAACTGGTATAATGAGATATAGTCATTTCGATACAGGGTTTGATAGAATACTTACCTGATTACCCGTAAGGAGTGATGACATGACACCTTGATCGTATCTGAATCGCAAAATGATGAGGGTTTCAAGTATAGTTACTTCTCAACGCACCCAAAGAGTGTGAAACCGGTTCCTGCTACAAACGCCACTGCAGCTGTTAGCTTATTACCGCGCAGTGATGGAGCATGAGCAGCAATATCTGACAGATCCAAACCGAATTGTTGTTTGATCTGCTCATGGTGATGATCAGTGTTTTCTACCTTAGATGGCTGACGTTTCTCCTGGTCAAGAGACATAGTACTGTGTGTGTTGGGGAATGATATTTTGAAACCTCGGCTTCCAAGTTTGATGCTATATGGATGGTCATGGGTGCATGTCCACTTGACGAACTCAGGATGACTTTCGGGAATCGGAACGCAGTCCGTAAATGTGCTGTCCACGACGGGAGATAACTCGGATCAGGTCGGATTCTATCACGCGATGCCCTAAGGAATAGAGTATTTTCTATACCCGCCGTTTTTGCAACATCGTGGCTCGTGACACGTTTTCTGAATACAAATAGAGGGCTTCCAAGAGTTTGTTCGACTGTACTACATCATGAAGGTGTGAAAGCGGGGAATAATATTGGCGATCAGCGACAGGCTCACGAGGTCCTCGGCAATTCGAAGATACGATACAGAGGAGAGTTCTCGCAGGCTATTCGATAGCAATGGTGTGATTCGATGTAGTAATGGGGCTTGTAGAAGATGAGCTATAGGTATGACTGAGAATTACTCATGATGCGTAGGGACCAGGTTGGAACGTTTGAACACCCCGACGAATTATGGGAGGAGAACCTGGTTGCGCATACAATCAGGCTTGTCAAGCGCTGCCAAGCAAGTCGCTACGCAAAGTGCCGCCGGCCCTTGCCGGAGGATCGGCACCGTCCGATGGTTCCAATGATCATCCCGATCATTTTCATGAGCCCATCGGTGGATTAGATGAATGAACCTCCGCAACGCATTCATTTTTTGTTCATTTTTCATGTCCTTTTACCTAACATCGGAGGGATACATCCAATAAACTCACGAGGATCTGCGACCGCGAAGTTACCAGCAAAGGGTGTACTAGGACGCTCTACCGGCATACCCGACTGCCCGACGACCAAGTGACCCGCTTGGTTGATCACTTGTTCAGTAGTCACCGCCGCCACAACCATCAGTACCATTGCTCTTGCCTTATTTCCTATTTCCGGTTCCTCCTGGTCTGGAATACTTTTACGCCCATGGCAAGAAACATAAACTAACATTCCAAGGCCAGCGGCGCCCGCAACACTAACTTCCACGGAAATGATTCAAACCGAGTCACGCATTTATTGAAAAGAATCCCCTTTATTATACTTTTGGGGTCATCAGTCATGCTTCTTTTACCAGTGGGCGAGCTCGATTGACCGTGATTCTTGCAATTTTAGTATGCGTCGGCAATTATGCTCCCATCGCTGACCTATCTCGGACCTGCAGATGATCAGGCATCACAATAGCCCATTCCGACAACTCATCTCGCCAAATTATTACGGGTGCGGGCGTACAAGGTGGGGTTTATCCTCAAATAATAGGAATAACGGCACTTTCACATATAATAGGACTCTCGGTTATCTATTAATCGAAGAGTCGATCGTGGAAGTGAGATGCATCGCTAACATGGCCCCGTTCCAACGTCCAAATTTGAATAAAGTTGAGTTCTGTCCTCCCATCGGGGTTAATCCCAACTTGTCTGCTCTTTTCGTGTTATTGGTATGTTGCATTGTGGCGTATCCCTATCCACTTTGTTCTGTCGTTTGGCAGCCTCGTGTTTGTAGGTATCCTTGGACACCGCAGCCCGATCTCAAGATCCCCGCATTGTTAAAACAAAGCTTATCCTTGGCCACAGCCGTACATCTTTCATATAAGATCCATTTCGTCCGTCAATTTTCTCCAGCCTCCATCCTCAACAATCTTGCATTATCATGTCATACTTTATTCCCCCTGCAAACTCCAACGCTACCAACAGGCGCGGACATTCTCAGGCCCCTTCGCACTATACGTCTTTCTCGCTTCCCTTGTCCGGTGGCGGGTACACGCAGCCGTCTCCACCGACGAAGGAAGGTGGATTCATCCCTCCTCCTGTCGGTGCCATGCAATCGACTGGACAAACAGTGCTCAATTGTCCGCACTGTAGTGAAATTCTCCCACCCGGCCTTGATCTCGCCACCCATCTCATTGGATGTGGCGTAGCGGAGCTTCTCACCAAGGCTTATACACCCTTCGATTATCCCTCCCGGTCGAAACACATGGGAGGTCAGCTTCAGCCCCCCCATTTCCAACTTCCTCCGCCGAATTATGACGGCAGATCAGGTTCCTGTAGATGATTGTAACGTGAGTAGTATCTTTTGTCTACATAATCGGCGCTCATGCTGTGGTTCGCTTTAGAAGCTCTCCTGACGCATCACTGCTTTGTACTCTAAATCATCGTGTGTCCTGCGCTTTTTTTTTTCCACACTAGACGCCGTATGACATACGTGCATATTGTCTGGTCTTTATCGGCTATCTTTTTAGCACTGCTTCGCTATTGCATACGTTTTCCCATCCACCTCGTTGTTCCTGATACTGCTTTGGTTTTGATTGATTGTCTCGCTGTCTGTAGCTTACCTGACTTGATCTCAGATTTGGTGTATCACTCTTTCTAGTGTAACTTGTTTGCCAACGTGCCTTAGACAATCCAATAATAATTTGAATCATCTTCCTTTACAATCTATCTACTTACACGTATGGTACACAAAAGAGTGTGGATGAGTAAGTGCAATGTCTATACTGCCGCCGAACTGCTCGCGGAAGGATCATCATCATAAAAGAGCGGAGGTATCATTGTAAGAGTCTAATAATAAATTGAGCATACAATGGCATTCAATCATTGGTGGCCGCAATCACCACAGCCCTGTCCCTATCCTTCTCCCGTGATAGTTCGTTAGAGCTACGGGGACTAGAATTCAGCACACCATCAAGGTTTGTAAGGCCGAGACCCGTGACAGCTGACAGCACGCCACCTTCAGGCGGACGATGCCCATCAGGCCGCCCACGCCTCTCTCCCGGGAAGCGCGTTCTGCCTCTTGTTAGATGTCCTGCCCGTCTCCCTCGGTCCTCACGGTCAAGGCCAGCAGAAGGCCGGCGTGCTTGCGACGATTCATCCATGCTCAGTAACCCCATTTCACCTTCTACATCCCTTGTACGTCCGTAGTTATGCAGCGTGTTGACGATCAGCACGAAGTCGATCAGCCCGACTATGAACAGGGTCGTGACAGCGATGCGCGGGCCCAATATAGCGGTTGGGGAGAGCGGTGCGGGGCTGGGGTTGTTTGATGAAGAACCAGAGCGCCACACAAAGGAGAGAATGGCGACTATGAAGAAACACATAGCCCTATGAGGCACAGGTGAGTGTGAGAGCGTGATGGGAATGGGAGGGACGAACCAGGCAAGCCATACTGCAGGCATTGCTAATAGAACCCATACGTTCCACCAAATGAATGTTGTTGTTTTACGTGCTTCCTGTGGAGTTGCTGTGAACGTGCGTGAATGGACGGCAGTTTCGTGCGCCACGTACCTCAGCCCAACGGGTGGCTTTGTACATGCTTCTCATGGTGCCAAAGCGGACAATGTAGATACAGCCGAAAGATAAGCTCATCAATGCGGACGTCAGCGAAAGTAGCGCTGCTGTGCGGACCACAGGATCTTGAGACATCTCTGTGTTCTGAAACATAGATAATATGGCACTGTGAAGGAGCGTTCAACAACTTCCGAACTTCAAGTAACAGCAGTGACTTACGAAAGCAATAAAGCGGAAACGAGGTTTAGGGTCTTCCACTCTCGGAGCAGAGAGTCGATAAACGCCTCCCAGGAATGCTTGAATCTGATAAGAGCTGGGGAGACGTTATTGGAGGTCCATTCATCTGCTAAAGGAAGAGCAGGCTGTGGGTGGTAGTGAGCCCCTGGCGGTATAGGGCTGGAGGAAGGGTTCTGCACTTGGGAGGCACAGGCATCAATCAATCGTTGAATATCCGGGCGACTGAGCTCTGCATCTTGATAAATACGAGCGATGCGTGAAAAATAAAGAGAAGGAAGGCGAAGCAGTAAGTGCAGGTATATTTGTCGGGGAAGAGTATCCATCAAAAAATAACGAGAGGAACGGAGGAATCTCCGTGAAGTCTTCAAGGGGTTACATGTTATTGGAGGAGGTAGAAATTGCTTGAGCGTGTCCTCGCAGGTGGGATCAAGGCTTTCACCATTGGGGAATTCAGGGCTACCAATAGAAAAATTGCGGAACGGGTTTTGCCTCTGAAAGGGGTTCTGAGGGACGAACGGTTCTTCGCGCGTTTCCCTACGACGAAAGCCGGGCCACGCGAATATGCGCATGGGAGATGCAGCTCGAGATTGTGACGCGGAAGGCGAGTCGTAACTACCCTTCCTGGATGTTGATGTTTGAGCTTCTGCGCGCATAGCTGAGGATGGTCGAGGGGGGTCGCTTGGGCGGCGAAACCGAGATAGTGTTGCCTCGATCAGCGGTGACCTCGAGGGTGGAGCGCCGCTATCGCGAAGCAAGGGGTGGTGCTGCACGTTAATCCCTGAACGAGACTTATTACTGGGAGGGGATGGTATGCGAGAAGGGCCGCTCTCGAAAGAGACGCGTTGAAATGGACTACCCTTGCCAATGGAACTCTCTGAAGCGATTGCCCGGGGCGTGTCAGAGGCGGAAGTATTATGATGACCCGTGAAACCTTCCAGGGAAGGAGTCGATTGCGAAATCTGAATGGTCTGAGGTTCCATCCTGCTTAAGACACGTGGACGGGACAAAGGAGAGTCGGGGAGTGCGGATAGCTTGTCTGAGCTAGTAAGCTCTGAATCACTGCTAGATCTCGCGACTATAAATTTGGATAAGTTAGAGGACTTTTGAGCGGTTAAAAGAACAAAGGCGCACCATGAGATGGGAATGGCTTTGTTCGGATGTTAGATGACAGCGCGTACTGGGGGATCTCTCGCTCAGATAACGAAGCTCGATCTTCAGAGTATGGAAAAGTGTGATTCATTAAGTTAAAAAAAACTTGAAGTCGTACAGGTCGTGAATACGTGATAGATGGGAGAAATTAAATAGAGGGTACTTCTGCGGACTATCGCTTTAAATATCATGGGCTGGCTTGTTGCCGTAAACTCGCCTCGAAAGGCTTGCTTGACAGCGACAGCTAGGCTCGTGTGGAAATGAATACCTGCTCCTTTTTTGGGTTGCTTTGATCAGCATCAAAGGTAAGCCCGGTCACATGTGTGACAAGATCACGAGACACGTTTACGTCATGACCCTGCAGCAAGTTGGAGTGGATGCAGCAACATTCGACGAAGAAAACCGAGCACTTCTTCCCTTGGAACTTCCACCACGTCTCCTCAACCACTTCAACAAAAAGTCCTCATCTAGCCTCATTTTTTCCTTTTTTTCTGCTCAAATTTCATGGATTTCTGCGTGGATCTCTGAGACTACCGAGATAACAAAGAATCTATGGTTTTCAGGTAGAGAAACTTGATCCTTTGGGGAGGATTGGCTAGTTGAAGGGGAGGGGGAAATGGGAGGACACTAACTTCGGAGCAACATGGTCACCACGCGCCATCAGATACAAATAAAGCCAAACAATCAATAGCAGGCAATAGCCACCTGCAAACAAAGGTGGTGTCAGTGCTTCTGCCAACCGTCCCTGCTAGTTTCATCCAATTTTCATCCAAAAACAATTCAAGAATTAATCAACGAGTCGTCGTAGACGTGAAGTCTCTCTTGCGCTTTCTCTCGCGCTCTTTTTCGCGATTTTGTGCTGCGACTTTGGTCTATGCAAGATCCCGATTCACCACTTCCTCAGCAGGACTTTCATTTAGCAGAATCATCTGAACCACCTCACTTGCCATCGTCCAACGAACCGCAACCGCCAGTGATACTCAAATTTAAGATCCCTCCAACTATTAAGCTTCCAGCACCACCAACTCAAATGACTCAAGGTATCGATGGTCCTCGTCGTTCAACCAGAAACCGCGCATTTTCCCAATCCAGTTCAGAGTACTTCGAAAGTGAGAAGTCTGTGATCGATGAGGACGACCATCCACCAGTCTCTGCGGAATCACCAGAGTCTCCTCCTCCTGCTACCTTCGTCAAGTCCCAGAGAGGTCGCACAGTCAAGTTAGCCCAATATCGCGAGTCGAGTGATGATGAGGTCAACAAGATATTCCGAGATGATGAAGATGTCGAACTCGTTAATTCTCATATTGACGCGATGGATGGTGATGATGAGGATGATGATCAACCACGTCGAAAAACGCGCTCTTCCAGCAAACGCAGTTCCATTAATGACGACATAACAAGCAATCGTCGTGTCCTTCGCAATAGGAACAAGAACCCCCCGCCTCCTCCTACAACTTCTAGTGGACGTATCACTCGTCAACCCAAGCGCTACGAGCCTAGTAACAATCCTGCCAAAAGATTAACGCGTGCTCAAAGTAAAGCCGCTGCTGAAATGGACGATGGCTATATCGACGAGCCATCAGACGGCTCAGCTGATGCAGATGGCTCTCTTGATGACGCACCGCGTACATCCTCAGATAACGATCTTGATGCCGAAGGCGAGGTGGATTTGGATGAGGAAGCCGGGCATATTCAGGATATGCAGTCGAATGGCCAACCATATGCACTACGACAACGTGTCCCAATTAACTATGCCATCCCACCAGCGTTGGAGGAGATGAAACAAGCCAAACCGCGTCCGGCTGGTGGGCGAGGTGGCGGCAATCGAAGGCGTGGACCAGGGTGGAGTGCCTCTGGTGCTGAATTGAGCAGGTGGATGGGCATGGCCCCAGCCGATGACTCAGTGCGTCATCATATTGCCACATGTATAGTCAACTAACGCACATCTATGCTAGGATTCTGATTTTCCAACTCGAACTCCCCGTAAACCTTTTGGAGGTGCTGGTGTTTTTGGTGCCGGAGGCCCTGTTTCGGCGGGCGGCGCTGGTCTACTGCCAGGCGACCTTGCTGCCGCTGCTGGCACTCCTTCGAATCTGGGTAAAATTGGCGATGCAGGTGAATGCCATTGTAGGCTGCAAATCATCTCGGACTCATCTATTCGCAGCATTGGCTGACGCAGACCCATTGGGAGTCAATACCAATGTCACTTTCGATGAAGTTGGTGGCTTGGACGATCGTGCGTGTTCTTCCATTCTGTTGTCATACGTTCTTGACCTCCTATCTGCAGACATCCATTCTCTGAAGGAAATGACAATCCTTCCACTATTGTACCCAGAAGTCTTCCAGCGATTCAATCTAACGCCTCCTCGTGGAGTGCTATTCCACGGTCCCCCTGGTACAGGAAAGACGCTCCTCGCCCGTGCTCTGGCTGCGAGCTGTCGGGCTAATGGCAAGGGAGTCTGTAAGTTACACTCTTTTCCGTCAGGAGATCACCTCTCATAATCTACTAGCCTTCTTCATGCGCAAGGGTGCCGACTGCCTGTCAAAATGGGTCGGTGAGGCTGAACGTCAACTTCGTCTTCTGTTCGAGGAAGCACGCAATTGCCAACCGAGTATCATCTTCTTTGATGAAATTGATGGATTAGCACCCGTCCGGTCATCGAAGCAGGACCAAATCCACGCTTCAATCGTCTCAACGCTTCTAGCGCTGATGGACGGTATGGACGGACGTGGCCAGGTGATTGTCATAGGTGCCACCAACCGTCCAGATGCCATCGACCCTGCTCTACGAAGACCTGGCCGATTCGACAGGGAATTTTATTTTCCCCTTCCATCTCTCGAGGCCCGTGAACGTATATTGACAATCATGACAAAGGACTGGGAAGGCTGGAAGGATGGAGAAGGTGCTGAGAATATCAAGGGACTTGCAAAATTCACCAAGGGCTATGGTGGTGCGGATCTTCGGGTATGCGATTTTACAACTATGCGCCCTGGTTATCATACTCACATTCACAGGCTTTGTGCACCGAAGCGGCATTGAATGCTATTCAGCGGCGATATCCTCAGATATACCAGTCCAGTGATCGACTGCTCCTTAAGCCCGAAACCATCGGCGTAACATTCAGAGACTTCATGATTTCCATTAAAAGTACGTTTGTTTGGTCGTAATACAGATAGTGTTGTAACTAACGTTCCAATTCTAGAGCTCGTGCCGTCATCTGCACGCTCGTCGTCCTCATCTGCTTCACCTCTCCCGATTCAGCTTGCTCCTTTGCTTTCCGACACCTTGGATAAGGTAAAAGATGCTATCAACAAGGTTCTCCCTGTTAGCAAGAAGCGCACTGCTTTGGAAGAAGCTATGTGGGAAGAGGATAGTGAGGCGAATGCCCTTGACAGGGAACTGTTCATCCAATGTGAGTACTGGCCACTTGTTAGTCGATGGAGTCGCTGATTGTCCCATAGCCATGGAGACCTTAAGGGTTTATCGACCACGATTGGTGCTCCATGGGCCTGCTGGTATGGGACAAGGCTATTTAGGAGCCGCCGCACTTCATCATTTGGAGGGATATCATGTTCAAACACTCGATCTTGGGACACTTATGGGGGACTCAACCCGGGTAAGCTTGCCTCATCCTCCTGGTAAATTCGTGCTCTTGATGGTATTATCAGACTGTGGAAGCCGCTGTAGTTCAACTATTTGTCGAGGCTAAAAGACATCAGCCCTCAGTTATCTACCTTCCTTCCCTCGATGGGTGGTCAGCAGCGGTTTCCGAGACTGCACGATCCACTGTCAGATCCATGCTTGATTCGCTTGCGCCTACAGACCCTATCCTCGTACTTGCCATTGTAGATGGTCCATTTTCCTCACTACCCCGTGACGTCCGTTCATGGTTCGGTATGATCCGCGAGAATCGCCTCGCACTACCCACTCCCACTGAAGCTCAGCGCGAAGCCTTCTTCTCGAGTATTATCGCTGACATTCGTCGACCGCCGAACCAGTTCGCAGATGGTATCAAACGCCGAAAACGAATTCTTGAGGAACTACCGATTGCGCCTCCTCTTGAGCCCCGTCAACCGACGGCTGCTGAGCTTGCTGTTCAGGAAGAGAATGACCAGCGTGTCATCACATTACTGAAGTATCGTCTCGGCCCTATACTAACAGAGCTGAAACGCAAGTTCAAACGATTTACCAAGAAAGCCAGGGTGAGCATGATTACCGCAACTGCTGCGCACTCACCGATTACCTGTTTTAGGAGGAGTATGACTTCGATCCGATTCCTGTGGTCAATGAAGTGGAGATTATTGCCACCACTACTATAACCGTACAAGCCGAAAACGACGTCATCGACGTCTGTGAGCAGGCCACCCAGGAGCAGCCAAACGGCATCGTTAATGGCGTCCATCCTGATCCTCAACCAATCGAACATCCAGAACCCCCACAGCCACAAGAACCACAACTATTTGACATGGACCTCGAGAGGATGCACGTTGACCTGTACAAGGGCAAGTACCTCACTCCGCAAGATTTCCTTGAGGACATCAACAAGATTGTTTTCAACGCCGCGGCACGCTCACATCAGGATCCTACTGGTGACAGGCTGTATAGGGCACAAGCTATGCTGACTGCTGCCGAAGTGAACATCCAAGATTTCGATGCTCAGTTTAAGCATGAGTGTCAACGGATGGCTGAGCGGGAGCGGAAGAGAAGGGAGGAACGCAAGAAGGCGAAAGAGAAGATCAGGGCCGCAGAGGACGCTCAGAACGGCGCGGCAGCGCCTCGCAGGAGTGCTCGCCACAATGGCCAGCAACTGGATATCACTATCACGGATCCGCTACAATTGGAAAGGCGACTGAAAAGGGCACGTTCTACTGAGCGTCAAAGCGGTTCTCCTGAGTCAAGTGACAATAAAGCAGAAGAACCTAGCACCCCTCGGAACTCGAAACGTCAGCGGACGATAACGAGCGATGATGACCATGACCCGATGGACATCATAGGTGCATCCCACGCTCAGAATAGAGCTTCAGCTGTGCGCTTTGCAAATGACGTTCAACCACTTCCCGAAAGTGATGTGTTGCCCGTTTATGGTGCACCTATTGCTGTCAATGGTTTGTCAGATTCAAGTGCAATGGCTGTCGACTCTCCTTCCCCGCGGAAACCTCCTGGTTTTGACCCTATGCTCTTAAATCCGATGTCTCCTGACGGCGGGTTCCCAGCAACCTCCATATCACACCTCCTGAATGGTGCAGGACCGTCGACAGTGCCCGCGCAAGATGGATTTACCCCACCTCTTCCTTCGTTGTCCCCAGCGATCGGAGTTGCGCTTCTAAATCCATTAATGCCGTCTCCCCGCACACCCTCTCCACTAGTCACTCGGTCATTAACCCCCGCCGTTGATATTATACAAGAGCAACCCATGGTGGTTGTACCCTCAGTTGAAATAGAAAGAACCCCTACTCCTTTACCGGACTTCCACGTTGATGAACATCTACTTTCGACTCTTCAGCATGATCTATGTTCCAGAACCGCGCAGCTCTCCGTCGAGCTTCTCGAACAGCTTCGTGCAGCCGTGCTTGGGTGCATATGGAGACACCGTGCTGACTGGGATCGTGATGAGCTCGTAAAAGAGATACAAGACACACTTAAGGAATTTTTGGATGACTTTGCTGCTGGGGGTGATGATCCCGACTCGCCTTGAGTGTTGACTTATCGATTTGATGTGGTAGATTATTGTTTTTATTTCGCAATTTTATGTATCTTATCATTGTTAGTACTTGTAGCGTTTGCAATATTGACATCTCCTCTTACGTGGAATTTTTTGGCCTCGACTGACTTGGGTCCCAAACTTCCTTACCCCTATTTGAGGGTCGGGCACGTGATCAGTGATACTTGAACTCTTCAAAGTGCTGCCAAGGGTGCACTTTTTGTCAATTCGGACAGCCTAGAAGTAATGCGGATATATTCACTGCAGTACAAACACGAAGCATCCCCTCGTCCAAACACTGAATTGTTCCTTAGTATCTCAGCGTCACAAAAACTTTTGACTCTTTAACATCAAAGGCACAGTATACGCCGTACGGCTTACTTGTGCTGGGCTGAAAACGACCCCAAAACATCACTGCGCCACGTGTGGGTGATGCTGCGTGTCGCTGTGATCGTCGCGCCTAATGGGACTCAAGTATACAGAATTTCGACCGAGGAATACCAACGCGTCGTGACAGGACGTATCATTACGTGTGACAGAATGTGACGCGACGTGAGTCTGAGTTACACGCGCACCACACTCCTAGCACAAGGCGCCCACCAATGTCCCGTAACACCTCACAGAAAAAGCGAAAACAAACTGTCATCATCTCAAGCGATGAGGACGAATCTGACTCGCGTCCGCCTCCAAAGAAGAAACTAGCCGCTATCGCGAAGTCTGTACCGAAGGCAGTCCCGTCAGCGTCGACCTCGAAGATACCAGCCAAAGGAAAGGACAGGGGAGAGAACGCGGAACCGGCCGCCAAAACTTTCAAGTACGCTGACTTTCCATGTTGGTGTTCCTTTCTCTGAACTACGCAACCTAGTTGGGCCGCTGCAAAAGCCGCAAAGTTAGCTGGACCATCCGCCCCTGGTTCGAAACAGGTCCCCGAGCCCAAGTCGTCCAACTGTCTCGAGGGACTAGCCTTTGTCTTTACCGGCGAACTCAGCAGTTTTTCCAGGGATGAAGCAATAGACTTGGCGAAGCGATTTGGGGGGTGAGTTATATTTATATACACATCATCTACCAAACTTTACATTTCATAGTCGCGTCGTAGGGCAGCCTTCATCAAAGACATCGTTTGTCGTCTTGGGTGACAATGCCGGTCCTTCGAAGCTTAATGCGATCAAAAAGCACCAGCTCAAGACGCTCTCCGAGGACGAGTTCCTTCATCTAATTGCTACTCGCGAAGGACCAGGTGGACCAGGCGGTGATGAGTTAGACCAAAAGACCAAGAAGAAGATGGCAAAAGAACAAGAAACGATCAAACAGGCTGCGAAGGAGCTCGAGCGGAGGGAGAAACAAGCATCGAAGGACGCCGGTGAATCTGGCAGGTCAGTGTACACTCTTTTTCACTCAGAAAATCCGCTAATTCTTACCACAGCTCCAAAACCGACATCTCGAACCAGTTATGGACAACGAGATACGCTCCTCAGTCATTAAAGGAAATCTGCGGTAACAAAGGACAGGTCGAAAAATTACAGCAATGGCTTCACGACTGGTGAGTCTAAAGGTTGATGACCATGAAATGAAGCATAATTTCCCTCGCAGGTCAAGTAGTTTGAAGTGTGGTTTTAAAAAGCCCGGGAAAAACGCTATGAATGTCTATCGCGCAGTAATGATCACTGGCCCGCCTGGCATAGGTAAGACTACCAGTGCACATCTTTGCGCCAAGCTCGAAGGCTTCACGCCCATCGAACTTAATGCGAGTGACGCGCGCAGCAAAAAGTTAGTGGAGGTAAGTCGGGAGTGCAGCCTTACCCTTTCATTGTGCTCACACATATCCAGAGCGGTATGAACATCAGCAACTTGTCATTAGACGGATGGATGGGTGGAAATGATGTTTGTTCATTCCGTACTCTTTGTCACGTCGGTTTAACACGTCACTAGGCGACAAACGCAGCAGGAGTCAGAATCACCAACAAGACATGTCTCATCATGGATGAAGTCGACGGCATGTCCGCTGGCGACAGGGGTGGCGTTGGCGCTCTCAACGCCTTGATCAAGAAGACAAAAGTATGTGTTGATCCGTCCACTCGAGCAAATGTCTTATCTCATCATTCAGATACCTATTATCTGCATCGCTAACGATAGAGGCGCCCAGAAGCTGAAGCCACTCGTCGCAAATACTTTTAGCATGCCATTTAGACGGTATGTCGAACTTGACTTCAGGTGTAACAGGAGCTCACTGTAGTAACAGGCCCGAGGCTCAAGCTGTCCGATCACGCATAATGACGATCGCGTACAAGTAAGTTGCCCTTCAATTACATTGACACATGCTGATATCGTCGGCTAGGGAGAAGATGAAAATTCCTGCGAACGTCATCGACCAGCTCATCACCGGCTCTCAGTCGGATATTCGACAAGTTTTGAATATGTTGTCGACGTGGCGACTATCCAGTAGTAGCATGGACTTTGATGAGGCGAAGAATCTGTACGTGTGCTCTTCGTCGTTTGCTATTCATTAATTATATTATAATGTAGTGCAAAGATCAACGAAAAGTACACCATTTTGACGCCGTTTGACGTGACGAATAAAATTCTTGGCCCGTACGCGTTTGGGCCGAATGTTCGGGAGACACTGGGCGACAAGATGGAATTATACTTCCATGACCATTCCTTCGTCCCGCTTTTCATCCAGGTGAAATACACTATTTCCAAACGCCACATAAGTACTTACTCTCTCGTCAGGAAAATTATCTGAAGACTCAACCTGTCAAGGTTCGGAATCTCGAAGGGCCTCCAAAGATGTTGAAGCAACTCGAGTTGATGGATCAAGCCGCATCTTCTATATCTGATGCCGATCTTGTCGATGCCCTGATTCACGGGTGAGCAGACTGCATGACTCTCTCTATTGGATCTTATAATGTATTTCAGGCCAGAACAACACTGGTCATTGATGCCATTGCATGCGGTGTGTTCGATGGTGCGACCCGCTTCATTTCTGTTTGGTCCAGGCGGCGGATATGGCGGTCAAAACCCAATGACATTCCCTCAGTACGTTTCTCCCGGATCACTACACACGTCATCCATATGAAACTCGCACAGGTGGCTAGGACAAAATTCGAAACAGAACAAACTTAATCGACAACTGGGAGACGTACAGGTCCGAATGCGACTCAAAGTCTCGGGGGACAAGCACGAAATCCGCCAGTCGTACATCCCTGCACTGTACCCTCACATCGTTAAGCCACTGATCGATGAGGGCGCGGTGAGTCTTGTCGCTTGCTCTTATTATTCCTCGCTGCTTATCGCGTTCTTCATAGGCTGCTGTCGATGACGTCATCGAACGAATGGATGAGTATTATCTTTCCCGTGAAGACTGGGACACTGTCATTGAGCTCGGCGTGGGCACGCAGAAAGATGACATTGTTAACAAGCTCATCAAACCTGCGACCAAGACATCGTTTACCAAAAAGTAAGTCTCATTAATCACTATTGTGTTTGATTGTCGCTCATGGCAAGTCCAGGTACAACAGCACGGAACATCCAATACCCTTTCACAAAGCAACAGACCTCGGGAAAGTACCCAAGAAACTCTCAGGAGGCCCCGCGCCTGATCTAGAGGACGTTTTTGATGTGAGTACCCTAAGCATGATCGTCGCCGTGCACTGACATCTCTTCCAGTTAGATGATGAAGTTGTTGATGTGTCCGATGACGAGAAGAAGAAAGTCAAGGATGAGGATGAGGTCGCCGCTGATAAGCTGTTCCAGGCTAGTAAGCCCAGAACCCAGAGTCGGAAGGGTAAGACGACTACTGTCAAAGGCAAGAAGGCTCAGAACTTTATGTGATTTATTTATCGTGGACTTATAATGAGCGGCTCTTCATGGGGTGCTGATTTGTTTTCATTGCAAAGACGACACAGTTGCACATGCGGGGAGGACTCAATTCAGCATGCTGAAAGGCCAGATTCGCGTCATAACATACCCAATAAGGCTAACTCCCATGATACCACCCACTACCTTGGAGTTTATTACCTTTCACTCATCCCTTCTTTCAGTCCTCTGTCGTGTTCACTCCATTGGAACGCCCTCGGAGATGTATTGACAGCCCTGGCTACGAGCTAAATCCCAGCGAGTACTGAAAGCTACAGTGTTTTTATTCTGGTGGACAAAGATACCTTGTATTCAAGTACATGCGGGATCTATATTGGGGTTACTTCGATCGCTGTACTATGACGGACCCTTCATAGACCCTCTGAATCATAGATATGATGCGAATCAATACAAGTTCTACTAGCTACTAGTGTGACGTGCTGCACACCAAACTACCTCGTTTGAAAACGTCTTGTTTTGATAACAAGCGACGTATAGATACAAAAAAGTTACTCTCACAGCAGTGTTTACGTACTCAGCGTCTGGCATGGTCCCAGTCATCAACAGCCTCTGAGCTCGAACATGCAATCCACGTGCGCACACATCTCCCATGGTAGGACATCACCTTTGTCAGAAACGCCTTGCACATAGAAACGTAACCCTCTCCCGTCCATCACGTTCTTCGGCAGAATCGTTGAATCCACATAAAATCTATTGGCACGCCCATCTAGGCCTGTTGTTCCAATGAATATCGCGGCTGTGGCACTGGCGACACTTCCTGAGAGGGGGTGCGGGTTGACGTAAACATTGAAGTAGAGAAATGATGGGAATCGTTCTTTGGTATCGTCTAAAATCCATGCAGGATCTGGATCTTCTGGTGAGGATATTGCCCGTAAGGTGAGACGTGGAAAAGAGGATGCGATGTCCCAGGTGAGAAGCCCGCTGAGATCACTTGAAGGGGAGGTGATGGGGTTGGTGCTTTGGAATTTAGCCCACATAATCCCGGAGGTTCCCTTCGAGACGCTGGCGGCGGCAGATGATGGATATACAGCAAGTTGACCCAATGAGACTGAAAAATCAAGTGGCTGAGATGGATCTTCGGCAATAAAACCGATGATCAAGCCAACGGCAATCAACGTATTGGTTGTGCCGGGAGGCAGCGAGAAGCTAAGGACTTGTCTGGTCCAACCGTTCTTGAGATAAGATTGAGTAGATGCCCCGACATTGATCTCTGGGGGGTCTTCGCCAGCCGCCATCAACGGCTTCACAAAAAGTCCAAGGTCAAGGTCGGTCGCCTCACAAGCGACAGTTTTGTAAACGATGTGAACGTCATATGACACTTGGGAAGTCACATTCAACGACTGCACAGGGAGCCAGATACACCGGAACAATGCATCATCTGCCGAACTGCCAGCACAGGCAACGGAAATTTTAAGGGTATTCCCTCCATTCCATGCGTCGTTCATGTCCAACATGGATGACGCTAAAGGGAGTGGTTCTGGACGATCATTGCTTTCCCATATCACAGATGGTCGTGGCCACACTAAATTCCCAAGGGAACATTGCTTGTCGATATCAGTCCAACCATCCTTTGTCTGAAGAACATTGGTGCCTTCGACAAACCACGAACGCCCGACTCCTGGAGAGAATGACGTGTAAAAGACGAACTGAGTGGGATCAGGAGGGGCGGCATGTACAAAGAATGACGATACTGGCTCGAATGCATCGTGAGGACATCCAGGCTCTCCAGGACGTCTGGGAGCATCAGGCACAGGGACCACCTCTTGAGGGTCTACAGGACCAATCCATAATTTGCGCTCATATTCCCACCATTGATCCCAGTTCCATCCTGGCTTGTCTTGTTCGCTCTCCCATGTCCACGCTTGCCCGAAAAGGGCGACACTCAGGCCGAGTGATTGGGGGTCGATATGTGTCATGGCTTTGTAGGAACCGAATCCTCCTCCACCGTGAGATCCTCGGCCCCAGACATCAACACCTGTAAAGATGCTTTGAAGAGACTTGACGGAGGAGATAGAAGACCCCTTCACATCATCGCCGATGAGTACTGGATCCAAACTCATAAAATACTGGGCAGTAAGAGCTGGAAAAGATGGCGGCCACTTATGCAATACGCTTGAGATAAGGGCGGCAAATGTGAACACGCACACACTTACCGTATAGTTCGTGAAGAATGCATCAGATGAGAGGAAAAATGGGAGATTCAGACTGTTCAGTCGGTCCTGCCATCTTAGTTGGCCATTGAGTACCACACTATCGTACCTGTGATTCGAATTGGGTCAGGAACATTTGTCACATACTTTTGATCCGCCTTGGCCTCACCAAATAGCTTGAGCATGGGGACCAACTTTGGTTACGAGCTCGGATCTCAAAAGTAAAATCCACCCGGCAAGCGCACGCGCTTGTTCCGGGCCCCCTCGAAGCGGACATTCAAAATTCAGGAGATACCCATCAAACCCGCGCTGACGAGCAAGCTCTGCCAAAACTGAGGCATAGTGTCTTGATATGGGGACCGAATCTGTACGTAAAATTGGGCCTGCGCCCGCCTGAGGAGATCCAACTATCAACTGGAGGCAGTCAGCTTCTCCAGATCCCTCAAATATTCTGGAACGGGGTGAGTGGAGTGAGGGTTGTCTAATAATGCTTTGTGGAGCCCACATTGTTCCGAGCATCTTGACCCCTTGTCGATGTGCAGCACTGGTCCATCCTGATGGAGGAACAGTAACTCTGTGATGCGAAAAGCTGCCACAAGCGATGAGGTGTGATAAGATAGTCGATTAGGTTAACGTACTACACGAATGTGTCACAAAGAGGCCAAAAATTGAATGTATAGCATAGGCCAGAAGGAGATTCTGTGTATCCTCCCTATGTAGAATGGAAGACTGAGTCATTTCATTACGGCTACCATGACTGATATGACATAAATCAACCGAGTCACCTACTGACTTTATAATCGTGGCACACCTTTGATAGGCGGGTTAGTGGGGCATCGTGGAAGACCATGAGTTTTGATTCTTCACCAAAAGCTTCCCTTTCTGGTTCAGTGATTCTGCAAGCTGAGGACGGGCCTGGTACTCCAAGACAGCCATCAACTTTTCGTGAGGGAGACTAGCCCACTGATCAAGCTCGGCCAGAGACTCGAAATAAGGTGCCACGTCGCCAACAAGTTTTCCATGTCCAGTTCCTCGCAGAGGCATGACGTCCACGAATTCAAACTTGCAGTGGTACTAGTTGATGTCGATGATTGAATAAGAGCGTGGGAAATAGCAATGGGGTTGTTGTGTATGATGAACTCTCCTCCAAACCGTTCTTTTTTTTCCGTTTTTATGACGGACATGTCTGAGGAACAACAGGACAGTATAGTCAATATCGAAACACCAACGGAAATCGCAACGAACGACACCGAGTATATTGGAGACAAGACTCAGCCCACCGAAGAAATTCTGAATGCTTTGAATGCTCTCAACCAGACAACCGCTCAAAACGGACACGAACAATCTCCAGCTCGGCAAGGCAATGTCAAGCAAGATACTCCGAGTCAAGAAGCTCCATCTGAATGGCATGTTCTGCGCGAGAAGCTGCGTGAGCAACCTCATGATCCAGACGGCTGGAACAAACTCGTCGACCTCGCCGAGGCGCGCGGTGAAATTGAACAAATAAAACAGACATATGAAGCTCTGCTTGAAGTCTATCCCAATACGGTATGCACCTTCCAGCCTTGCACTCTGCACTCCTTAACATGTATCACAAATACCAAGTCGTCCGCTCAAATTGCATATCTCAATCATTTTCTGAGCCCCGGACTCTTTCCTTACGCCGAAGAACTTTTCAGAAGATTCCTAAGATCTTCTCCTCTAGTTGACCTCTGGAAGTTCTATCTTACCTACGTCAGGTCAGTGTGATATGTGCACGATATTCCAGATGCATTGAACTACTTGCCCAGACGAGTTAATACCTCACCGGCCAGTCGCGAAGCTGTTAGCAAGGCGTATGAGTTTGCCTTGAGCCGTATAGGCCAAGACAAAGATAGTGGGGACATTTGGAGTGATTATATCCAGTTCCTTAAGGCAGGGGAGGTTTGTCATCCTCCTGCCACTTTCAGCTCGCTACTGACGCCCGTGACAGACAACCACAACATGGGAGGAACAGCAAAAGATGGACGCCCTGCGGAAGGTCTACCATCGTGCGGTTCAAATCCCCCTTGAAAATGTCGAGAGGCTCTGGTCAGAACTGGAGACTTTCGAAAATAGCCTCAACAAGATAACGGTGATTGACTTTGCTAATGTGACGCGATGTGATGTTGACGGTGGTGCAGGCCAAGAAGTTCATGTCAGATTTATCCCCATCATACATGCAAGCTCGTACAGTGCTTCGTCAGCTCCAACGACATTTAGGACCACTGTTCCCTCCGCCACCGGTTTCTTCATCGACACGGCCACATCTATACCTCCCTCCTACTCCCACGTTCAATGCGGCTGAAAGGGCACTTGTCGGGGCTTGGAAAACTTACCTGAAGTGGGAAGAGAGTAACCCACTCGAGTTTGAAGACAAGGATAAAGCAACTCTTATTTCACGTATACAGGGCGTGTATCGCAAAGCTGCTATACGAATGAGGTTTTATGCGGAAATATGGTTTGTCTCTAATTTTAACTCTATCATGGATAGCTCATGGTCTGTACAGGTATATGGCTTTCGTGTGGACAAACAGCATGGGTAAGCCGGAAGAGGCGCTGAATATTCTCAAGTCAGGCATGGAGGCCAATCCTACCAGTTTCCTCCTCCACTTTGCATACTGTGAGCTGCAAGAGTCCCGCAAGGAACACGCTGAGGTTACTGCGACGTTCGACAAGTTTCTTGACGTCTTGCGTGCTGAGTTGGATGAGCTCGAAAATCGTGTTAATTCCGCCAACTCGTCTTTTACGTCTGATGGCTCTGGTCGTGTCGTGCCTACAGGTGCTCCAGCTGGGAATGGTTCAGGGTCGTTAGAAACGGGAACGATCTCCAATACGTCGTCTTTTGCCACTCAGGCTTCCGATGAGAAGCCTCCAAAAGTCAAAGAGCTCTCCGACCGAAGACAAGAATACGGTGTTGTTTGGATCATGTACATTCGGTTTGCACGACGTGCTCTCGACCTCAAGGCTTTCCGTTCAGTTTTTGCGAAAGCTAGGCGTGACCGATGGACGCCGTGGGAGGTGTATGAAGCCGCTGGTATGTTGAAAGCCCGAGAGTTAGAGCCACAGATGATGATGGTCCCTCTTCAGCTTTAATGGAGTACCATTGCAACAAAGATGGCGGTACTGGCGTGGCATCACGTATATTTGAGAAAGGTTTGGAAACTTATGGTGATGAGATTGAGTTTGTTCTGAGATATCTCGGATTTTTGATATCCGTGAATGACGAGAACAGTTGGGTTCCATTTTCTTTGCGTGCTGTTCACCCACTCACTATTTTTTCACCCAGATGCTCGAGCTCTTTTTGAACGGGTTATCACAGCTTTTCCGCCTGAACGCGCTCGTCCCCTTTGGGAAAGGTGGGCTCGTTATGAGTACCAGTATGGTGATCTTGAGGCAGCACAGAAGCTTGAAAAGAGAATAGCTGAGGTGTATCCCTCGGGTACGTGCACACATACTTCATATAGGATGCGGAGCTCACAGTTCTCTCAAGATCCTCCCATCAAACGGTTTGCTCAACGACATACATATCTGGGAACTGATGCCATTGCAGCACGGGATCTTGGGTTTGCCATGGCAGCTCGTCAGCCTGCCGCGTTGGGTTCAACCAGCACCTCAAATTTCATGGAAAAGCGAACAGACTCTTTGTTCTCCTTGACTTCAGCTTCGCATATGCCAGCCAGTCAGCCGCCCGTAAAGAGAACCTCATCTCCGGATTACAAGAGACGCGAGGGATCTGCAAGACCTGACTTTGGCCCCCCTAGTAAGCGGCAGAGGCCATCATCTCCCCCGCCTCGCGACCGTGACCGAGAGAGGTGGGAGGGTCCCCCTAGAAGGCGATTTGGAAGCCCCGCAGGCTGGGAAAGAGAACGAGACAGAGAACTGCAGCATGTTAAGAAGGATGATGACAAGGCGTCTACTTTGCCCACTGTTATTTCGTGGTTTGTTGGACAGCTACCTAACCCAGCTTCTTTTGATGGTCCGTCACTATTTTCTAAATCCTGAGGAATCCTTGATGCGAAATTTATTCTAGGCCCCGTGTTCCGAACTGATGACCTGATGATGTTGTTACGCAATGCTGTGATTCCTAGTGCTACCAGACGTGCAACCCCACCACCTACGCCGCTTCCGCCTGTTCCTCCTCCTGCCCGTACTAGTACGTGTACTCATTAATTCTAGTGGTTATATCTACTAATTTATGTACAGGTGGTGGTCGTCCACCTCCGGATTATGGACCATATCAAGGACCCGGGGGAGGGACTCGTGGCGGTCGCCGTTATTAGTTTTATTCCGAACCTGCTTAAAAATTTAACCTGTGGTTTTCGTAATCGTCGCTTTTCCTGTATTTTCTTCATAATCATATTGCAAATTCAGTGATTCTGCAGCACTCCCGCTTGGCCAGGAATCCTTTTGATCCTATAGTAAAACAAAAGCGACACAAGTTCAGAGCAGAATCCGAGGCTGTGAATGTGAATGCCACAACAACTGTTGGTATTTAAAGCAGCCGCAATCGTGACCATGATCTACATACAAGCTTTTGATTTCTGGCATTGTATTCTGACGCGACTGCTTCCTGTGCAGACTTCGCAAGGGCTAGTGTCTTCCTTGGCGTGGCGGATTCCTCATTTCTTTTCGCTCAAGACTCTTTTGTTGTGGAATATCGTCGCTGTCGGGCATATCATTGTGCAGTTAAATTTGGTCATTGTCTCGTGCTACTTAAAACCTTTGACGTTTAGCATGAAAGGCACCGCTTGACTCGGATATAGTACCACTACACGGGAAGATCTATATATATACAAGAGAACTTCTGTAGGTGGCGTCGCAGAATTACATCTAGGAGTTGTAACGTTGTCGACCCGTCGTTCTGGGAACATGCGACATAAAGGTTTGATTATACAATAGTGTTGCGCACAAATGGTATTGCTGGGGTAATTTATATATGCAGGACCATCGATGAGTCTTTCACAGGTTCCAACGTCCCGGGCTTGTATGAACGGAGAGGGGCTGCTATCCCCAGATTATTGACATCTGAAACATCCAGGAAGTTGTAGAGTTCGAGGGAGCGGGGCTACATAGAGCATATAGTTATGAGATCACGGGATGGCCTAACAAGTGGATGTGCGACAAACCCATATTCTGGAACCACGCTGTCCGATGCGAGGGTGGAGATCTTTATCGATGATCCGAACTGAGATATCTTTTTGGAGGAGCGTCAACGCTGCTACCAGACCCACTGACCCAGCACCAACCTGGTGGCAAAAAGTCAGCTGAGCTGGAAAACAAACATGTGCGATGAGCAGGTCACTTACGATCAGCATGGGAGGATGAACAAAATGCATATATAGCGCTCGAGACACTGGCAAAAGGATTAGTTGGTTTGAATTTCGAGGATTGGATCAGCAGGTCCCTTATAACATGGGACGGGGCCAGACGCTGCGATAATGACCCTTGCGGCTGAGCTGTGCATGACAGTATATCCTTACAAAACATTGAACTTACCGATTAACGACGCTTCGAGCCACTCAATATGACTCTTCAAGTTACTCTCGTAAACACGGTCGCTACTCACGCAATCACTCCTCTCCTCATGCACGTCTACATTCGATTAATCATGATTCTCCGTCAGGCTCAATCAGATCCGGGCCATCAGATGATTTGTCAAAACGCTCACCAAATAATTCATGATTCTGACTGGACGGCCGCTTATGATCTGTTCGAGTCTAGTAGCGTTCAGAAAATGCAGGAAAATTTTACGCTCACCAAAGATATACAATTGAACACGTTGCGTTGAACTCTGAGGTAGTGTAGGGTGCAAAACTCCTTAAGGCAGAACAAAACTGGTTGAAAATTGCCGGGTGGGCCATGACAAGTTACGAAATCCCTAGTAATGAATAATGACTCATTCCATCAACCTCGTCTCTGTTGTTTGACATGACCCGACTCATCAAAATCAAAAGCGATTCCCTCCAGCACTGTTAATCATGCCGACCTCTTTTGAGCCACGAGTGAACTTTGCAGCCTCCACAGCTCTCATAGCACACGGTACATCTCTGCGAGTCTGGAGAATAATTACACTCCTTCCCTTATTTTCATTTTTCTTCTGACCCATGTGGTTGACAACTCCGAGCTGTCTCTAGATCACCATCCCTGCGCTCCGCTCAGAAACGGCCTAGATCCAAGAAAGCTCAGCGGCAGCGGCCGATATTGAATCAAGAAAGACTGTTCGTTCATTTGCCTCAACGATTATCCTTCCTGCGATCTCTGCGGCCCACTGGCTATCATTAACTTGGTGCGCCTTGCTATAAAACTTTCTCCCGGTGTAGTTCCAGCCGTACTAAGGCGCCGCCAACGAGAAACGAGAACAAGTATAGATTCAATGCAGTTGTGTCGAAAATGTCTCAGACGAACGGCTCCTTTTGCGGTGAGCAGTCTTTTTGTGGTACACTATGTGCATTTCATTAAACGAACATATGATGGCTCTTCTAATACTTTGTAATAGCAAATTTGCGCACATCACACAACCAAACTTTCCGTCGGTGTCTAGCATGGTCGCATCATAAATTGATGATTAGTCATATCAGATACCATGAAACTCGTTAAAATCGTTTACCTCGTGGTCCTTGCTACTTCCGGTGCTGCCGCTGCCACGGGGGTGGACACAGCAGCGCCTCCTAATGCAAATTGCGAAGCGCCCGAATGCGCTTTCTCTCAATTGCAGTCCAGGGTGGTGGCCTTACCTGTTGTACGCTAGTCGCTGGGTGTGCTGTCAATCAAAGTAGTCAAACATCTTTTTGCTCCCAGTACAGACAGGGTCAGGGACGCGTGTTTTCTCACTATAAAACTTTCTCCCCATATAGTCCCAGCCGCACTAACCAGAACAGGTATAAAATCAACGCAGTTGAGTTGAAAAGGTCACAGATGACCGTCTCCTCGGTACACCATCATGCAGATTTTCTTGTGCCAAGATTAGAGAATGTGCACTGCGATGTCTGCATGGCCTACAATGGAGATGATTGTTATGGCAAAGGCCTTGAGTGGGCTGTTCTGCATCAGCGATGTTTCTCTCAAGTTTTTACGTTCCATTGAATGTAAATCATACTAATGTTATTGGATCTGAGGTACATCTCTGCGAGTCTGGAGAATAATTATACTCCTTCCCTTATTTTCATTTTTCTTCTGACCCATGTGGTTGACAACTCCCAGCTGTCTCTAGATCACCATCCCTGCGCTCCGCTCAGAAACGGCCTAGATCCAAGAAGGCTCAGCGGCAGCAGGCCGACATCGAATCAAGAAAAACTGTTCGTTCATTTGCCTCAATGATTATCCTTCCTGCGATCTCTGCGGCCCACTGGCTATCACTAACTTGGTGCGCCTTGTTATAAAACTTTCTCCCCATATAGTCCCAGCCGCACTAACCAGAACAGGTATAAAATTAACGCAGTTGAGTTGAAAAGGTCACAGATGACCGTCTCCTCTCGCGGTGAGCAGTTCTCTTGTGGTACACTATGTGCATTTCACTGAACGGGACATATAATAGCTCTTCTGATACTTTGTAATAGCAAATTTGCGCACATCATACAATCAAAATTTCCATCGGTTTGTGATTTTCCTAGCACGGTCACATCATAGGCTGATGCATAGTTATACCAGATACCATGAAACTCGTTGAAATTTTCGTGATCCTTGCTGCTTCCGGTGCTGCTGCTGCACTGCCACTGCCACTGGGGTGGACGCAGCAGTAGTTTCTCCCAAGTTTCCAGTCTGCGACAAATTATGTGACTCCTTTCGAGACGGTTTGTCATGCGGCCCAGGGTGGTTCGTTAAGCTGGTGCACCCTGGTTGTTGGTCGTGTTGTCCTACTTGAACATCTTGGTCATTTTTGCTCCCAATACAAACAAAATGTGACATGTACTATTTTCTCAAAAGATCGAGTACTTAGCACGGATAAGATCACTCGGTGAAGCACAAACAGAGATGCACAGTCGGTTCTCTTTTGACCAGTGTCCCTGACAAGCTCTGAGAACTCGAATGTGTGGAGGCAGGAAAAGGTGCCTAGATGGTTGAAGGCACTCAAAACGCCGCAAAGCTGTGAAACGACACCCATTAAATCCGTTTTTGATCTTGCACCGAGCAAGATGAATGTATACGCACCGATATCAAGCAAAAAGACTGTTCCCTTCAAATCCATGGTGTACAGCGATCGCAGCATGTCGATGCTCGTTGCGCTCGTCGTGTTTGTTGCAAGACCTCTCATACTCTCTTCCTGGCTCGTAATTTTTTCATTGCTTTCTTTTCTTCTTTCTATTGACAACTATAATAGAGCAAAGCTGCCCACACCCTCCCGCATTCTCTAGCACTGCCCGTCACCTTCTTGCATCCTCTCGAACATTCATACTGCCTGTCTTGAGTCCATTCGATCTACCACCCACTCTACCTACTCCATCCTGGACGTACGGTTCGAGAATCGACACTGCAGGACAAGACCGAGTCGCAAGCGAATTTACAAAGTGGAATGTCTGTAATACAGCAGAGACAGACATTGAAGTTGTACGTACTCCTCGATCTGTTGTTCAGCCGCAATCATGACCACGATCGACATGCAAGCTTTTGATTTCTGGCATTGTATTATGACACGACTGCTTTCTGTGCAGACTTCGCAGGGGCTAGTTTCTTCCTTGGCGCGACGGATTCCTCATCGCTCGAGTATTTTTTTTTTCGCCCAAGACTCTTTTGTTGTGAAATATCGTCGCGGTCGGGCAAATCATGGTAAAGTTAGATTTGGTCGTCGTCTCGTGCTACTAATAGGAGTCCGCAATTGTTATGAGAGCCTTTGACATTTAGCATGAAAGGCAGTTCAATGAGCGCTTGTATGACTCGGATATAGGCGAAGATCAGTACTTACTTCTACACTGGGAGATCTATCTATATATCCTCTATATATATCACTAGAGCCTGGGTGCTTGACTACCACGATGACCTCAGATATCCGATTCATGCATTGCAAGTTGTACTACAGGAAAGTACTAGTCGCCAACAGCAACTCGATCGTCTTTCAGACATGAGCTAGCCCTTGAACAGGTCGTTCATTGGGTCACGTCCGCTCATCGTCCGCGGGAGCCTCCCATGCTTGTACGAAAATGTCACAGAAAACGTACACGGATTTGACAATTAATTCCACTATAAAAAGTCTCATAATACATCAAACTGGGCGACTTCGCTGTGCTTCTCTGTCACACCTGGCTACTAGGCTTACTCGAGGCTTACTCGAAAATGTTGCGTTTTTCTGTCGCTCTGCTAGCAGTGACTGCCGCTAGCGCTCGTATCGTGACCAAGCATGTGCTGAAGGAGCGCCAGTTTGAGGCAGCTCAGAATTGGCAAACCAGCTGGACCATCCCAGAGATGGGAGGAGCTGGGGTCGGCGAGCGCAAGGGAGTTCAAAACATCACCTTCACAAACCCCAAGGCGTCAGGTGGATAAAGTGCTCCTACAGCAAACGCCAGTGTCTGATATGTTCGTGTAGAATTTTATGTTGATGGTACATCCATCCCTTCAGTCGACTTCGATGTCGGTCCTAGCTGGGCAGGTCTGTTGCCCATAAGCGACAATCCTGATGAGACGCGTCAGGTATGTCAATAATGACTCGTGCATGTTATCTGCTGATTCAAACGACAGTTATTTTTCTGGTTTTTCCCTCCTGGTCCCGAAGGGAGTCTCGATGATTTGATTTTTTGGTGCGATTGGGAGTGGTCGGTGTTAATCTACCGCTGATGTAACTTGCTTTTCCTTCAGGACAAATGGAGGCCCTGGATGCTCCTCACTCGAAGGTTTGTTGCAGGAGAATGGAGTAAGCCTCTTTCCTTGTATCCTACGACTCATTTCACTGAGAAGTATGAAGCCTTTCAGTTGGTCCTTGGGTCAAGCTAAACCGACGGTGAATGAATACAGCTGGACTAACCTCTCTTCTGTCCTTTGGGTTGAGCAACCTGTTGGAACGGGGTTTTCTCAAGGCGTTCCAAATGCACAGAATGAGGAAGACGTTGCTGCCCAGCTCGTCGGTTTCATGCAGCAGTTCCTAGAAGTCTTTTCGGAACTGAAAGGCAAGCAGTTGTATCTGACGGGTGAAAGCGTAAGTTTTTTTCGGAAGACTGTCCAGATATTATACTGATTGTGACCAGTACGCAGGAACATATGTCCCTTGTCAGTGTGTGGTTATTTTCCTAAGAGCACATATGAATGACGATCGAAGATATTGCGAACTACATCTACGAGAACCCTACTCTACTAGACCTTTCGTTGCAAGGCATGTGGATCAGTGATCGTAAGTAGCATCCTTAATCGTTCTGTCATCTCAAGGGCTTATCCACCGAGAATAGCCTCACTTTCATGGGATGTGGTGCAAGAGCAGATCCCTGCAGTGGATTTCGTGAACAAATATGCTGGTCTCTTCTCTTTTAAGTCAGTTTACTTTGCTTCGGCTATGTTTTCAGGTTGCTCACCAATCGGGTCCAGTAAAACGTTTGCGAATCACCTCGAAAGGAAGGCTGCGGAATGTAATTACACTGGCTACATGGATAAGTACGTGACATACCCTCCAGCCGGCCTTCTTCCTCTGCCAGGGGACTCGGTTGAGGCGGCTGATGGCTGTGATGTTTGGGACGACATTTTCAATAATGCGCTGATTATCAACCCTGCTTTCAATATATATCGCATCTGGGACACTGTGAGTCGAGGAGGATCCTGCTCATTAGTTGCTAACGTTTTCCATTCTAGTATCCTGTCCTATGGGATGTCCTCGGCGCCCCGTAAGTGATTCAAGAATGTACTTAACATTTTATTTACGCAGACACAGAGGTTCAATCATACAGTCACAAACTCCGCTCTACTTTGACCGACAGGATGTGAAGCAGGCCATCCATGCGCCTGATGACACAGAATGGACGGAGTGTTCCAACATCAATGTCTTCCCAAATGGAGATGGTAGCTTGCCCCCTGCCTTCACCGTGTTACCAAATGTTATCGAAAAGAACAAGCGGACCGTCATCGTGCACGGTCTCGCTGACTTTGTTCTCATTTCTGATGGGTATGCCTACGTCCACGAGGTCTTTTCCTATATCCTAACACATGATTCTATGACTTAGAACCAGAATCGTCATTCAAAAGTACGTGCATTCTTGACTATTACCCAAACTCCTTCAATCAATAGGGATTATTTGCAGTATGACTTGTGAGTGAGGAGAAGCGTTGAGGTGCAAAAATCACTCATTTTATTCACAGGGAACGGATTGCAAGGATTCCAGACGCCCATCGCTGATGACAGTTTCATTGTCGATGGTGTGGGTGCCTTCGGGACGATGCACTCAGAGCGGGGACTCACTTATTACGAAGTAGTCCTGAGTGGACACATGTGAGCCTTCTTCGCTACATAGTACAGCATCCCGCTTATCAAATGTATTCTGCAGGGTTCCGCAATTTGCACCAGTAGTAAGTCGACGATTTATTAACCCAAACGCGCTCTAACGCAGAGACCGACAATTCAGGCTGCCTTCCAGATTATGCAGTACCTGATGGGCTTTAGAGATACGCCATAGATAAAGACACTTACCTTTAGTTTCATTTAGGTTACTGGCATCTGTAACAAATGACAGTTCTTAGAGACTAGTTAGGAAGCCTCTTGTCTCTGGGTCTAGGAGATTTTTCATCCTTCGCAAGTTCTCAAATGACGGTATGCTGCATGCTTCTTATTCGGCTCATGTCTCAGAGTATTATCTATCATTAACACGCATCCTGAGCTCATCATCAACTAATTCGTGCCCTCCCGCAGTGAATGAAAACCAGACTTGTATGTTCTGCAGTTTATAGAAAAAAATATCAAAGATGTGGAATATGTATATCCAACTCTGTTGGAACCCACTGCGCCACTTCAACTCGGAACTCATCAATGTCATTAATCAAGATGCGGTTGACGGTGCCTAAAAAGCGTCTGACGACGACTACAGCTTGTTCAAGCAAGTCCTTGCTCTTCGGAATCGTAGGTGACTAGTTCTGTACAGATTTAGCCGAAGTATCAGGCACCTCGCAGCAGGTCCAGCAATCTGAGCTAGTTTCGACAGCTATCGAGTCCTCCCCACAGTCAGGCATCCTAGCGTAGCATTCCGAATCGCAGGTTTCACCGCTACTAGTAGTAGAAGCTGCCTTCACCCCGACGACAGCGACAAGAATGGCGAGGATGGCGGATCGAATAGGCTTCATGGCGTCTGGTATGACTGTCAGTGATTTAGTGATGACCGTTAGTGCTAATAGCAAACCATACACTAACAGGAGTCTGGTTGTGCAGTTGAGTACGCGAAGGGACTGATGCAAAGTGTGGTTTCAGTGAAACAGATACAGCGTTACTGTACGCAGGGCCACTCACTGAAAGTTTCAAGGCGCTTGTCCTGAGGATTATGGGATACGACCGCGTTCATTTTATATTTCATGCTATCTGCACTCTGAATGATGGAATCCACTACGTCTTCTGGTTCAAATTGACGAGCTAGAAATTTGATCTAGAAATTGCCGGGTAAAAACACCTGTTCGCTGACAATTTCGTCAGTATACTTACATATGTTTACTTCATAGAAGTAGGGTTACACCTTCGATCGGAGAAACGTACAAGTTTGTGCCATCAGCGTATGAAATTGGCTACATTTCATTCTTTGGCGTCCAGCAAGCGAATAGGAAACACGTCGGGAAGATGTCGTTTTGAGTTGCTTTACTTCGTGGTATCGGCATTCTGCATCGATATATGGCTGTCAGCGTTGGCAGCAGTCCTGTTGAAGTTGAAATTCTCGAGGTACTAACTTGAAATACATATCAAAGTGCAGCGGCGCCTCAGATTACCAGGCCTTTCTCACGGTCGCCTGACTGTTGCTTTGCATTTATAGCCTGTTCGTGGATATCGGTAGAAACTTTGAACCTGGCATTGCAAAGTTAGAAACTATGCCAATGGTATGTGAAGCGCTGGATGTGATTACATGTCTGCTGGCATCCTTGTAAGCTGGCGCTGCGGCCTGAGTTGGGCCTGAGCTTCTATTGCATAACTAGCACACACCCGTTGTGCCTTCGGCACAGGAAGCAAAAAAAGAGTGCTTCGCACTCTTTTTTTGCTTCTTGGCCTTCGGCTTCATCCTACTTTGGGTGTCTTAAGTCTTGACCTTGAATACTTGCTGTGCCCAAGGCACAGCAAGGCAAAGGAACGCTTCACGCTCCTTTGCGAGGTGCCTGCGGCACTTTGCCTTACTAATGATCATAGTGGATTTTGAAGACAATTACATTTTTGAGCAGCATTTCGACACAACTAAAACTACATGATACATCACATCCGAGTCGGTTCTCTATATAGAAGTACATCATATGTACATCAATCATCCAACAGGAATCATAATTCTTCTAAGCACTTCTGTATACACTACATTCGTCGTCTTTGAGCCCTCTTCATTCTCAGGAAAGATAGCAAACACTCTATCTGGGTGAGTGCAGCGAGATAATGCAACATAGAGCTGTCCCATGGCTGAACACAGGAGTCCGCAAATTAAGCCCAACCCACTTGACACTTTGACCTTGTGCCTTGTTGATGGTCATAGCAAATGCGACACGAACGGGGAATTGGCGACACTTGAGAGGAATGGGGTTATCTTCAGATGTGGCATCCAGGGTC
Source organism: Suillus bovinus (assembly GCF_016758785.1). Taxonomy (NCBI): domain Eukaryota; kingdom Fungi; phylum Basidiomycota; class Agaricomycetes; order Boletales; family Suillaceae; genus Suillus; species Suillus bovinus. The sequence continues at coordinate 267,601 of NW_024542072.1, forward strand.
ATGCGAGGGATTAGGACTGTGTCCCGATCATCTTGGCGAGCTTCATTGACTCCATCTCTAAGAATGCAACACTTGAGGATGCGAACGGTCCAAGACAGCAGGATCATGCAAGTTCCATTATAGAGGCCCTCGGAGGGGTTCAAGTTGCGCAACAGCATCAGGGGAACACCTTTTTTGACCTCCAATTTGTGCAAAGGGAAGCCTGATGGGGTGAGGGTATGAAGGAACTCTGGGGGATGTAATCGTATTCCCTCTCGCTGACCGAGTCTGCACTGGTGAAGACTGCTTTATCTCCAGGGAATGATTCAAGAATGGTGGTGATCTCATCCACATCAGTGTTCTTTGCAGAGAGGATGGTGCATTCCAGGAAGAAGGAATCATCCACTGCAGGCTGCCCAGGGAGCAGAACTGGAGAGTATAGGGCATTGATGAGAGACTGGACATCATTGTTGGGGCAGCGCATATGAATAGGGAGGGTCACAGTTCCATCTTCATTTGTGCCCTTGCCAGCTCCAATCTCAAGGAGCCACCTTGCAACGTCATCAGAGGCAGGGTCTTGACCAAGCCGCATATTTCTCTCGAGGTGGAAGATATGAAGCTTTCGCCAGAGTTGAGATCTGCAAAGGGTAGTGCTCACTATCTGCTCCCTGGATCCATGGGTCACCACCAGCAGGGTCTGTCTAAAGTCCCCGCCAAAGAGCACAGTTATTTCCCCAAAATCAGCCTCTTTGTTTAGAAGATCATGCAACGTGCGGTCAAGGCACTCCAGAATATGACGATGGAGCATCGGAATTTCATTGCAGATGATGAGGGAGGTCTCCTTGAGAAGCTCATGGATGACATCTCCTTTTTTGATGTTGCATGAGCTGTCCTCATTAATGGGAATGGGGATTTTGAATCGCAAATGAGCTGTACATCTGCCTGGTAGGAGGAGGGAAGCAATTCCAGAGGAGGCCACACAGAGGACAATCTTTCCTTCAGCACGGAGTTTTGAAGCGATGAGTTTGCAGAGATACGTCTTGCTGCATCCCCCTGCACTATGGACAAAGTATGCATGTCCGGGTCTTTGCTGATTACGATTCATTGCATCCTCGACCACAGCATTATAGACCACCCTCTGCTCGACATTAAGCAAAGGGACTCCTTCATCCACTATCTGCTGAAGCTCCTGTGGGTCATACTGACGCTGCTCAGCGATGAGCTGGTTGCCCTCCATGGCCCCCCATCTTTCTGCCATTCGAGCTACTGGCATTTGAGGAATTGCTTCCAAAGACTTGCCATTTTTGCGGAGCATGCCATCAATGAGATGAAGACCATAGTCGTGTACCTGTTCCTCCATGGGGTCAGGCATGTTGAACGGTGTATGAGTGAGGCGGTGATGCAGATCATCGCAGAGATTTTCCTTGAAGCAGTTCCAAAGATCATCAGGGCTGGTAGGGTTGCAGTGCAGCAGGATGATGGCAAAGAGATTGCGCATGCAATTTCCTGTGTACATATGAGAGGCATCCCGCAAGCACTGGATCCATTCGTAATCGTCATCAAGCAGACCCCTGTGCCGACACACTTCCTTGAAAGTCTCATAGAGAGTCCCATCATGTGTCCGAAGGTGTTCAAAGGAGGTAGCCCCTTGAAATTATGGTGAGCTTGATTGATAAAAATTGTCTTAGACATCATACCTGTTACGACTGGGATAGTTCTGCTGTTGCCGGTCAAGATAGACCTGTCGGGCGAACAGTTCGTCGGCCTTCCTAATACAAGGAAGATTTCTGGGGGTTCCTACTGCACGAGCCGCGGCTTCTATGCAGGATCGGCGGCGAGTGGTTTTAGCACTTCTGCCTAGGCGGTGAGTGGTTTTAGCACTTCTACCGCAATCAAGGGTTTCAGGCTAAGACAGTGAGTGACTGTCTTAGAATCAGAGTTCAGGCTACTAAGGGTGGAGGCCTTAGTAGATCAGGTTTCAAGGGGAGAACCCAGTAGATTAAGTTAAAGAATACATCTATAGTACATGGGGTTTATATAGGTAAGAATGGAGCGGAGTTGCCGCGACAAGAAAGGTAACAGAGATAGGAAAAGAATACAACCTATCAAGATAGCAAAGATAGGTGAAACCGTTATGCGGCGCAAGATAGTATCTATGTTACAATCAAGATAGAAGAGAAATGCGGACGGCCCGCTTGATAAGAGAATAGCCGAGTCTAGATGAGTCTAGAGTCGGCGGCATGATTACACGAAAAAGAAAAATGAAATAGGAGTTAAATGTTATTGTAACAATACCTTTCACTACAGTCAAAAGCAATCTCCGATAGAAGCGCTCTCCGGAGCTGGGTGCAGCAGCGTACATTCTTCCAATTGCCATTCCTCGCTCCCGTATCTTCCATGCATCTTTGCTCCAAATGAATTTTGAGGGGAAATCCTGATAGAGGCTGTCGTGGGCTCCAGCTGCCACCAAGTTCTCATTGGCATTGGCTTTGAACCATCCAGTGAGGCAAGTATCTTTCACTTCTGCATGCTCAAGGACTTCCTCAGCATCATCCTCAGGGTCATAGAACACCATCTGTTCATTTTTAAGATGGACGGGCAAACGGTAGACAGAGGGCCATTCAAGATGCATCGAAAATTTGAAGATGTGCCATGCAGCCTCGGTAGAGCTGATATATCTCAAGTCCAGATATGATTTGACCTCATCCACTGCTCCTCTCATCTCCAACGTAGCGCGGTTGTTTCCCTTATAAATGTATTTGTGGATGTATTTGACAGATTTGATAGAGGCACAGACCTCAAGATTGATGTGGCAGTTGAATTCCACCAGCAGTTTGGGGGGATGTAGAACAACATCCTTGTTGGTGAAGATGATGTCGTTCTTTTGGATGGTGCGACCATTGTCAGGTCTCGCATACTTGGGATAGCCATCATCCTTCATCAGGGTCTGGGGACAGAATCTTTTTGGAAAGTGCTTTTTGCACTGCAAATTCTCTATGCAACGCTGCGGACTGCAAGGGCCATGCAGCATGTATTTTTCCACAACCTGATAGAGCTGAGGATGGATGTTCCTGTCAGGAATCTGAGCGGAGATGAAGGAGTCGATTTGCTCAGTGGTACAGATCTTATAATCTGGCTCCAGGAAGATGAGAAGGTGCATGTGAGGCAGGCCCCGCTTTTGATATTCGATGGTGTACACCAATCCAGCAACCTTCCCATAGTAGCCCTTGCGAACCTTCTTCAGCAGCGCTTGCTGCTTCTGGTAGAAAACCCGAGCCACCAAGTCTGGGCGGTCCACAGCGCTCTGACCTATATAAGAAATTGTCAGCACAAAGTCATACACAATGCATCAAATAAGAATCATTACCAGGAAGGAGATTCTCTGTGATTTCAGGCCAACTTCCATCGGCGGTCATCGTCAGGAAGAGATCTGGCTTTTTGCAGGCACGGCAAATGGCTAAAGAATCTTGAAGCAGCTGGTGCATATACCGAGGGCTCCCTGTGTGAGAGGAGGGAAGAATGATGGAGCGACCTGTCTGAGCCAGATCATCTACGCCCTCATTGCGAACATTATCTGCTAAGCCTTGATAGCAGTCCGCCCTCAGCCGCTCTTGGTTGCTCCTGATCCAGTTCAAATTGCTCTGTTCGATGGAGGCCCAAGCATCGACGATATACTGCTGGAACAATCTTCCACCGTGAAAGATATTGTTGTGATAGATGGGAACAGGGCGTGGATGAAGTCGATAGGCATAGTACAACAGCTGAGTGACATTCTTTGCGACCATGCGGGTATTTGGAGGGAGAATCAGAGGTATTCCAAGGTGCCAGCCCTCCTCTCCAGATGGAAAGAGAAGGACATAGTGAAGTGGGGAGTACGCATGGCTGAGCTGACTTATACGCTGGAGTCGACCTCCTTGAAGCCGCAAGACAATGTCCCATTTTTCGCATACCTGCTCAGATCCATCTCCAGGAATGATCACAGCAATTTCATTGGCAGTGGGAACATTATATCTTCGACTATCTGTGCCTTGCTGGAAGTGAATGCGTGCACGAACATCTGTGTGCTGCTCTGGAGGCTTCTCTCGCATGACCTGATAGGCCTGCTTGTAAAGAGCGGCATAGGGATTGATTCGATACAGCATGTCATGGAGCTCCCTGAGAATGCCACGATCAAGACCTTCATTTCCAGGTCGTGTGGCGTGAATGTTGGTGGCTTCCTCGGGATCATAGATATAAAGTTGCGCATATGAAGGCTGAATGCCTTCTGGAGGTATGAGACTACCCATGAGGTGATGGAGAGATCCATGAATACGAAAAGCATTGGGGCCAGAGCCTTGGAGGGCTCTATCCTCGATATCGACACCAACCAATGTGAATGCAAGAGCGCTGTTGTACTGCCGAATCTTGGAGACAAATGTCCTGTCAGTATAAGCGTGCTGCAGTTCTGGCGGCCATGGTGGAAAGGGCGGGAGGACGACTTTACCCTCCAAGCAGCATGTACCGAATTTTGGATTCCATAGGGACGATTTTGAGAGTCTTTCGGATGCAAAGTGCAATGCATGGCACTTGGTGCACTCTACATTAAGAGTAGCAAGATTGTGGATGTTTATAGGCTCCCTGTATGGTCGAGCTCCATCAGGGATAGGAACAATGCAGTTGATAACTTCTTGATCCTCTGCCTCACACTCCTCACACTGTTGAAGCTCTTGAGCTCTTCTCCTTTCTTCATCAGCAGCATGATTTTCTTGAGAAGCAGGATCATTATATTCATGCAGCACCTCTTCTAAGCGCTCTGCCTGCTCACAAATCCTTTGTTGTCTCTGGTGTTGGATCTCTTCTTCGTCTTGATGTGCTCGCAGACGATCCCGAGCCAGCCTATTCTGCTGCTCCTCTTCATGCTGACCTGCTTGCAGACGATCCTGAGCCAGCCTAACCTGCTGCTCCTCTTCCTGCTGCTGCAATTGAGCCTCTCTTTGGATCCTCTCAGCTCCTTGCTGCTGCAGGTGAAGAGCTGCCTCATACCGCCATTGAGCCTCTCTATTGATCCTCTCAGCTTCTTGTTGTTGCAATTGTTGTTGCAATTGTAGCTGAATTTGACGTCGTCGGAATTTGTTACAAGAACATCTAGATGCTTGGGCCCCTACCATTTTTCTCCTAATCCTCCTCGTATCAGCCCTCGCGTCATACCCTTACCCTGACCTTACCCTTGTCATCCTTGTCATCCTCGCATTCCCTTTCGCTCTCTATCTGTCGCTTCAGCAGAGCCAGTACATCTGGCCGGATCCTTTTGCTGACGAAGCATACCCATGCTCCGTTCCACCGCCTGACTGATCCTGTGGACAGTCCCCTTGCCCTTACCATCCAGACGGTAACCTATGATATGATGCACGACATATCCCCTTTGCCCTGTTCCCTTTTTCGATCTCTGACTCAGTGCGCAGTCGCACATGTTACTTATACTTAGATCCGCAGTTGCACGATCGTGCCCCTGCGCGTTTCACTTCTTGTTTTGACCTCTGACTTAATTTCTTATCAAGCACGTTCTGGTTCACTCGTGTCTCACCCCGAATGTGCCTTCCTTTTATGGTTATGCCCTTTACCGATTACTTCACTTGGTAGTACGAGTTATCATCCACTAATACGCTTCCTATCCTCTATATAAACTCGCTACCATGTACCGTATTCCTTAACTTGAATCTACTTGGTTCTTGACCTCCTACTCTCACCAGAGTGATCCCTTATGCCTAGCCAGCAGTCTATATTCTATCTTCTTATCTGCTCTTCGCGGATAAGCCTATAGTCTTGATCTTTGCTTATCGACTTCGTCGACAAGCAAAGCCCCTGTTAACTAGTCGGACTTCCGTCCTTCTAATTAACGACGATCTTACGATTGACCTTCGGGTGTCGTAAGCCTTGGCAGATACAGCTCATCGTCTAGCACCTGCTTGACGTAAGCTACCCGATTTGGACATAGGCGTCAAATCTTACTTGCCAAAGCCTCGCCAAGTAAGACCCCTAACCTTGGGCTAGCCCAAGGACATCCTCGACCGTTGACGACACATGCTCTGTTTGAGCATCGCTAACAGATACCATCCAAGTCGTAACAGAATTCCTCCTGTGCTTGCCTTTGAAGCAAGTCATTTCTAATGCGCTCATTTTCCATTTGCTCTGCCTGTAAATGGTGTTGAAACTGAATGTTAAATTGATGATGATCAGGTTCAGGTGGTCCATGCAAAGGCAGAGCAGGATTAGGCACAAAGTAATGAAGAGGATTGTCAAAGTTGTGAGGACCAACTGCTCCCTCATAATGAATGGCACCATATACAGGAGGAGCAGGAGCAGGTTGAGCAGGTTCATTATGCACCTGAGGTACCTGCATGGGCTGTATGCCAGCTGCCATTAGCTCTGCTTGTGCCTGCTCTCTTATCTCCTCTCTGTCCTGTTACCTACGACGGTTGCGCTGGCAGCATCTATTATTATGAGCTGCATTCATCTGCTCATTCAGGCATGCATTATAATCAACAGGAGGGTGCTGATGAGCACGTTGTACATGCGCAATGGCATTACGTGGCAAGCCAGGATATTGACCAACTGGTAGCAGTTCATATGGAAAGTGAGGAGGAGGCTGCCACGCAAAAGGTCGTGGAACAGGCCCTGCTTGTGGTTCATTAGCTGGCATGAAATTCGGCTGTGGTACATGAGGTGGAGGCCTATCATGAGCAGCATGTTGGCGATTGCACCTGGTAGGGGACGTCATCTGGAGTCGATTGACTCTATCGTGTTCGCGTTGGGAGTGACACTTGTGCTCTGGGGTAATATGTTCTTGATTTCTAAATAGCATGTGCAGACATTAGCATCATTCACCTTGCACGTAGCAATATATAGTCAGCAACTCATGGAATGGGCATATTTCTGTCCATGTTTGATATTTAAACAGTTGTTTAGCAAGTGCAAAATTTGAGTCGCCTGAGCCCATCAATAAGTCATTTCTATCTTTGTTGATAAGAATCAAAACCCACAAAAAGTGTATCACACTTTGTTACACTTGGCTGTGGGGGAGGGCAATTTAATTCGAGAATTCTATACAAAAGCAGCAGCCAATTGTGTAATGATTTGTGTCACCAAGTTATGTAACAAATTGTGTAACCAAAATCTGTTATGCTTTTGCTATTCTCAATGCTCGCTCCCTTATAGTAGGAAAAGTGAGTTGTTTGTCCGTATTATGGGCACGGCGCAGTAGGCGTGCAGAACACTGTCCACTATATCGTGTTTGGCAGCATTTTTGGACACCGTGGAATTTTACCTTTCGAAATTCTGAATCAAGACTTTTTTGTTCTCACCATTAGCAAAGTCAAGCGAGAAAACCACGCGAGATTTCCAAAGTAAGCATTAAGCGAGGTAAGCGAAAACCACATGGCATTTAGCATGTCTAAGCGACCCAAGCGAAAACCACGCGAGCGTCCGTCCCTTCCCACCACCATTCTCCCTTACTTTATAGACTAGCACACACCCATTGTGCCTTCGGCACAGGAAGCAAAAAGAGCGCTTCGCGCTCTTTGTTGGCTTCCTGGCCTTCGGCTTCATCCTACTTTGGGTGACTTAATAAGTATTGCAGGTTTTAAAATAAATTATATTTTATTCACTGAGTTGTGATCAAAATTTCAAAATAAGTTACATACTTTGAGCAGTATTTTGACAAAAGTAAAAGTACAATTGAATATATGTATTTTCTCATCTGCTGTTGTGTTGGTGTTCTGTGCCCCCTCCTCCCATCCTGTTGTCCTCCTCCTGTCCTGCTGTCCTCCTCCCGTCCTGCTGTCCTCCTCCTGTCCTCCTCCTCCCATCCTCCTTGTGTCATCCTCCCATCCTCTTGTCCTCCTCCCGTTGTAGCGATGGTCGCGGTGTTGGGCTCAAAACCACGTATTTCCATACTCACATCAACACCCGAAACATATGCGCACATGTCCAACGCACTTTCGAACATGTCCGAGCCACTCCGTATCGGATCCGGCGCATCGGACCTTCAGACATCGCATCGGCCGATCACACTTCATGCGCACTTGTCCATCCCGTGTCCTGTCCATCCGAACTAGCCTCACTAGGTGCGTAGTTATTCCCGTGCATGTTTTCTGACATTCGGACCGCGTTATTACATGTCCGCAGTACCTCGTGTCTTATTACATAGGATATCGGACCTGAAATATATCGCTACTATCTTCGCCTGTAGTTTTCCGAATTTCTATGTACTTACTTAAATACTCTGTAGTGACCCGTAGCAATAATCATCCAGTAGTTAGGAGCCGCTTCCCGACTCTGCGGATCACCCAGAATATTCTCGTAGTTCTTAGTTGCATTGCAAAATATTACCATTCATTCACCGTCATACTCCGTCACTCGTTATACTCACGCATACCGCTTGCAATCCGACACTCGTTAAAAAGTTTCCGACCTATTATCGTGAAGTCCGAAAGTCCGAAATCTTGGACATCGCACTTTGGCTTCGGACATTGGATAAGTACCTTCGGACATCGTTTCGCACCATCGGACATTTTGTTATTTGCATTACTGATGCATTTTTACTACTAATACCAATTAGCAACCCCTATAGGATCGAACACACTTGCTCTGCAACTATAGCAGACTAGGTCGTGCTAAGATCTACCTAAATATTTGTTGTCTAGGTAGTACGATTTCTGCTGAGCCCAGCGGAGATCTGCTTTCTACACTGTCCTCTTTGTGTCATCCTCCCATCCTCTTGTCCCCTTTCCCCTTCTCCCATTTCCCCATTCTCCTTTTCTCCTGTTTTTCCCATTCTTCTATTGTTCCTTTCTCCTGTTTTCCTGTTCTCTGTTCTCTTATTCTCCAATTTTCCCCATTTTCCCTGTTCTCCCATTTCTCTCATTCTCCCACTCTCCTTTCCTGTTTCCCATTTCTCAATTGTCTATTCTTGATATGTAGTTGAATTTATTGTGTATATAATTTGAATTTCATAACTTAATAAATGTTTTTAAATGTGTGCTGCCCTAACGGGCAGCGGACGCACGTGATAGCCACGCAAGTTTCCAAATCGAGCTTTAAGCGAGGTAAGCGAAACCACATGGCCTTTGGCGAAATAAGCAAGGTAAGTGTATCTACGCGGTGCAAGTGACCCAAGCGAAAACCACGCGAGCTCCTGGTACTTCCCTCACCCATCCTCCCTTACTTTATAGACTAGCACACACCCGTTGTGCCTTCGGCACAGGAAGCAAAAAAGAGCACTTTGCGCTCTTTTTTGGCTTCCTGGCCTTCGGCTACATCCTACCTTTGGGTGTTTCAATAATTATAAATTATATATATTATATTTGTTGAGTCAAGGTTAAGTCCAAATTTAATTACACTTGGCATTTCACAAATTAAGACTAACTATAAGACAAATGTGAATGTGAATGTCAAGAAGGCTTCCAGCCAGGGGGAGGACCCTCCTTGAGTACCTGGTCCAAATGACGCCGCTCCTCCCAAGTTTTCCCCTTCCTCTCCTCAAAGATGTGTTCATGCCAAGCATCTGCAACCTTGCGCTGCTTTCTATGTTCAATTGCCTCATCCAAGTGTGCACAACTAACATCCCAGTCCATGTCATTGCGCTTGTGGACATGCTCGAATTCCTCATCTGCCCTGATCATTCTCTTGGCCATCTTTGCATTTTCTTGTCGAAGGTCATGAACTCGCTGCTGTGCTGCATGGAGACCCTCTCGCCGAGTGGAGATCTTGCTGTATGGGTCAGTGAGCTGTCTCCGTTCAAGACGCCTCAAGTGACTCTCTGAAAAGCAGAGATGGAGTTCAGCTGCCCAGTCAGTCGTACCTGAGGGTACTGATGGAGCAGTGGATGCAACAACAGGCGGGGTGGGTGTCGCAACAGGTGGAATAACTACATGGCATTGAGCACGTCGCTGCAGTCGGGCAGCATAACTTGTGTCCAGACCCTGCAGAACCCTGGCATTCCAGTCAACAGCAGGGGTTGGCTCGAGAAAGCTGGTGTACCTCGTAGCCACCATAAATGACAAATCAGACAGACAGAAACAACAGAACTCACCTGGCAACATGGCCTGGCATGATGGGGAGTGCAACATCAGAGTCACCACAGGCCACAGCAAAAGATGCTGCTGAAGGTGCTGGGGAAGCACTGGGGATAGCAGCTGCTGTAAATTTTCCAAATCAGATGAAGACAAAGGAAAAGAACTCACCTGGAGGCGGCTGGCTCCGTGTCACGTGACACAGTAAAAAATGCGCCCATGTCAACAGTACTGGCAGGGGCAGGCTGAGTGCTAGTAGGAATCGTCATGTGAGGGCAGCAGGACACAACTGGAGGTATTTGAAAGCGATGGGAAATTTCGGCAGGTGAAGGTAGGGCTGCACACCGTCACTGTCATAGACGGTTTGTACGGTTGCCATACCGGTGGACATGCAAAGGGAGGTCAATAGGTACAGTGTACGGCCAGACCGTACACCGTACAAGACGTATTCCATATGGCCGTCAACGGTACCTTTACGGCCTCATACGGTCGGAAAGGGTGCCGATTTATCCTGTAACTTCTTGCCCTGAACCGCCATGCCCTGCACCGACAACAACAATGACAGCAGCGAGTCTGATAGCTTGCTGCGTGTGCTTCACACTGATAGAAGCGGGTGTTCTCAGTATGTTCCTTGTAGTATTTTACTGCCGTTGCGCAGGACAGTGCATCATCGCTGTCTTCCAGCACAGGCCATCACGCAAATGTGTCTGATGGTAGAAATTCACCCTCGAAGATGAATTTCACGGCAAGGTACAAGAAGCAGTCAAATGTTTTGGTAGATGAATTCGAGGAGTACCTAAAACTTCCACAAGAGGACTTTGACCTTTGCGACCCCATTCAGTGGTGGGCGGGTCGCCGAGCACAGTTTCCAAACCTCTCTCAACTTGCCCATGATGTCCTTTCAATACCTGGTGAGTACTCACTTCACGTTCCAGGTGTCTGTACTTAGTTCTCTTCTTTGTAGGATCTGCTGTTGCTGTTGAACGAATTTTCTCCGGTGGTCACGACACAATCTCCCTGCAACGTGCAAGTCTCAAGCCTGAGACTATCAAAATGTTGATGCTCGTGAAGGCAAGGCTTCGCTTGGCTCGTTTGGCACTAAATGAGCTTGTTCATAGTTGATTAACATTCCGTATGTACCGTACATCACCGTATACGTCCGTATAATACTCCGTACCATACCGTCCGCTTGGTCCACCACCAATACTATGTACGGTAGACGGTAAACCCGTCTACCGTACCTCTACCGTATGTGTACGGCCGTCTACCGTATACAGTACAGTGTGCAGCCCTAGGTGAAGGGCGAGGTCGTGGCAGCGCTGGTGGGTTGGTGTTTGCAGTGTTGGGTTGCGGCATCGAGCGCGGGCGGGCACTCGAAAAAGCCACGTGAGTTGCCAAAAAGAGAACTAAGCGAGGTAAGCGAAAACCACATGGTGTCCGCACGTGGATGCCATGCGAGCAAACGTGGACGCCACACGAGCACACATGGCATCCATGCGAGCATGCATGGCACCCACGCGAGCAAACGTGGCCTCCATGCGAGCTTCATGCGAGCGCTCGGTGCTTCCCGCAACCGTTCTCCCTTACTTTATAGATTTATAGATAGATGAGTCAAACTACACGAAATCTCGAACTCAACGTCAGTCGTGAGAGAAACGGCCATTGTAAGAGGCTGTGAGAATTTCAGCAAACCGCAACCTAAATCAGAATGGCCGAGCGAGCAAGCGATAGAAGAAGAAACAACAGAAGAATGAGAATCAAACGTCAAAGACGACGGATACAGGCAGACAAGCAATGAACGAGCTCATGGTGGTAGCTAAAGAAAAGGAGCGTAAGAAAGGAGACCATAGCCGTCGTAAGGCGAGACCGGATATAGAAAGTGATCGATCAACAACAGCTAATTACCATGTAAAGCCCAAAAAATAGGGTCGCCAAAATCTGACAAATCTACCACAAAACGGTGAATCTATAAAGTATGGGAGGATGGGTGAGGGAAGTACCGGACGCTCGCGTGGTTTTCGCGTAGGGCCATGTGCGTTTCACTAAAGGTCATGCATTTTTCGCTAAACGCCATGTGGTTTTCGCTTACCTCGCTTAAAGCTCGATTTGGAAACTCGCATGGCTGTCACGCGTCCGCTGCCCGTTAGGGCAGCACTCATTGAAAATCATTTATTATTTATGAAATTAAACATAAATTCAACTACATATTAAGAAAAGACAATTGAGAAATGGGAAATGGGAAAGGAGAATAGGAGAATGAGAGAAATGGGAAAACAGAGAAAATAGGGAAAATAGGAGAATAGGAGAACAGAGAACAGGAAAACAGAAGAGGAAAATAGAAGAATGGGAAAAACAGGAGAATGGGAGAATGGGAGAATGAGAGAAGGGGGAAGGGGGAGGACAAGAGGAAAGGGGAGGAGGACAAGAGGACGGGAGGAGGACAACAGGATGGGAGGACAACAGACACAACAGTAGATGAGAAAAATACATATATTCAATTGTACTTTTACTTTTGTCAAAATACTGCTCAAAGTATGTAACTTATTTTGAAATTTTGATCACAACTCAGTGGATAAAATATAATTTATTTCAAAACCTGCAATAATTATTAAGTCACCCAAAGTAGGATGAAGCCGAAGGCCAGGAAGCCAACAAAGAGCGCGAAGCGCTCTTTTTGCTTCCTGTGCCGAAGGCACAACGGGTGTGTGCTAGTTAGCAAGCTATAAGACAGAGGTAGCGGGAATTATGTTTGTTTTTAGATATTTTTTTTTTTAATTGATTTTAAAAAAACCCTCTTATGGCGCAGATTTTATTCGGCAGTTGCCGATATTCTGACTACTTCCGCCACTCAGATGCTCGCTAGTGAATGCACGAACTTGGCATGAACCATGTCGAATCATGAATGATTGCATGCACAAAACTCGTGTCACAACACCCATACATATCACCAGTACTGTCAGAAAATGACTAGGTTTATCACCTTTAGTGCTCGTTGATCAAGTTTGCAATATGATCCGGGAGGGAACTGTTCATTCTCCTAGTTCACTGGCAGGACTTGAGTCAATCGGTGATTCAATTCACTTATCGGTGTGTTCAACCTCCATTTTTTAAAAGCATGGTCCGTGGCCGTTCATCATTATGTCCTCGTTCGTTCTGTTGGTTGACCTTATCTTGCTTGTCAGTATTAAAATTCGTAGCAATCCACGCATCACATAACTTCGATTTCATCCCTGAAAAATAAAACACACCCAAATAGGATAAGTATAGCTTTCACAAAGATTTTCCTGAAGACATTTAAACAACACGCTGATCCTCTCCAGTGCTACTAATATCCCTTCCTGACACTATGGCCAGTGTGGCTACACAGTACCAACTGCCAGCCGGTGTCCGGTTCTAGGGTTTGAACGGTATAGGTCTCTCCAGCAATCTCTCAGAAAGTTCAATCAGGGTTGCACTATAACCTCCATCTAGCGAACGAAGTTCCAGTTCGCTTAACTTTTATCACGCTCACAGCTCAGTGAGTATACATATACCGACCTATCATCACGTTCTTGATTCGGAGACTAGAAGTTCATTCCAATACTGTTAGGTATGTGATGGCCAAATCGGTGATCATGAGCTTTTAGCAATGCAGAAACTGAAAGGCCGGGATTTACGGTTCAAAAGCATATACTGTTCAGCGCAACGTTCGGCTTCTCACTCTCTGGCATCTGCCGGTGGAAGTGGTATTAGCCGAAGCGTCAAATGCGGAAGTGCACTCTACGAGATGTGGAGTTATCGTGACTTATTTTTCAAAAAAAGTCATACGGCAGAAACGAAGTAAGGAAGACGGACAATGATAGCTAGCTTCTGATTAACTAAATCTTCCATAGAGCCGACCCTATCTCAATTACAGCCTGATGCTGACAGGATTTCACCTATCGGTAGTCGAATAAGCACATGTGCCGAAATATCTAACATGAGGTGGACCGAACATTCTGACCTGGGCAGGTATATAAGTTTTGCTGGAAGCTCTGACTAGAGCAGCAACAATCTACCCTTCTTGCACTCCTCATCAGACACTATTTTCGGAGGCTATGGATACTCGCCCAAAAGTGATATACCTCCCAGACACTATGGTTAGCTGGCCCTGGCCACGTACCATTAATCCACATTATGAGAATTTCAAAGCTGAAGTCGATGCTTCGATCAGTGATTTCAAGGCTCAGCTGAGTCCTGAGTCACAGGTGGCATTCAGTGAATGCGACACTGGTTCGACCTATGTTACCAACTCTCGATTATAACGATGGTTGACACGTGCCGTTCTTATAGCTCTCTTAGCGGCACTAGCTAATCCCAATGCATCAAGAGGTTCGTACTTGATCCCTAGCAATTCACGTGTTATGTGACTCTGATATTCCATTCTTGAAAAATAGAACGCCTTCGTATCAGCTTTGATTTGCTAAATTCAATCTTGTTTTTGGAGGAGTATACCACAGTCGAGGACGGGGCAGTCATCAAGGAAATTGTGGATATCGTGATTGATGTCCTACACAATCCTCATAAGATACGGCCGGAAGGCGAATGCGTCCTTGGTGAATTGGTGCGACAGTAAGTGCTTCCGAATTATTTGATGATCATCTGAAGCCCAAGGGGTTTTGCATAGGTATTGGGCTCGCGCAATCCAATCCGCAAGCCTGTCTTCTCAACGTCACTTCCTTGAAGCATTTACTGCATACCTTCAGGGAGTGGTTGGCGAGGCTCTTGACCGTAAACAAAGTCATAGGCGCAGTTTCGATGACTACTTGAAGCTCCGGCGGTGTACGATCGGTTTAAAACCATGTTTTTTCATGTATGAGATGGGGATGGACCTTCCTGATGAAGTGTTCTACCATCCCGCGATCATGGATCTTATTGAATGTATCACAGACTTAGTTCTGATTGACAATGTGAATCGGTATTGAAGACGTCTTGGTTTGCGGTGTGTTCACAATCTTCGCAGGACATGATTTCGTACAACAAAGAGCAAGCGGTTGGGGACGAAGACCATAACATGATCAGTATTATCATGTTGGAACTTGGCCTCGACATAAGTGGTGCAATGGCTTGGGCAGCGCGTTATCACGCCAAGGTTCAGAAACGATTCATCGACGGTCGCGCAAACGTTCCTTCATGGGGACCTTCCATCGACGTCCTAGTCGAAGAGTATCTCGAAGGGATAGCAATGTGTCCTCGAGCAAACCATTCCTGGTGTTACGAAGTCCAGAGGTAACATGAATTTCTCATTGGTAGCCGCATCACTTAACCTGATTGCACCGACAGGTGCTTTAGCTCCAGGGGCCTGGAAATACAGCAAACTGGGCTTGTCACGTTGTTACCAAGACACAACCGCGAAGCCGTGTGCAAATAGTATCGACACAAAGTTCTTTCCGCACATTCTGGAATTAGCTTTTCTTGACCTCGCATATTTCGTTGTGATATGTTACTATCATACTTTTCACAGGTCATATATGCTACTCTTGTCCTCCCATTTGTCTAGCTTCCGTGATTTTTTGCAATCCAGTCGCATTTACTTCAATTTTATGGTCATTTTTTCATGATTAACGTTCGAGCGGTTATAGGGATTTCACGGACTGCGCATTCGGGGCGGTCACCTTGCAAACAGACTTTAGTACGCATGGTGACTACCTTCGACTACTTCCCACATGACTTACGGACAGATTTCTCCGGTGCTGAGTACTCATAACCAGTCTTTACTACGTTTGACGTAGATTGGTGAAACTTCATGTCTGGTTCAGCATGAAGTGGTACTATGCGCCCTTTCTAAACCCGATTAACCACTAGTAGGCGTTGCAAACAACAACGTGGATCCCAGCCTTGTTATTGATGCCTGCATCATTCCATGTCTTTCCCCATCGAACAGTCCGTGAAGACACAACTTACTCATAGTCGCTAGAATAACAAATCAGCGTACAAGTACATTGGCACTATCATACATATCAATTACAGCGCATATAAATCTTTAGGATTTCTCCCACAGTCCGAAACTTGTTTGTCATGCACTTCGTGATGATAATGCTTCTCACTCGGCCGCCAACCTACTGATCGCCAGGGTGCAATGCCAGAGCGGTATAACTCGTCCACCTGGTCATTCGTTAGATGGGCAGCAATTTAGAACGTGAACGAATCAATACCTCTTCTAAAGTTAGACCTTTTGTTTCAGGAATGGCAAAATACACGTAGATGTATCCAAAGACAAGCATGCCAAAGAAGACCAACATTATCAGTGGACCAATCCTGGTGATGTGTTCAGATACCGAGAAATGTGTCAGGACATTTGGCTGTAGTTTAGACTCACCGATCCACAATCCTTGGAGAAAAGAACGAAAGCATGAAGTTCCAGAACCAGTCTTGGACAAGCGTGAGCAACGAATTTGAATATCTTAACAGAGGGCAATCGTACTTGTCGCGCTGCCAAGAGCGATTGACTTGGGGCGCACTCGAAGAGGGAAAGACTCTCCGAGGTATACCCACGGAGTAGGTCCCCAAGTCGTGCCGAAGATAAACACTTGAAATATTGCAAAAGCAATGACAACGTCACCCCCGGCTCTATTACGAGCAGTGAGTGCTGAAATTGGTGTTCCAGTAGGCGCAAGGGTAGTATGCCCAACCACAGCAACCTAGCGGAAGTATCAGTCCAGCACTGTTTACCAACGAATATGTGCACAGACAATTAGCGCACAGACAGCTTGGGCACATGCGCCAAGGAGCAGTGACTGGGAAAAAAAAGTTAATTCCCCCTCCAATCGATTAGTGGAAGAAGGAATAAATACCTTTCGGCGACCCCAAGTCTCGATGAAGTATAACGCGGGGAGAGTTCCAAACACTGACACCGCTCCAAGAACCGTCTGGATGATATAAGGTGAAAGCCTGCCATTACATGAGCCAAGCTACATTAAGTGGAGAGATCTAAGACTTGCCCTGCACCTGCATTCTGAAAGAAGGTGTCGCCATAGTAGTCTGTCGACAATAGCTATCAGAGGTCAAAATCAACCGGCATGAAGGATCTGAATCTTACAGTAAAAGTTCTGGCCGTTGAGCTGCTGAATAAATTGAAGCATCATGCCATTCATTGTCCGACGCCACAGTGCATTTCTCGTGGAGAAGCATTCTAACCAAGTTGCTTTGCCACCTTCATTCTCTGCTTTGATAGCAAAATCGAGTTCTTCGACAACCTCAGCAACAAGAGGGTCGTCTTCAGGGACTCCGTTTAGCTCTGCAACGACCTTGCGCGCTTCGTCACCTCGTCCAGTTCCGAGAAGGTGTCGGCTAATAAAGGTAAATTTCGTTAGTTTGGAATGAGAGCTTTTCAGAAGTTACACATACGGAGATTCTGGAAGGAAAAACATCCCAGACAAAAGTATGATACCCCAGACCATTTGTAATCCGATAGGGAGTCGCCAAGACGCAGAGTTGTTGATCGTGTGACTTCCGAGTTGAAAAACATAACTCAAAAATATGCTAGATAACAAGCTTTAACAGGTGTTCCAATGGAGGATGGATACTTGACGGACCCCGAGATGATTTGGACTTGATAGATGACCAAAATCGTGCCCCGAATAGCTTTTGGAGCTGTTTCTCCATTGTACAGGGGCACAATAGCTGAATAAATGTAGTCAGATTCACAAAGGCACATCCTGAAATCAGCACCGACCTGACAATGAGCCAACACCTAACCCTGCAATATAACGCCCTATGACCAACTGAACAAGAGAGTATGTCGTGCCAGTTTGGACAGCCACACCGACAGTAAAGATAGCCGACCAGAACAGAATGGATCCACGGCGTCCTAGGCGATCAGATGTGAAAGCTTGAGCGATAGCTCCACTTTAGGTATCGTCAGATTATTATAAGAATCACAAGATCCATTTTCCCCACCAGAATGTACTACGATGGGTGTGAATATCAGCACATATTAGAAGCAGGTATCGCGGTCTTACCCAGCCGACAGAAGAGAGACAATGATCGATTGTCTCGAACTTGACAGGTAGTACTGGCCATCCGTTTCTTCTTGGCCGAATCGGCGGATAAAGTCTGGCATAATCAGGCATCCCTAGAGTAGACGAACAGTCCAGACATGTCAAGGACTTGAGAAGAAGTCTGAGTACATACGGAAATGACACCCATATCATACCCGAACAAGAAGCCTATATCACAGTATGTGTATCAATCTACTGCCCATGTAAGCAGAGAAATGAGAGGCTTGCAGTTGCTGATAAACGACGTACATTCTATGGTCTGTATATGATACCCGCGCACCTCCTGCAAGGAAGAGTTCAATGAGCACAAGATGGCAATGACAAGAGTGAACTCACCAAATGCGATGAAAATGGCGAGCAAGACTGCTCTACGACTCGTTGGTACATCTCTTGCCATGTTCTAGTGAAACGAATGTCTAAGAAAAGGTGGCTGGAGAAGTCCTGCTGCTAAGCAGGCGTGCTTAAGTATAAGTTCTGAATTATAAGCGGAGCAAGATCTATTCATCCAGCGTCACGCATGACGGGGTCATGCGGTCCGGGATCAAAGAGAAGGAATTCTTTGATCTGGTAAAGGCTTGACACATCAAGTTCTCGCGTACACAAGTGAGGTAAGGGGAACCGTTCTATAGGTAAAAAAAATGGTAGAGTTTTCCAAGGCCCTTGCTACACGCACAAGCAGCCAATTATTTAACCACTCAGTCATTCTGAGCATTATTCAGAAGCGGATTGGTCTGCGATACCGGCGCGAAGTTTGTGCGTCGGTCGGACCTCGGTACGTTTCGAGGGTCGACTATGACCCCTGATTCAACGCGTGACCTGAGAGCTGAGGCTACAGCCCATGAGCGCGGGAAATAGGCAAAAATCACTACTGAACAATCACGCCAGTATGTCAAGTTGGTCAATGCATAAGTGATAAAAAAAGTGCCAGTCCACACGCGCCGGCGAACGAAAAAGCATGTGTTCTTAGCACGTGCCCCTGCAGCAGTCATACTTAGCATCGCTATTAGTCTGATGTGCCGCCCCTTTGTTTTGGGAGTGCTACATGCAAGGCGGTTGCACGTCGGAGCGCCGTGGAGCATTCCTAGCAAGACATTCCCGACAAGGTGGACTCGGACACCTCCATTGATCGGAAAGAAGTGTCATATTTCAATATACATTTCTAAGCAGAACGAACCACGTAACTATGTGGGTGGCCAATGGGTGGCAAGGTCGTCCTGGCTCATTGGTTCATGGCATCAAGAACACTCACAATCAGACAACAAATCAAGGTCAAGGGCATCGATCGCTTTGTTATCGCATCTCCATATTATATTCCTGTGGAACCTAGCCAGTTCTCCCATTCTCTAACTATGAGGGATAACTCACGTTTACCTTCTTCACCTCCATCGAGATCTCCATCAGCAGCAGACTGACGATTCTCGAGTGAAGAACTGAAAACACCCTCTACAATAGCGCGCTGCACCCAAGGAACAAGGACTCGTGTATATGCTGCCCCAGCTGCTTGCAGAATTTGTATCTCCTTCGCATCCCCACCTCGCCAGTCCTTGGCATATTGTAGTAGACTGTGACCTGCATTTGCAAGACACTCTTCGGCACCATCCATGACGCCCGACAAAGCATCAACAGGCGCAAGCATGCGTAACCTGTTTAGCGCACGGATATATGCGTTCAACATTTTCGCAAGCGGCGGGAAGGTAGTCAGCACTTGCGGCGGAGAATGCGAAGCATTGGATGGAGAGAGAGCGAGCGTCTTGAACGCAGGCACACTGTTAGGCGTAGCTACCAGCCAAACCGAAGGAGCAGAGGGCTTGGGTCTGCTCGTGACGTGCTTGGCTAGCACTCCAGACCACTCGTGTTCCACGCCGAGTCGTACGTCTCGTACAAACCCGTTAACAATTGATCGTGAAATCAGTGATGATAGTAGCGCACGAAAATCCTGCATGCGCACTAATTTAATGCGAGTTGAATTAAAAGTGTATGACACTTACCATCCCTACGCGTGCTAAAGCAGAACTACAATAGGCAAGCTGTGTCGCAAGAGGTGCGAGGTGGGGATAAGCACGTTCAAGATACGACCGGAGAGTCGGAAGGAGCAGCTCCAGAAGTGTCGAAGGCAATGTTTGTCGGATGATATAAGAGGATGTCTCGGCATCCTCATCTGCAGGTGGTGCTATCCGTGCTCCAGCATGCGAACGGTCGAGAAATATCGTTGTATATTGCGTGACAAGATCGTACGCGCCCTCCCTCCAGACATCAATGTATTTCTTCAAGAACCGGGCGATGTCATCAGCCTCCCTATCAATCTCCCGTTCTCTTTCCTCTACAGTGCTTCCAGCTGAGAATTTGAAATCCAGACTTCCAGTATCCGAAGGTATACCAGCATCCCTTTCAATGCCATCCAAGCTATCACGAAGGCATCCAATTCGAGCGCTGATGAATACGAGTGCTAGTTCGTCCTCGTGTATCGCCTTCATTCGACGAAGAAATTGTACTGCTTTCCAGAACGCTGGCAGCTTGCGAGCGGGTACATATAACGTGTTCAGGAGGATGAGCTGCATGGAATGCAGCGAGGAAGCTATCTCAGCTTGTAAGGAATCTGCGAGTTGAAGCGGCAAACCGTGCGCAGCTTCTTCGTCATCGCTGGGACTCTTCCTACTTTGAGCGATTAGAGTAGACAACACAGATGATGCGTGGGCAGCCAGTGAAAGAGCTTCTGCATAGAGCCCGTTGCGGACGCATGTGTCAATGAGAACTGGAACATCAAGCAAGTCACACAGTTTGTCGTGCTGCTCCAGTACAATGCGTGCCTTCTGCCTTCCCTCGATAACCTCTGGACCGGTCTTCTCGCGAAAAAGGCGTGCAGCATCATCAAGAGCTGGTAGAGCGGCATTGATTAGAGAATTGAGTGACGTGTCAAACGAAGAGAGCGATGTCAACAGGGCTGTTGATGTGTGGTGAAGGGAAAGAAAGGTAGGATAAGATGTGTGTGTCAAAGCAGTGAGTGAAGAAGTCAATGTGTGAGATTGAGTCGTGAGGGCGGTCGGCGTCGACAGCAAGTCTGAGAGCGCATTGGTGGGCAATTTGGCGAGAAAATCAAGATTGGTTGAGCTTGACGCGAGCACCGAGCCAGAGAGAACGTCTGGAAGGCTCGACAGCTCGCTGGACGTCGAGGCCACCGTAGTCATTGTCGACTGCTACTGACATAGTTCATGAATGTTTCAAAACCAACAAAAATGAATAACGCACCGTGCAGGGGTCGAAGACTCAAAGCTAGCCCCAGCGTGTGCAAGATTTGAGCGCAATAAGTTATAACCACTTCGAATTGGATTTATCTTTGCCGTTTATCACCGTGACCCTTGAAAAAGAAGGAACGAGACCATGACTGAGTACTGAGGTCAGGAATGAATCAAATTTTGGTTGAGCCTGTGCAATAGGGTAATAGTTTCTGTCATATTGATGTATATGACTGATACGTATTCCAAGAGCTACAATAGAGAATATTCATGAACGAATAAGGTGTGTAATTAGAAGATGATAATGCAAAAGTCGACGTAGAGCGGGGGTTGGCGTTACAATATTTGACAAATAGATTGGTACTCGTAGGTAATGGCATTCAAGTGTCATGACGGAATCACAATCGTCGGATTATGCCACAAAAACAGGGCGGACAGTAGGTTGCATACTGTCGAGAGTCCGAGTGCGCGGGTACGTCGGCGGCACAACTGGATCGCCGCGCTATTCGGTCGATTAATGCCAATTTACAGCAGGAAAGAAGGCTGTATGCTCACTACTAACAAGCGCATCCTTCGCACGTCCCGCGTTAGACGGAGGTCAACACCGCGGTACGCACACGCCATCTGAAGAGATGCGAACTGCGGATGACGGTGGCCGTCGCCCCAAAGGTTGACTGTGACAGCTTGCAGGTCGTCGCGAGTCTTGATGAGATCAATAATAGGATTGAGAGGGGTCTCCAGGTCCAGCCCGAATGCTAAGTGTTGTATAGTCTCTGGCATTTGACGACAAATGACAGGAGAAGACCATGAGCTTTCAGTGCGAAGCTCACGAAGAGAACGGCATCGCATCGCAGCATGTGCATGCTCATGCATGGCAAAAGATGGAATGGCTAACGAATGCAACGTTTCGCCGTGCTTCTCGACGAGGAAGTCTAAAAGCTCGGGGCTTGGTTGACGTTCCAAGTCGATGACTCGTAAACTCTTTTCTTCCGCGGAGCGATGCAAGAGCCAGTCAAGAAATTCCTTGGCAGGTTCTCTTTGGCAGTTCAAGCGCAATTCTTCCAGAGCACAGGGGAATGGTGGATACGTCACGTCAGGAGATAGAACGGGGGATGTTCCAGTGATGGAGAGTGACTTCAAAGAAGGCCAAACATCAAGAAGTTGGAGAACAGCTTGATTGTTCTCCGACCAATTACTGAAGTTCAAAGCCGTGATGCGCGGGCCAGCGCTAAGTAATGCCAGAGAGTGCTCGTCAAAAGACGGGGCGGGACGCCGCATGCGTTCTTGGGCAGGACTTCCAACGACATCTTTACCAGGAGCCACGGACCCGTACTGAGCAAGGTCAAGCTCATACAAATTAGGGCAATTAGCCACTGCAATAGCGAGTGATGATTGGTTGAGGCAACCAGGCTGGTTATAATCAAGGACCGCACGGATTTGAACGACGGCGTCACCCAGTATTCTCCCGCGCGGGGAATTGCGGTTGACAGCGTGAGTAAATGAAGTAAACGCCGAATGCGAGCCGAGGCGAACTCGTCGAAACAAGAGTTTTTGAGCACTCAGCGACCATGCTCTGCATACAAGTGTGCACTTGCTTAAGAGGTCGATGTCAGGACCACCTCTATCGTCGAAGTACGCGGCCTCCAAAATGGTCAGCACGATCTCGATAGGGATGCCGCTAGCGGGCACGCGCGGTGTTCGAATGTTGTCGTAAACTTCTGAGTCGTGAGGAGAGCATGAAGGACTGGTCGTGAATTTGAGTGATATTTCGTGTTCCACAACCTGCAGATGGGCCGTCAATATGCGCCTCGACGGCCTGTATGAAACTACTCACCATCAGAGGTCCGGAATATGGTAAGTATCCGCAGAGAGTCATGATATTAGATCACTGATTAAGAGACGTGATGTATAGAAGATTGACCTGCACTTGCAGGCTGAAAATTGAATTCAGTGCAACGCACGGCCTCATATTTATATGAAGACGGTGAAGTGAAGTGACGGTAACAAATTTCTGACACTGCCGTCGGTGAATGACGAGATGCACGCTGTTCCGAACCCTTGTGATGGTGTGGGCTATTACCTCCGTCCACATGGTTCACACCTTCCATTTTTAGATCGAAACGTTAACGAAGCTTATACGTTTACTGGAACGAAACCCTCAAAGAGCCCACAAATTCTCCGATGGTCTGTACACATCATCGATTGAGAAGTCTTCCTTCAATTACGAGGGTCATAGTAGGGACATGCACTTTCCTATGTCTTCAGGCGACTCGGATTTATCGATATTCCCCTGATTTCAGTGCCAGTGGTTTACATCCCACGACTTACGGTCACCGTCCGTCATTATGACTCACTTTATCGTCCTTCCGTTCTGTCATGAACATTCTTCCACTGTTAGGGGCAACCCACTGTCGGTTGTTGCCGCGCGGACAGCCCTTCTCAGACAAAGCGATCTGCTCCACTCAATCGCAATCGATAGACTAAATCCCCCACAACTTGAACCCCGCTCGATGCCGCAATGACCGTGTACCAATTAATCGCAGACGGCACATAGTTGCTTCAAATCGAGTCGGATGCGAAATGATGTTCTACTTAAAGGGTTCTGGGTTCTGCTTCAGCGAGCCGGAGGCGAAATGGTATTTTCTCAGAAAAGTTTGGACTTCCCCCTGATTTGCTAAGGCACCTACTAGTAGGTTTACACAGGTTTACACGCGACCGTTGTGTTCTCACAGGTAATAAACCGTAATGAACGCTTTGAAAGGCCCGCGGTTGCACCCGCTCATTAGAGGGAGTTAGGGAACGTTCACTGGTGACCTATCGGCAATTACGTTCTTGCTCGGACTGAGATCGTGATTTCAGCAAGAGGCCGCGCTTTGATGAGGTCATCCCACTTGATCAGAACGGAGAGATGGAACAGGGGGGGATCGTGCCACATACAACAGCTTTCAAGGAGACTGATTGTGATACAGCTCGGGGTTTCCACGAGTTGGTCCCAGCCGCTTTAACATCATTGACGTCAAACAATAAGGGAACTCGACGTCTGGGGAATATCGTCGCTTGCTCGTGAAATATAATAACACGTATGTCGATGACCTTCCATTACTGAGTATGAACCTTGCTATTGTATCGGAAACAAAAAGGCCTTGAAAACGAATCATCATAGAACTCTACAACTTGACAAGTCGATCCGCGGAGCTCCCCTGAGCACAACATGCGTCGTCTACGGAGAAACTATCACGCGAGACCAGACAAAGACCTTCTCGTACTTGGTACCGAGTCTTGTGTAAAGAGTCAACTTAGCAGATCAGGCGGTGAGCCGATGCCTGCGGAAAACTTTGATTTCAGAAGGAATATCTGTCATGTATATCGTACTCGAGTCAATTGAAGTTCGCTCGCCGAAAATGCATTATGATCCGCGCCTAGCGCCGAAAGCCACAATGAGCCAAACAATGACAAACGTAGCTGTGGGATTGCCGAAGACTCGCAGAGACGTCGTCAATCATGTCCAAGTCGTCGCTATCCTCTGTCGTTTCAAACCTCGTTCGGGCGTCCATGGGGACAGCCGTTTCTCCGTCCATCACTGACGACGACCTCGACAGACATGTCGCAGAGCTCATCTTGAGGGAAGCCAAACAGAAGGCCGAAAGCTACGGCACACTTGGAATTAGGGCATATCTTCCAACTGCGTGGGTTCACTATCTAAAAAAATCAAACCATCCACTTATTTGTTTAGGCCTGACCCAAATGCGCCTCGCCCGAACAAGCGTTTCCTCACTTCAATCATCAAGAGCACAGATGATCACAACAAGACTATACTCCGCGCACAGGCGCTTGCTGCACAGGAAATTAAACGGGAGAAAGATGAGCGAGAGCGCAGAGATAGGAAGGCTCGTGCCGAAGAGGCTGCTGCTGCCGAGCGCATGCGGAGACGGAGACCTGACCATGATGAACATGGTTGGGATGGTCGAAGGGAACGTGACCAACGGAGAGACAAAGACAGGGACAGGGGGAAAGAAAAGAGTTCTGGGAGGCATCACAAGACTAATAAAGATGATGACAGTTACTACAGAAATAGGCCCAGCAGCAGGAGACATCGATCACGTTCAGCATCAAAGGAACGGGATAGTGATGCGAAGCACAGGACAAGCAACCGGCGATCACCACCTTCCGAGAGAATTAGTTCTTCTGATAACCGTCGACATAGAAGACATAGACGACACGATGACGACAATTCCCGAAGGCAAAGACGCCATACAAGCCATTCTACTTCTCCACGTCGCCCCGAGTCACCAACCCAGCCTGTTCCAGCAATTCCAGTCTCCAGGAAAAGAACGCGATCAGTATCTTTATCTGACGATGATAATAGAAAGACCAAGCAGACGCGGTATTTGAGTTGTCGTACCACTCGGTCTCCTTCCCGGTCATCCCAAACATCCCCAGACGATGAAGCTGTAGAGTTCACAGAGGAAGTTCTATCTTCTTTCAACGGCAAAGCAGGAGCTTCCGCCGAATTTACCAAACCGCCCCCTCGTACCCTTTCACCTTCCCCTCCGCGCCGACCCCGACGCGCAGTCGCTTCGTCAGGTTCACACCACAACGCTCGGTCACCATCTTCGTCACCCCCTCCTTTACCACCCGCGCAGCTTCCCTCAAAGATGGACAAATACTTTCAAGAATCTTACGACCCTCGACTCGACGTTGCAACACTCCCTGTCCCCAACGTACCTGCTACTGGCTTGGTCAGTGACGCAGAGTTCGAGGGTTGGGATGCCATGCTTGAACTCATTCGGCAACGGCGAGAAGATAAAGCTGAAAAGAAGCGTCTTGAACGTCTCGGAATATCAAAAGACAAGGTCAACAAGAAAGATACAGACAGTGGAGTTGCTGATCGTTGGGCTAGTGGAGGCGATAACATTATGGACATTGAGTACAAGAAAAGGGGGACCGTTCGAGAATGGGACTTGGGGAAGGAGGGTTTTTAAGAGCTGCTTGTCAGGAATACTCATTTGTATCTATGAGACAGGATACCATCACACGTAACGCTCTTGCTTTCATGTACAATATGTTTTTGTAGTAGGAAACTGACCATCCAAATTCAGTGATCAATGGCGTGGCGCACAACCATGATCTCTTCAGCCGACAATTGGTCCATGTTTGCGGAAAAGTTGTTGACATTGTGCGCTGCGCATTCTTTGAAGAATGTCACCAAATGTGCCTGAAAGACCTGTCAGGCACGTACGAGTTGCCTTCAAACCAGCTAGACTTACCTGCATGTCAATCTGAGAGATACCATCGTTTCTGAGGTCTTCATCATCCGTCTCTTCCAGAATGTCGTCATTGTCAAAGTTGACGCCGCGGGGACCCAGCATCTCGGAAAGGAAGGCAAATTCTTCTTGCTTGAAGCCCTGATTCTGTTGCTCTTCTTCTGTCCATTCTTCATCCTGTCAATCGCTTAGCAGGACGTATAAAGGAGCATGCAAACAGTACGTACACCATCGTCGGAGTCTACATCAAATTCAGCTTTGGGGATCGTCGCAGAATCACCCCCAGCTCTGAGGTCGTGCACTAACAGTTTAAGTGCCTTCACAGGGAAAGGCACTGATGTAAATTCATGGGGTGCTGCACCGCCAAAAGTCAGCATCAAACCGAGCAAAGAAAACCAGAGATAGGTAAATGATGCATACTCGTCTTCGTTCGCGACCGGGTCATGATCACTGTCCCCGAAGCACAAACAGAAACCGTTGAATATCCGGAAACGAATGGTTGTTTATGCAGAAGGAAGACTCACCGTTCTTCGTCTCTGGCTTCAAGATAATATCGCCCTTGACCATCAATGATTGCAGGCTTGGCCGACCAGAGGCGTACAATTTTGTGAGCGCCAGTGTGCTAACACGCGATTGCCAGAAGCCCTGGAACGTTTCTGCGTTCTCACACCACGTCTGTATGAGAATATCAAGACCGTTTTTGCCATTCGTCGTAGTCGATTCCAGCAAGTACAATACTGTGTCCTGCTGGTTGTAGGCGAGGAACGCGAATGGAATAACGAGGCTCTGGATGAAAGTGGCCGTCTTGGCCGATAGCATCCGTAATACCATAGCTTGAAGAAGCTCTGGAAGTACTGGGAGAACAGCTTCACCTGCATGGCGCAGCAAGTGGATGATGAGATCACCAATGACCAAACCACCGGATTCATCATCATTTTGCAGGAGCTTCGCAATAACCTTCATGATATGATCGAGACCGGATTGACCGGATGGGTCCCGCCATTCTAGGATCTGCCTGCAATCTTTGCGGACTATTAGAGCAAGACACGCCATGCCGTTTTGTAGAACATCACGATCCTCCGCTTCACTGAGGCAGCTAAACAAGCTAGGTGCTAGGAGAGCGAAGAAGCCGTCTCCAAGGCCACCTTCGGGTGCACCGCGAACGAGGCTTGAGATCAAGTCAATGGCAGACCCTGCTATCCAGGCTTCTTGAGGTTTGGAACTCGCGATGGAAGTACAGAGGGTGGGAAGTGCCTGTTTAACAACCGTTTCGTACACTCCTGTGCCAGTCGAAGAGGCCAGCGAGGTGAATATTTCGGCGAAAATTGATAAGAAGATGGGATCTACGATCTCCGATTAGTTTGTTGAAATGTGGAGGGGAGGTAATCTACCTTTGTTATTCTTTGCCCAGACTTCCAGGACGGCCAATACGAGAGAGTTGGACAAGTCAGTAGTGAGCCATTGAGCCCTGTTGACATCTAGAACAACCGACATCGTCTCAAGAACCAAGGATAGCGTGTCCTCAGTTGTTACCAGTAGGAATGGCCCGAGGTCCTGTGCAATCCGCGACACGAAAGGCATAATAGCCGAGTCCTCCGCGCCCTCACAGAAGCTGCTATGACATTAGATAGGCGTGTCATTCGAAGTACACAACACATACTTGTGGATAGCTTTGACAGCAGATATTTTCACGGGAATCCCAGCAGAATTCGATTCAATGACATGCATAGCGGCTTCCAGATACTGACCAGCCATCTGTAATGGCAATAGCCTGGCAAACTGGCTCGCGAATACGAAACCTCTGCCTTGCAAGAATGGAAAGTCTGAAGAAGTATTAAATAACATGAACCCCGCATGAAGATGCCTGATGCATACCAGACTGGTTTAAGACTGACGGAACAACATTGGCAAGCAAATCCTCCACGTCAATAGGTTTTGCTCGACCAGAATCCTGTTCATTCTCAATGCACTCGAGGACATCTTCAGATTGAGAGCCAATCGCAGCCAAGGATGCTTCAAGTGGTTTCCACCTGCGCTCAACCAATTAATGAGGTTGAACGAAATCGATTTTCAGTGACTTACCAAGCAGTTGACCCACTTTCTCGTGTTCTCTGTGATGTTGCAATGACCTGATGAATCGTAGTCTGGAAGGTAGCACAAATTTGTGCAGGAGAACGGTTGAGAATAGTCTGTGGAGGGCATAAGACTTCTTTCGGAATGCATCTAGCGCATCACGCACATATAGCAGCTCGAAGCCAGCAACTCGGACGCCATAGACTTGTGTGTCATCTTCTTCATGTGCCACGAAAGCATTAGCATTTGTCGCCCACGTCTCTTCCTGCGGTCAATCAATAAACATCTAAAAACAAAAACGTGGATAGGACGAACGTCATCCGCTGTCATCTGTGAATAATTGAAAATCGCGGAGACCAAACTGGTCAAATTTTCCACCTGAAGCCACTCCTTCGCTTTTCCCCCTCTGACAACATTCGAAACAAAGTCGAACAAAGGGCAAATGAGGTGCGGTATTTCTACTGTTTCCTCCTCTGATGACCCAGGTGCACTTCCGGATCCAGAGATGTAGAATGTGTCATATGTTTCGGACATCACCTGAAGGTGACGCAAGGATGCATCTAGATAACCGTAAACGTACGAGGTCATGGCACGAGGGAATGACGTGTGAATGACGTCTAGTGTCTTAAATTGCATGTATCAGGAAGCCCGTCGGATCGTGTAGCGAATTGAATACCTTGAAAACCTGGATTCTGACAGCTAATCCATCCCAGTTGTCTTGATTGGATACATCCTTCAAAGGGTCAAGGTTAAGAAGCACTTTGAATGCCTCCAACCAAACTGGCAGGATGGTCGCAGTAGCCTCCTTCACTGCTTGGGGATGTTGATCTTTGACCATGTAGAGTGCTGTTACGCATTGACGAAAAACGGACACAGTTCGTGCACGAGTCAGAGGCGTATGTTGCTATTCTCGGAATTTAAGTTGCAATTTAAACTTCAGAACAGAAGCTGGACCGCACCTCCGTGGATCCAAGGATAGCGAGCAAGACAGGAAGAAGCTGTCGCAATACAGGTAGAATTTGATCTTCGGTGAGGTCCGATTTTATAAATTCGGTGAACACCTGCATCGCGCCATGCACAGCGTCAGGAGAACTTGAAGAAATCAAGGCAATAAGGGAGTTGAGTAATTCAGGGTATTCATCCGGCCAATCACAGTTCCCAATATATGACATTGTATGAGCCTTCGCATAAACATGAGATCTACGTGTGCCGATGTGCTCAAGTTTGGTTGAAACTCACGCATAAAGACCTGATTTTCCGGTTCGAGTCTGACAAGCCTTGGAGGACAGCGTGGCGTATTTGGGATTTGACCTGTGGAAGATCGATATGATGGACCCGGATAATGTCGAGGATCATACCTCTACTGAAGGTGCATTGCCCTTGAACGATTCAAAATATGGAGACCATCGTTCCTTGACATATTTTCTGAGGACAATGCTTGCTGAGTGCTAGGTAACATCCGAGATAAAGAGGCAAACATTGCAGCAAGATGGGAAAGAACTTATCTGCCGGAGCGGGATATCCACGTCCTGTGCTAAAATAAGCTGGGCTATGGCTATAGCTGCCTCTGATAAACGCGTGCTAAACATCAGATTTGCAGTGAATGGTCGCGATTATGAAAACCAGCCTTGATGAAGCAGAACCTCGGAAAGCTTGAGTTCAGCAGCGATCCTAGTATTTGCATCTGCGCTCAGAGTATCTGCCAATATCTGAGGTACATTCGCCGCCATCGTCAGTGATGATGATATACTCAAGCCAAAGCAAGAATGATAATACGCTGTATACCCCACGTGGAGACGCGACGCGTTGAAGAGCGGAAATTGCCGTTTCTTAGAAAACTCAGTGAGTCCATGACGATGGAAATTGGGTTCCGACCGAATCCTACCGTTTCTTGTTTCTTTCCACTGTCATCAAAGTAATTTTTCTATCATAATTCTTCTGTTTGATTGGCGGCATCCTAGCAATTCGTCGACAATGCGACCACGAAGCTCGGTTGCACAAGCGCCCGTCGATAACGGCAAGAAGTCCCGCAGACCCCCCAAAAAGCGTGCTCGTGGGTCTGACGTCGACGGAAATCAGCAAAACGTCGAAGTCGTCAAACCCGGTGCAAGGAGAGGTAAATGGCAGCCCAAGCCAGGAAAACTTGCTGCCCTGATGAATTTACCTCTGGACGTCTTATTCGAGGTTTGCCCCTTTTGCTATGGTCTTCATGTGTCTAGCGTCCAAATATGCTTTAGGTCTTTGGCCACTTGAATCCTTTGGATATCCTTCGTCTGGCTCGCACGACGAAAGAATTTAGACGCGTGCTCATGCATCGTTCTTCAATGTCCGTATGGAAAAATGCTAGAGACAACGTGCCAAACATGCCAGATTGCCCCCCTTTCTGGACCGAGCCCCACTATGCTAACCTTGCTTTTGATCCGCATTGTCACGTATGCCCTCAATCTTAATCATATTATGATTTCATCTCACATATAGGCAAAGGAATGCGGTGCTCCTGGTGTGCGAAACGTTGACTGGCGCATCGGCAGGCGTATCTGCGCAAAGTGCTCTAAGACTTGGTGCGCATATCTTTTTGAATGCACAACTTTACTAATCGAATCAATAGCATGGTAGATGCCTACCATGGGGAGTCCGTAATCAGCGGACTTGTCCCGAGTAAATATGGCAGTCTGTGTCGTTTATCCGTCATCTAATGAATAATTTTGAGTTCATATCTACAGAACGGGGTCGTCTTTTATTCTATCGCAAGGATGTCGAAGAGGTCCAGAAGAATTTGCATATACTCACAGGTTCAGACGGGCTTGAAGCCTATCGCGAAGAGCGGAGAATATTTGTCAAGGAAATGGAGACAGTAAGTAATCATTTCTTGTGATATAGGTATCGTAAACATTTTTGTCCAGCAAGCAAAAGCGCTAGAAGCGTGGGCGGCGTCTCAGGCTAAAGACCGGTCCGATCAGCTGGAGGATGCTAGGCGGGACAGGAAAACCGCGTAAGATACCAAGCGCAATTTCCCCAACGCTTAATCTGACATTTCCTAGGATCATCGAAAGGCTTACTGAAATTGGTTGGGGTGAAGAAATCGAACATATTCCATACACGGACGACTTGAGCCACCACAAGTTAGTCAAGCAACCTACGCGCCTGACGGATCGCAGTCTGTTTTTCTTTTGATGATTCCGAATTAAATTCTTAACAGTTGTTCAGTCTGGAATAACATCAAGGATGACATGATCAAGTACATGGAGGAGATGAGAAAACGACGTCTTGCGCGCGAGCGTAAAGCCCTGCTCATCGCCCGGAAGCGCACCGCTATTGGTGTTCTGCGTAGCTATAAGATCGCTCACCTCCCATTCACCGATGTTATGCCGGAGGCAATGGACTTCTGTTCCTTTCCCGATGTTATCGAAATTGTTGGACTGCCTACGGAGACAGAAGTTACCGAAGCATCCTTTGCGGACGTTGCTTCCCGGATGGATGATTTAGTACACTCCTGGCGCACTCGCATCCACTCCCAGCTCAGGGCTAGAGTCAAAAGTAATTTGCTTTTTGCCGAAAAGCGACGTGCGTCTGCGGAGCGAGTAACATCGGATCCACTATATCAAGAGTACGTGGAAAGCCTTGGTGCCACCATCGACGTCAAAGGCAAGAACAAGGAAGTATCGCTACCGGTACCTGATGACGCCGAGATCGATCAGATGATCCCGCTAGCGACAACTGTATTTCGCTGCAAATCATGCACGCCATCCATTGGACTCCCGGGCGATTCATCCGATAGTGAATTTGATGATTTCCTTGATATTCTGGGCGCACGTCGATCCAGATCCATTCCCCTTTTCTATCCCAAAGTCATGGGACATTGTTGCCTAACCAGATCGAAAACCTTACCTTGGGATTATTTTGCCACGGACGACCCCAACTTCCGGATTGATTATCCAATGAGCACCCGCACAAAGTGGAACACCCACCTTCTGCAGGTGGATGAACAGGCAAGCAAGGCTGCTCGTACCGTTGTGGAGGCATGCGGTGAAGACCCGCTCATCACCACTGCGACCAAAATGGATGAGTTAGACCCCCGCTTGGCCTGCCTAGACTGCATAAAGTGGTCAAAGGATGAGGTGAATCAAGGCGAGGTACCCGTCTTCACTTGGCGTTCAGCGGTCTGTACTCTACCGTTCCATGTTTCTGATTTCACAGCTTCTTACTGGTTTGTAGGTTCAGCACAGAATGCGGGGACATCGCCCTGACTGTCAGCCACCTAAATGGAAGAAACTCGAGGGTAAATTACTCGAAGAGTCCAATCGAAATGCTCGCGAGATGCATATAACCATTTTCGATTTCCAATCTTTCGCGGATGTCACCCAACCTGCAGGCATCATCTGGCTGTGCGTCCACTGCATGGATTTGCCATCAGAGAGAGAATGCCATGAAATCGGCAAAATGAAGAATCACCTTTCTACAATGCACGTTCTGCTCTTCTCATCGCACTCAAGATATTGTCGCTTACTGATTCGTAACATTAGTCATGGCATTGAAGAGCCTGTGGAAGATCAAGATTATTACAAGGATTATGAAGCGCCGCAGGGCCGCAGACCAGACTTCAAACCTTCTGACTCCATAGTCACTTTGCAAATGGAAAGGCCGCCTTATGTTCCTCTACCTAGGCACGGTTTCTTTGACTCTGAGGATGAGGACGATGACGAGGCTGATTATGGGGACTTCTACGACGAGGATAACTTTTATTTGAGTAACTCTTTCTTTCCTATCTTCTGATTAGAACAATAACATTTGCTCATAATTGCTGCCCTATAAATTCGTACTTAATCCGAGTCTTAATCTTACTGGACACACTTCTTGACGCAGCAAATTTCAACACATTCTACATACATACATCCTCTTCTCCAGTGTCCATGCCGATGAACAATTTATGATTAATAATGTCATTCAAACAAGAGCGACTGAGTATATTGGGTAAAATAATGCTGTAGATGATTCAAACTACTAGTTCTCCTTCGACACTCGCGGCGTCGAGCCCAAGTCGAGGAAGAATAGCTTCATATCGGTCACGGTCAAGTTTCCTCAAATATTTAAGAATCTTGGCTCGCTTGTGTACAAGCTGACGAAGACCCCTGCGGTTGTCTATGTCCTTGCGGAATTCCAAAAGGTGCTTCCATAGCCCGCGTATTTGGATCGTCAGCAAGGCGGCTACATCCAGAAGCTTCAGCACAAGTCAGCGTTGAGAAAATTCTGTGGTAAGCACCTTGTACTTCAGGGCGGCCAGTGTCAAATGGATTTTCCGGGGGAGAAAACAGTTTGAGGCAACGGCGGCGGTTCTCGAATGCGAGACCTTTCGCATTTGCATTGCGTAAATCAATAACCTTTGCGAACATATTCGCTTTGGTCTTTTCGTTTTTCATCGCTTCCTGCATTTCGCTAACTACGTCCTCGCTGAACTTGGTCACGCCCTCCTGGGCCGACAGCGGAGGTAACACTTTGAAAAGCAGCTCCTTGGACCTCCCAGTAACGCCAAAGCTTAGATGCGGCGGAAGCTCGATGTCGCCTTCGGGACTGTGAATGATCTCAGGGACAGAATCAGAGTATAGCGCGTCCTGCGTGATGACAGCCTTTGCAAGGTCACAGCTCCGCCATTTGTGATCCTGCCCTGGACGGTGACCGAGAACAGCATATTCGCGTTGCGCATCGAATGCGAGCTTATGATTTATGCGTGCCTGCACTTTGGAGATCTTCTCATGTCGGGCTTGTTTGCTCGACAAGCGGGCATTGAGAACTGCTGAAGTATGGAGTGATGAACGGCTGGACGACGCGACGGATTGTGAAGCTACACTTTGTCAGAAATAGTCAGAACATCATGAAGCTGAACACACCGTTAACTAGGCAAGACTTGAACATAGCAAACCCAACGCGCCCCCGTCCAAAAACTTGAAGTTGGCAAGGAAGATTAATGAGCCGTGGGAATTTTTGTGTACATTTCCTGAGGTTTTGAAGATCAAGACTTCGAGCGTTACAGCCGTATAGCACACGATGGCGCCCATAAAAAAGACCAAGGCTTCACCCAAGGTCCGCTCTTCTGGATCCAAGGAACCATCACTCAAAAAAGTGAAAGGCGAGAACTTTTACCGCAATGCAAAACAAGTCTCCCGTCTCAAGATGCTGTCTGGGGGGAAGGCCATCCGCGACAAGGATGGCAAGATAATTCAGGCTGCTGCTTTTCAGAAGGGAGAAGATGAGACAAAACCTGGTCGAGTTCAGCCCGATCGTAGATGGTTTGGTGAGCTGCGTCGGGATATGTGTAGGCTATTGCTAATAAAAATAATAGGCAATACACGAGTGATCTCACAGACAGCTCTTGATCATTTCAGAACGAGTCTTTCGACGAAGAAGGATGACCCATACTCAGTGCTACTTCGCCGGAATAAATTACCCATGGCACTCTTGGACGATGCGTCTAATCCTAACACTCGAAAGGTAGGTTCTAGCCGATTTTACATTGCTTGTGAGCTGATATTATGTAGCGATCCCACATCGTAGAAACGGAACCTTTCAGTGAAACTTTTGGACCCAAGGCTCAGCGCAAGAAGGCTAGGATTGACGTCGGCACTTTTGAGGAACTGAGTAAATTAGGCACAGCTGCAGTGGAAGATGCAGAGCAAGCGGCCAATGCTCGAGAATTAGGTGTTTCATCACATGGTAATTCTCTTCACTCAAACATGTTCTGACCTTTTTGTTTTTGTAGCGCAATCTTTCGAAGTTCCCGAACTGAAAACCCACGCAGACTATATTGAACCCATTTTCGCCAAAGGAACGTCTAGACGCATCTATGGGGAGTTGTACAAGGTTATTGACTCTTCGGACGTTATCCTGCACATCCTCGATGCTCGAGACCCCCTTGGCACCATGTGCGAATCTGTACTCGAGTATATGAAAAAAGAGAAAGCGCACAAACAAGTTGTTCTTGTCATAAACAAGTGTGACTTAGTTCCCAATTGGGTTACCGTAAGCTTTTAGTGACTTTATGTACGTGCCCCTGCTGAATGTGCCGCAGGCAAGGTATATCCAACATCTAACACCTCGATACCCTACAATTGCCTTTCACGCATCACCGAATCACTCGTTCGGCAAGGGCTCTTTAATTCAACTTCTTCGCCAATTCTCCCAGCTTCATTCAGATAAGAAGCAAATTTCCGTTGGATTTGTCGGATACCCAAATGTGGGCAAGAGCAGCGTTATCAATACGCTGAAGAGCGGTAAGGTCTGCCGCGTTGCCCCTGTACCAGGAGAAACCAAGGTACGCGTCAAGAATTACTGTTAAAATGCCTAACCCAATATATTTCACTCTGTGAGCTTAGGTTTGGCAGTATATCACATTGACCCGGCGGATATATCTCATCGACTGTCCCGGGGTAGTCCCCACGTCCGCAAACGATTCCCAGGCGTCCACTGTGCTGAAAGGCGTGCTACGTGTGGAAGCCCTTCCCGTACCGTCTGAGCACATTCCCGCACTCATGTCACGCGTCAAGCCTTTGTACCTCTCACGAACGTATGGTGTCGCACTTCCGGACCCCGACGATCCCTCTCGCTCGTGGGATCCGGAACAGTTCTTGGACACTCTTGCGCGGATGAAGGGACGACTATTAAAAGGCGGCGAACCAGATGTAAATGGTGTCGCTAAAATCATACTGAGCGACTGGGTGAGAGGCCGGATACCATTTTTTGTGTCTCCCCCTGAGCGGTCGGAGGAGCTGAACAAAACCGAAGCCAAATTAAAGGCGAGAAGTAAGGGCAAAGCGAAGGCTGTTGACAGCGGGAGCGAGGTTCTGGCGGTCAAGCAGAATTTGAAGACCATTACACAGAAAAACACGTTCCTAGCCGAGGACGTGCAGCCGTTGGATGAAGATGATGTTGAGGATGAAGAAATTCCCGCCACCCCCGAAGATCATACATCAACCGAGGATGAAGGTAGCGAACTCGGTAGCGAGGAGGGCAACGAAGATGAGGTCGACGAATTATCTTGGAACGATGTCTTCAACGATGGGAAGGAGCCAGTCAGCGAAGCTGTTGAAGCTGATTTGTCTTCGGCCGAGCAAGGTATGGTGTCATTTGTTCGCGATCTTTTAGACTGATCACGTCTACAGGTGACGCATCCGATATAGAGGCCACTGCCCCGACAAAGAATCCACGTATGAAGACGAACAAGGTATGGCATTTTTTTGTTGCTGTTCATTTCCTACGCTAACCAAGTATGTAGAAAAAAGCGGCGAATTTCTACACTAACACTAATGTGAAGAACAAAAATCGAAACAAGGCGGCTGTGATGAGATCTCTTCCTGTGGGCAAGAAGGGTGAAGGACGTAAACGGCGCTGATACTTGACTAGTTTATATGTTGCTGTATAAAGCGGTGTCTGGTACCCTGTTGTCAAAAGTTGACATTCGGATCTTTCTCGGTTCCTTTGAACGTGAAACCCTGCACGCCATTCACAACGATAAGACCCCAGACTCTGCTCGACATCTTCCAGCTTAATATTGTGGCCTAACGGCTTCAACATATTCTCACTAGTACTCCCCCGCTTTCCCCCTTATAACTTCAGTTTGGTCGGTTTGATCTCTCCTCGTCTCGCATTTTTTAATGTATTAGCTCTTTGTAACGAGTGTGTACCAGCCCTGTTGACATTTCGAAGTGCCCTGAACGCGTCAAATTATTACTCATTGGTAGACCTCAACCACCACTATCATTAATATTTTCAAGTCAAAACTCAAGCACTCACCGCACTCACGCCGCGCACGTACCTATTCTGTGCTGTTCTGCCACATCCATATCACCCCTGTACATATCCATCACCGAGCTAGCTGTTCCAAATTCTGCCTCTAACCGCTCCGCATGCTTTCTCTTCCTACAGCCTATGACATCGAGCGCAGCAGCGCCTTCCCATACCCCATTTCCTCGTATCCCCATCTCCCTTGTTGAGCGCGATGAGGATCTGGCGCTAAGGTTGGCAAAAAAGATGGCAGAGGATGTTGTGCGCAAGCAGGACATGTAATCAAGACAGCATAGAGACCTTTCCCCGACGCAGTTTTCCGGGTCCAACCTTACTAAATAGCGTCAGTCGAATGGTAACCATGATGGTTTTTGAAAGGATCTATTAGAGGTCGTGCGTCATACCATTGGCAGGCACGCTAGTGTGAGGACACTAGCTCTCTTTATAACCCAGATTTGTGAAAATGCCCGAAATCTGGTACGAGGACTGCGTGGGAAAGCATATAAGCTGATTATCTATAAACCTTCGATTGAGATTTAACCGAACCACCCCATCTTGACTTTTGTCCTCCATGTCTGCTACCAAAGTCCACGCTCGCCAGGTAAGTCTTCATGTCTCCAATTGAAAATTTGACTTGAATACTTGCAGATCTTTGACTCTCGTGGCAACCCCACCGTTGAGGTCGACCTTTACACGGATAAAGGTACGAGATCGAACGCGATCTAACGTTAGGACTTTCTGCTCTTACACGTATTTCT
Organism: Suillus bovinus; assembly: GCF_016758785.1. Taxonomy (NCBI): domain Eukaryota; kingdom Fungi; phylum Basidiomycota; class Agaricomycetes; order Boletales; family Suillaceae; genus Suillus; species Suillus bovinus. Next base: position 305,750 of record NW_024542072.1, read on the forward strand.
TAGGTCGTTTCCGTGCTGCTGTCCCCTCTGGTGCCTCCACTGGTGTCCACGAAGCTGTCGAGCTTCGCGATGGCGACAAAGCCAACTACGTGGGCAAGGGTACATATCCCTATTCATGAGCACAAGTCACGTCCACTGAACATCACCCAGGTGTTTCCAAGGCCGTCAACAACGTGAACACTGTTCTTGGTCCAGAGCTTATCAAGTCTGGCCTCAAGGTCACCCAGCAGAAAGAGATTGACGACCTCCTGATCAAGCTCGATGGCACTCCTAACAAGGGCAAGCTCGGTGCCAACGCTATTCTTGGCGTTTCTATTGCATGCGTGGAGGCTGGCGCTGCAGAGAAAGGTGTTCCTGTATACCAGCATCTCGCTGAGCTGGCTGGTGTCAAGCCCCCCTATATTATGCCTTGTCCTGCGTTTAACGTCATCAACGGTGGTTCGCACGCAGGCAATAAGTTGGCATTCCAGGAGTTCATGCTCCTTCCTACCGGTGCAACTTCGTTCACCGAAGCGATGAAAATCGGTACAGAGACCTACCACACGCTGAAGAAGGTCATCAGCGCAAAATACGGTATTGATGGTATGTAATGTGTGCATTGTTGTCCTATTTGTATTCGGGGTTGAATTATGTGCTCCAGCCGTCAACGTTGGTGATGAAGGTGGATTTGCTCCCAATGTCTCGGGAGCTGACGAGTCTCTGGAGCTCCTCATGGAGGCCATCAGCAAGGCCGGATACGAAGGCAAGATCAAGATTGCTCTTGATGTTGCTTCATCCGAGTTCTACAAGGACGGGAAATACGACCTTGACTTCAAGAACCCTAACTCTGACCCTCAGAAGTGGATCTCTGGCACTGAGCTCGCAGACCTTTATCTCAGCTACGTCAAGAAGTACCCCATTGTCTCCATCGAAGATCCTTTCGACCAAGACGATTGGGAGGCATGGACCCACTTCACCAAAAATAGCTCAGTCCAGATTGTTGGTGATGACTTGACTGTTACCAACCCTCTTCGCATCAAGACGGCTATTGAGAAGAAGGCATGCAATGGTCTCCTCTTGAAGGTTGGTGTTCATCATTTTTCAGACAGTCATGTCGTTTGACACTTGCACTTTCAGATCAACCAGATTGGTACCATCTCGGAATCCATCCAGGCGTACGTTACTGCTACCATGGGTATGAACCCTGGCTAACGATGTTTTAGTGCACAACTTGCTCAGTCTGATGGTTGGGGAGTTATGGTGTCACACCGCTCTGGTGAGACGGAGAACACCATCATTGCTGATTTGGTCGTTGCCCTCGGAACCGGTCAAATCAAGACCGGTGCGCCCGCTCGTAGCGAGCGTGTCGCAAAATACAATGCATTGTTGCGCATTGAGTGAGTGGCTGTTTTGCACTGAAGGAAACTTTGTTGATCGTTTGTCAGGGGCGAGATCAAAGACGGAGTTTACGCTGGCGACCAAGGTCTTTCCGCTGGTTTGGTGGCACCTGCTCTGCTCAAAAAGTAGATGGAGAGATGCATGGAGCGACGAGAAGTTCAACTGTATGATTCATCATTTAGGTAAATGCCATGTTGACAAGTGCACGTTTGGTCATGACGATAACCCAACCATTTTCAAATGCCTGAGTCGTCGCGATACATCGAGATTTGAAAGTAGCGCAGAAATGGTATTCTTGTTGTTTTCTATGACCGTTCAGATGCGATTGCAGGGATTGAGGACAAGAATACTATTTCCCAGTAGCGCCCAGGACAGGTACTCCAATAAAGGTATCGGCATCGTCTACCTAGTTCCAGCATCATCCGTGTTACCCCCACAAGCTTACCAGAGACGAGGAGCACGCCAGGGGAACATTTCTTCATCCAGACCTTCGGTAAATGAATAAGAGCAGCTTAGGCTTTCATAAGCCATAACCTTTAACATCAGCCCGAAGTAGGTGGAGGAATAGCCATTCGTAAGCAAAGTCGATAAGAAAAATCTGGTTATCCCTCGATGACTCAAGTCACAATCAGGCGAAGAGGAGATCTCGCAGAGGGTCGATGGTAAACCAGCTCAACAACTGGTGTTAAGGAAACAGACAATGTGCGGGCCACATCCGGGAGAGTTTGGAAACGGTGTTACAGTTTCGAATGGATATATCGTCCTGCGGATCCCAGCATCCACCAAATCCCATTACTTTGGTGATATGTGAAATGGTACCACAAAGATCGAGTGAGCGCAGTGGAGTCCAAATATTTTGGCGGTCTCGGTGAAGCCCTGAGGTCACGAGCATCGCAGTCATGATGTCACACTCGCCGCTCTAAAACGTCATCCAATGAGCGCATATTCGACCGTTCGCGGGACCGATTGCGATTCTCCGTATGTCACGATGCTTCTGTGCGGATATATCAGAGCTTGAACCCTGAGACAAACAATTATAGAGTGATATATGGTCTGGTATGAATTTTCAAATTCTCGACTCAAATATTCTTGGGGCCGAGTATCGGTCCTACGAGAGCTTCTGGACTATCGGTTCTCCACATGTCGCGGTGCTTCTATCACCCCTCTGATAGAGGCAGATAATTATAGACTCCATGTACAGCGATTGCCACGGAGCTTTGGAGTTGAGGCTATATCATGTAGAATGGTTTTCAACGAGCAACATGAGCAGAATTGTTATGACACAATTCACTCCTCGAGTGAGTTGGTGCATATGACTGCTCACCTTGCGGGTTACTGGCTGCCAATCGTAGTTACTTCCTCTGGATTCAGCAGGGTGATGATGGAAGAAGTGTTGCGTAATGGTGAGATTGCCGTTGCAACTTTGCGCAAGCCCACCGTCCTTGAGGACCTCACGGCCCAGTAGACGCGCACTCATCTCCTAATAGTACTCCCCCTAGACGTGGCGCAGGTAAAATTTGTCTTTGTGCATGCCAAGGATCCCTTTAGGCATGTCGACATCGTATATAACAATGCGGGGCAGGCGACATTTCAGGAGTTGAAGGGGATGCTGTTGGACCGTGCCACAGGGCACTCATGAATGTCAATTTCTTGGGCACAGTAACGGTAAGCTTTGAGGCGGTTAGATTCTTTGAGAATCCGGAGGGGGGATGCTCATTCAAGTATCGAGCCTGGCAGCAACCACTGCAGTCTCGCTTGTGGAGTTCAACACCACGTGAGTGTGTTGGTTAAGCGCCGTTGAGGCATTTGGTGTTCGTAGAAAAGCAGGTAAATTAGTTATGTTGTTTATGGCACATTGGTGACTTCAACTCATAACTGTTAGCCTTGAATTCGCTCACCGAGGTTCTGGCACAAGAAGGCTTCCCGCTTAGAACGTTTGTTTGAGTAATTAATTCGGAAGGGATGATAGTCGCTGACCGCTGAGCTCAGTAGTCATACAAGTTCGTGAATGTCCATCCAGGTTGGACGCCTATGCCCATTGTATTTGGTCGGCGACGATGGACGATGAATACTTGCGCAAAAGTGTTCAAGAAGGCATTCCAGGCCTTGTGCACCATGACATGCATATCGGCATGGACTCGCCGAAGTGTGTGCATGCAAAAATTGGGCGGCTGCAAGGTGAGCTAATGTGAAATACGAAGGTTCATTTACATTGATGTTCTGAGTTTCTCTGGTCACGGTCACGGTCCAACTTAACGCCGTTGAAGGCGCTTGGCATCCGGATACTCAAGGAATCCATCTCCCTTGTAGAACGAATCATTAAAATTTGATGCTTCCACGTTTCAAACTTATACCGGGCACTGCGGCTTGATATCCGAACATCAATGTGCAGTCGCGCACTGCGAGTCATGCTGTCATATGTCATACATGATACTACCAAACCGAGGATCATACTAGAAGACTTCGAATGCCCACTATCAACTTCTCTTCCGACTCTCTTCTCATCGACATCTCTAAGCCTGCTTCGGCCCCAACAACTCCCCCATGTATAGGATGAAACTTACACCCTGTGCCCTATCTCCTCCCCTACCGCACGGCTATCTCGAGCGCCAACACGACGTAAGTCAACGTTCTTCAATTTGTTGGAGGCAAAGCGTAAACTCAAAGGATCCTAGTCTCATACTTACGAGCTCAGATCCTTTTTCAGACATCTTCCATTCATCTCTCCAGCCCTTTATAACTTTTGGGCCGAGTTACTCTCCACTGTTTTTGTGTCATACGCTGAATCCTTGAAGATACCAGGGAATGGTACCAAAAAACTCATTCCAACGAAGGTCACAACTTACCCTGCCTCGCGAAAACAGTTTCAGGGACTCTGTTGGATGTTCCACGTCCGACCTCGAGGACGAATTCATGCCATCGCTGAGTTCACCGCGATATTCCGCATCTCCTGCTCATATCCGACCGTCTCCACCCTCTAATCGACTCTCTCAAGAGCCTGTACCTCAGTCTCGGCGAGGTACATCCTCGTCAATATTTACGGCCTCACTGCGACTAAAACGCGTACCTGCCCCCCATTTTCCAACTCCTAAAGATCGTTTCCGTGCATGTGTTCGCAAAGTGATATCCATGCACCGGAAGACAACTGCCCTTTTGGGCTTCGGTCTCGCCGGTGCAGAACCTGGAGTCGACCCGCGCAGGCAGTCCGCATATTTTCATTACGCACACATTCACGAACGCTGCGAGATCCAGATCGCCGACTATAGCACCGTGAGGAGCAACTTTGCAAAGATGGATAATGAGCGTTTTGTACAAATGTTGAATGACGAGGGAAGTTCAGAGAGGGAGCCGTGGGTGAAGGTGAGGTGGATAAATGTATGCGGCATCAGCTGGGATGTGATGAGTGCGCTTGCCCTGAAGTATGGTATGTAAATGGTTATGATGCACCATGCGAGGTATTGATAATCATCGTGTGTAGGCCTTCACCCGCTCGCCCTTGAAGTTATCCTGCACAAACACGGACACACGCGCTCTAAAATGGACTACTACAGTCAACATCTCTTTATCCATGTCTTATCTCATACACTCGCTTCCTTTTCATCTCCGAACTCCTACACACCAGAAGACGAAGACCTACCACGTAGCTCCTCACCAGGTCCAATGACGCCAGGGGACTACCACGAGTATTTCAAGGATAACGACGTCCATGCAGAGTCTGGGGATGAAGGTAGCGAGATGCATGGCAGCAGTGCACCTGCAACCTGGCGACTTGGCAGCACCATCAGGACTAGAATGTTACCGAAAGCTGACACGGAGAGTGTGCCAAGGGCCAGGGAGGACGGCTTAACCCCGCTAACGCCTGCTACACGGAAAGAGAGCGCGGTGCGTTGTATCTCTCGCATTTTCATTTTACGTCTTTTCTTGTTGTATTTTCTTTCTTCTTCTTTTGTTTTATCACCGACCTGCTTCAGCGCAATTCATCATATGTCAATTTGCACTTTTGTCGACGGTATCTTTTCCCCCCTCTCCTCTTAATCAATACAGCTTCAAACCAATACTCATCATAATGTTCTCCCTGCGCAGTCCCGAAAACGTCGGGAGAAAGCTCAGATGATTCTCACTGATCTGAAAAAGGCAGGCCGCGTGAACGTTTGCATTCACCCGATATCAATTTTCTTATTGAGAGATGGTGAGTACTGGACTCATTTGCCTGTTGTTTCATCATTGTGTTCGTTTCCCGCCACATTACTTCCATCTTGGCATGGTTGTCTTGTCTTGTATCAATTAATGCCGATTGGGGTGTGCAGACATCCGGTGGCCCACATGTATCATGATTTATGGTGCATATATCCCGATTTTGAGCCAGCATTGACCGTTGAGTCACTAGTACTATATGGACATATACCGCGACTTGTGCGCACTCTTGCTCTTGCTCTGACGTATATGCTTCGAGTTTGAGCTGCATCCCGACAATAGCTGACTCTACCTGACACAGGCACAGTGATCTCTGTTATGCCATCCGATTTCATCGACTTTACAGGTTCCATCATGGCGCGTCTCCGACAGCCTGACACGGGGCTGCGTGCATCTGCAGACCCTAGTCTGCTTGTTCAAAGTCTGCTCGACCTCATCGTGGACTCTGCACTCGAGGTAGTGGATGCATTCCATGAGAAGATATTGCAGTTGGAATACGATGTATTGATGAAGCCAGATATGAAAGTGGTTACAAGGCGTGCGCGTTATCCCCCTTGTCCGTGTCTATTTGCGTTGACAACCCTGAAACCAGTGCATATGCTTTCCGGTGATTTGATGTTGCATAAGCGGACCCTTGGGCCCCTCAAGACAGTGATTTTGGGGCTACGGCGGTACGACGAGGAACGGTGTGCTGCACTTCTCTCGCCTACTGAGAAAGAGGTACAAGAGCAAAGCAAAGAGAAAGTGAAGGGGTTCATGTCCCATAAGAGCAAAATATACCTGGTGTGTTGTGACTGTTTTCAACCCTTCGTATAAGTTTTGGCTGAGTTGAGATGCTGTGGCAGGCGGACGTATATGATCATATGGAATATATACTTACAAGCATGGATATGTTCGCAGGGATCACAGAAAACCTGATCAACTACACGTTCAATGTGAGTAATTACTTCATCTCATTTTTTTTTCGCGCTGATTGATGTGAGCAACAGATGAAATCACACGAGATGAACGTAATCATGTGAGCGCATTTTTTTATTTCATCGGTATGTCTCGAGTTCATGTCGACTATCAGGCACCGCCTCACCCTCGCAACTCTCATATTCCTCCCGCTGACATTGCTCACGGGTTACTTTGTGTGTTGCTTCCCATCTCAATTACCGCACTAAGTCTAACGTACTGCATAGGGAATGAATTTCAAATCCATGTGGAGTGTCAATAACCATTCCGACGCCCTGTACGTATCTCATCTGTCCCGACCTCGCATGAAACTCGAGGCTGACGTATGCGCGCGCATAGATTTTGGAAGATCGCGATCCCCGTCATGGCACTCGTGATACCCTTAGTGGTCAGACTTCAAGCGTACTGCACATTTCGCTGAGAGGCAGTGGGCGGCAAGGTTGTTGATCGTGCGTCATTGTTTGGTTTGTGTGCTATATATGTTCATAATGGTCTGATAGACTTATCAAGGGCGAGTTGGCATGGATGCCACTGACCGATGGCCGCAAAATTTAGCACGGTTGTTTTATCTGACTTTACGCAGTTGATCTTCCTTCATAGATTTCGGAACATTTGACGATGATCGCTGGTGCTGGATATGTCTTGTTTTCTATGGGTTGTTAGAGTGTAACTGTACTCGTTCATAACTTCTTGTTCTTGACGTGCCGGTCTTTACTCAAGTGGTTACTACAAGTGGTTACCGCTGCGCGGCTCGTCTTGTAAAAGGACATTCTGTACGAGTTTGCGTCTACTTCTAGAGCATTTTTTGTGTATCAGTATGTGTAAAATATCACATCCGAGTCTGCGTGCATAGTCCGACTGCCAGTGTTGGGTGTTAATTGTGTGGAATGAGCACGCACAAGTTGGAGTACTTATTCCACATAGAGCCTACGCTTGATACACGTGGGGATATTTGTACTTTGTGGTTCTGCTGCTGTAGTAGACAATAATAAACGTTGAATACCTGCGGCTGAATGGTAGGGCCGAAATTGGGAAGAGAGTCTGGCAGAGAACGGGAAATCGGGAGCGGAGGTGAATAAGTGTTGCAATATTGGAAAGTAGTAACTCAGAGTGCTACAGTGGCCCATCTAAAAAAACTCGAGTCAGCAGATGCAGGTACGACTTCAAAACTTGTTCTGAACAAGCCCGTCGTGGCTCTTCAAAGTTTATGTACCTTTTGGATCTCTCGGAGCCAATCATGATCACTGGGTCAATATACATTTCAGGAGTCATCGAAGAGACTGTGATCCATGACCAGTCGAACGAAGGCGACGACCGGTCAAGAGTGATGAAAAAGTGCTGAGGTCATCACTTACGAGGAGTCATGGACCATTGTTTATAAGGTTTGTTGTACAGTGCAAGCACAAAGCACAAAGCCCATGCGGTTGGTGTAAATGCAATACAAGGTACTAGATGTTACAACGCAAACTAAGTAGCGGAAGAAGAGGAAATACCTAGACGGGCTGCTGCTTTGGCACTAATGAATTGGTACGGGGGAAGTGACCTGTATACTAATTTCATGATCCCGAGCCTACAATGCGGTCACATCAGACCGTTGCTATATTCAAACAGAGAACACGTACCCATGTCACAGTAAGCCGATCCTGTTCCAAGAATATACAGGAATCACCTGTCGGCAAAGGCGTGCGACAGACCATTGCAATGAATGCACGACTCGAGAAGATATCTTTACCGAAGGAGTCAGTCACCTGCTCCGACTTACAAATGCGGAGATCTGGCGAGTCAGGATCATTGACATCCGAACGAGCAAGGACTCGCTTATTGAAGTCCCAGATGTGCACATAGAAGTAACCCTCAGTGGCGAGCCCTTTCAGTCTTTGACCTGGATCAGGAATATAATCTTGGGGAAGGTCATAGGCCATTTTGCTGCCAAACACGCTGATTTCGCGAGATTCGTGACAGTAGCTTTTGTGGTGCCGAAAGTAATGCGTATGTTGAGGTCCCCAGTCTGACCAAGGAATCTCGACGGGCATATCTGAGTGCAAGGCCATGTCAGAGAAAATGGCCATATCGATGACTAGGATAGCATTCCCCGCTTCGGAAAGAAACTGTAGAACCATAATCTGCAACTCCAGGGAGGGCAACATAGCTGGGCATGAGTCCTGGGCGTGCTGCTTTGCCACGGAATGATGGGTGGCCATGGAGAATGACTTCGTCTGTGGGTAGATGGCGTGTCTTAGGAAGGTGATATGTAATTCGGCGCTGAGGCGGCCCATCGAGCCCTTGTAACGTGTACAAGTATATCGAGTCTGAACCAATGATGACAAACTTCTGTTCGTCGATTGGATGGAAATCGTAACGGTGACACAATGAGTCCTCCGGTTGACATAAAAAATGCTACTTATGTTGAGCAGCAAGATTTTTCCAGACAGAGAGAACTTACGCTATATGCAAATCCCTTCCTCAAATCAATGACTTGTATGAACATGCCGGATACAAACCAGTCATCCATGCCCTCTAGGCAATAAATGACAAATACACGATCACCACAGATTATAGGCGGATCCAAAGCAGCACAGTAATAGCCAGGTGCATCAAAGGTATGTCTGCACTCCAAGGAAGCGCACGCAGCATCCGGATGTGGACGCTGCGATGAAGCCAGTCGAAACTCCATCCAACAGATATCGTGATCTTGTTCTGCACCAGTCACGACACAATCATCAGGTTCAGAAACTACAACCATAAGATCCTGCAGAGGGTCGAAGGCATCATACAACGGAGTCCAGTGTCGTGGAAATATATCATGGATAGACCACGTGGGGTAGAGTGTGGGATTCGTGTTGCAATCCTGAATGTAGAAATTGTCCACTGTATCGGGTGACCACCAAAGCCCACATTTCACAGATTGGAGTAGTAATGGCGGCAGAATATTTATGGGAACCACTGCTTCAAAGGTGGTGGTCGCACGGAAGTCAGATCGCCACAAAGATGCCAATTTCTTGAGCGAACAGTGTCTTTCTGGAAACGCCGATCGAGTTCATGGTAGTGGTCTCAGTACTAATCAAGCCCTGAGCATAGATTTCAAGCTTGTATTGAATGTGGACAGAATTTTGGACCACAACCGAAAAGGTATTGCAGGTCTAACATGATTAAACGTTAGCCCTGGAGGAAATATGAAACCATGGGAAACAGCGGACCATTGCACAGCGACTAATGTCCCTGGGGCTAAGAAGGATTAGAATGTGGCATATGAGCTCTGTAGGAAGCGACAAGAATCCAACCGCCATGATCATGGTTGTAAAGAAGAGGGGACTTCAGATTTGAAAATTTTAGGAGGCCAAACCTCCTTTCCTGAGTCACGTTGACGGGGCGAGTACTTTCTAGAATCCAGGCGGAGGGCGAGTGGTAAGCGACGGTCCTTTTCATATCGAAGTCCATGCGGACCTTGCAGGATGTAGACCAAGAAAGCAGAAAGCACTGGATTACAAAGGAAATTCCAGAATTATTAGGAACTATAGACCGTGCAGCACAACATGTACGATACCAACTGTTAGGAGCACGACATGCGGCCGTCGGCCGAAATCGAGCACCTACTATAACTCGACGTATCCGATGCCTTTATTCTGCAGGATATATAATAGATCAACGTCCTCCGAGTCGCAAAACTTATGTATGCAGTCATGCATGCTCGTTCTTATGAAAAGAAAGCTTCAGCGGGGGATGTATCCGGGATGGGAGTTTGTCCATGAACGGCTCGACACGTTCGATGGAGGAGTCCCAGTATGATCACGTTGGCCACTTTCTCTTCGGGAGCTAAACGTGCGTCGTGACTCGTGAAGGTCAAGGCGTTGCCCCAACATTGCCCAATTCCGATGAGTTTGGTGGTGACACGTGACCGCGTCCAAAATTCGATCCAATTTTAATTTTTCTCGCATGCACTCAGACGCTGGCAAAGCTTTATCTCTCCTATGGAGCAAGACTGCCCTCATATGATCTAAGTATCTGACATGTTTCGGCTGTTCGGCTAGGACACACTGGGTTTATCCCTAACTAACCCTAATGGACACTGGGTGGTCTAAGCAGCTGGTCATTGCCGTAGGCACAGTTGATGCGCACTCACCATCTGGTCACACTGCAGCGATGTCATCATGTCTGTATGATTTGCGGCGGCAGTAAGTGACACATCCTCCTGCAGTATTCATGCACGCAAAATCGACGCAATCATTACCAAAATAATTGTGGGTCACTGGCCGCTCCCAGTCACCGATCATTCCTCCAGGCCTGCGCAAGGGTATGCAGGAGGGCATTCGAGATTGCGGATTCACTGGAGTGGGCACAGATTGGACGGTTGCAAGGCGAGCTAATATGAAATCATGGTCACGAGTCTAAGTAGTGAGTGGTGTGTTGGTTATGTGTATGCATGAGTGCTTGTATGCTAATAAGCATGCATAACATTATTGACTTCGAGGCACTATAGCCAAACGATCTCTCATTATTACTGCCGTGGTCGCGCGGCTATCCTGCACTTTATTGCGATCTCCGAATGCTCTCCACAAAAGCAAGAAGATCATCTTCCAGCATTGGTTTTAATCCATAATTGACGTCCAGCTGAAGGTCCAAAAGACGATGGTCAAGCTCCTGGACCAGCTCAGCAGGCGCAGTATGTCCGTGCTCCAATTCAAGCTGGTCGAGCCATGACCGAAATGTATGGATCTCAGCGCCCTCCACATTGACGTTGAGACCAGGACCAGTCGTTTCTCCTTCTCCAACTTTCTTGGGAGGTTTGAAACGTATAAATGCATACGCATGGCGTCGATCTCTTTCCAGTTCGTCCCCAGAGCTCACTCTCGGTGGAGTATACAATGCAAACACCCAGCCTTCTCCTTGGAGACCTCGCAGTGAATACTGCGGGATACACGTAACCTCCCTATTCTCGCTATGTGCTTCGCGGAACCCAGAGAACAAAGTGACAGGAGTGACAGCGGATCCACGTTCCAGAAGATCAAGTTGCCATGAGGAATCTCTGGGGCCGGTTGCTACGAGATTTATGATAGCGCGGGTGATGACGGACGGCTGGAACGATGCTACCAGATCTAGGATAGCGCGGATTATGACAGACGGCTGGAGCAATGGTAGGGCGCATGCAACCGGATGGCTATGCGTGCCTGAGGCTCGTATGTAAGAGAAAGCAATGGGGTAGGGAGCGTTTTCACACGCAAGCTCCAGAGGCTGCAAAAGAGAGGGATGCAATAAGGCATCGAGTGAGCGAAAAAGATGCCTATTGTCCCGCAGGAGCTTATAGACGTCGTCATTTTCTATTAAAGGGCAACCTAGAGTTATCAATTTGTTCAAGTGCGGAGCAAGCTGCAGGATCCTTGGGACGATCTTCGCCGTGAGGTAGGAATTATGGGATAGATCGAGTCCTCTCATTTTGTTCCCATGCATGTTCAAAATTTCTTCGACCTGATTGTCTCGTAGAGCTATGTCCGCAAGTGATAGCAGGCCATTCTTGTCGTTCAACTTCTTCATGACAACACTGTGCAATAACGGCATTCCGTTACGAGGAAATGGCACTAATTCCTGCAAGGCGCCGTAGACCTGAAACGTTTTCCCAGCCCGCCAAAGATCATACATTTGTTCGATGTCGTATGCGTCATGGGTATCCTGTGTAATGGTTATGGTTGGAATTCGTGCATTTGACTTCTTCGTTAGCTCTGGTGCGACTGATTGTAGCAGAGGCATCCCGACGAGCTTTCTGACCTGCTCGCTGAGCGTGAAGTCAAAAGCCTCAGATCCCGAAGAAGTAACGTCTTGGGGAATCTCAGTCCTCTTGTATTCCTTTGGCCAAACTGATATCAGAGTATCCAGGTTTATCAGCTTTACGCTGTCAAGTTTTGTGACATGCCCATCGTCGTGTAAATCACCGTCTGTATATGCATGCAGATATTGGCGCGCAGAGAGCGGCACGCGTGGAGGTGGGATTCCTCCATCCACACCGCTGTTTGCCGTCCTTGCGACATGAACGAAGCAATATGTTGGCGACCTCACCTCGGTGAGGTCAATCACAGTAATATCTTGTTGATCGTCTGCTGAACAGACTCAGTTGTCATCTACGTTTCTCTCAAGGTACAAACCTGTTCCGCCGTTTCTAATAATATTCTCATCGAGTGGAGAATATTGAGTATACCCAACATTTGGGTTGCCAGGGGTGATGAACTTTGTGCTCCAGCACATAGCCATGAGGAAAGTAATGAAGGGGCAACAGACAGCTGGTAGATCCTCGTTACTGCAATACTTCTCGTGCAGAGCGCTTGTTTCTGCTTCTATTACTTCCCTATTACTCCCATGCTTCACTACGCCAAGAAAGCGATAAAGACAGCACAGCGCCATCGCGCCTTGACATTGCGTGACGTGATATGCTGCCACACAGCGGTACTTGGTAGATCCTGAACCCGCTGTCCGGACGCGAGTGATGACGAATATATGTTGTCGTTCGCCCATTAGAAATGAGTCTGAACGAGTAGGGAATGTAGGATGTGAGCTCGACGGTAGTGTGGAGCCTATGAGTCAACGTCAAAGACTAATATTTTTCGGGAGCGACTTAATCGGAAGTTTTCCTCTGACAGCCAAGTTGTCCCCGTGAGTGACGGACGCGTCGGCCGTCACGACTGCGACAGGGTCTACTTAGTAGTTTATCTAAACTTACTATGCCAAGTGCGATTCGTTATCTGACCAATGAAATTTCATTCAACTTTTCAAGTTAACGCGCATGTCAGGCCTTAAAGCTCAAGCACGCATCGAGGGTCGACATCAAGTTGTCACTGGTTCATCAACGGTCGGACAGACTCAGGCTCAACCTGACTGCCTGAATATTCAGCACCAAACGTATTACATCCTTTCCAGACCATCATACTCGACGTAATGGTTCTGCAAGAGAACATCTTGGAAGTGTGGAATGCTATTCTAAAGAAGAGTGAGTTCCACAACCGTCATAGTGCGACATCAATGCTGAATCCGGGTTACCGTTTGCGCTACAGGAGATACCACTCAGTGAGCCAATATGTCTTCTGTCGTTGCAGTATTCTCATTGTATACCACAGGTTCGACCGTGGAGATATCTCTTTTATAATCGTGGCGGGTGCCATGGTATCTTTCATGATACCGGGTATTGGTTCGCAAATCTTTCTCACTCATTGTGTTTCCCATCTGCTCACCTACGGTGTCATCAGCTTTTCTATATTCCGGATTGGCAAGAAGAAAGTCCGCTTTGTCTCTTATCTGGGCAGTTAGTGCCAGCAATGCAGTCTGTATATTTCAGTGGTACTTCTGGGGTTACTCGTTGGCATTTTCGCCAACTGCCACCAATGGATTCATGGGCAACCTTGCCAACTTTGGCCTAATGAATGTCCTTGGCGACCCGTCACCAGGTTCCCCACTCATTCCCGACCTGTTGTACGCATTCTATCAGATGGAATTCGCATGCGTCACAGTAGGTATCCTGATGGGTGGAATCGCCGAGCGTGGTCGGGTTCTCCCGGCTATGATTTTCGCCTTTTTGTGGATGACCTTGGTTTATTGCCCCCTCGCATGCTGGCCGTGGAATATAAACGGATGGGCCTTTAAATATGGCGTTTTCGATTATGCAGGTCAATTAATTATATTTACTGCCATATGTATTCTCTGACATCTTTTCGCCTAAAGGTGGAGGCCCCGTGGAGATTGGAAGCGGGATAGGAGGACTTGCTTATTCATGGGTGCTTGGCCGCAGACAGGAGAAAGAACTTCAGAACTTCAGACCACACAATGTTTCCATGGTTAACCTAGGTACATTCATGCTCTGGTTTGGATGGCTAGGTTTCAATGGTGGTAGCGCTTTTGGGGCGAATTTGCGCGCCGTGATGGCGGTGTGGAACTCTATGCTTGCTGCTGCATTTGGCGGCATCGTTTGGTGCCTCCTCGACTATCGTCTGGAGCGCAAGTACACCATGGTCGGGTTCTGCTCTGGAACCATCGCAGGTCTCGTAGCAGCCACACCTGCTTCAGGATACATCCATCCATGGGCGGCAGTCGTCATGGGCATAATCACCGGCGCTGTGTGTAATTACGCAACTAAAGGTGTGACTATTGGATTACTCGGGAGTGCACTTATTAACAGGACCCTGAGTTAAACTTCTGCTTCGTGTGGATGATGCACTCGATCTTTTTGCTGAGCACGCTGTCGGCGGGATCTTGGGTCTCTTGATGAACGCATTTTTCGCTTCCCGTTCCATCATCGCGTTAGATGGCGTCAACACAAATGTTCCTGGTGGCTGGGTCGATCACAATTGGAAACAGCTTTACATCCAAGTTGCCTATATCTGCGCGACGTGTTCATACACATTCGTTGTTACTGCTCTCCTCGCCAAGGGCATCAACGCTATCCCTGGCCTCCACCTACGCACAACAGCTGAGGGTGAGAAACTCGGTCTTGACGAAGTCGAGGTAAGCCTTATCATGCTCTTGATTTTATATCAATCTAATAAGAGTCAGATCGGTGAATTTGCGAACGACTACATCGAAGTACGGCGTGACTTCATGGACTGGACGACATTTGGCGACGATATAGGTGCACGCCGACCCAGCGCCGCTAATGGCAAACACCACCAGCCAGACCTCGTGCAACAGGATCAACAACAAAATTCACACCTTGAAGAACTAAATCACGATACTAGGAGTACCGATGAAAAGACCCTTGAGCTCCCCCAGGTCGATGCAGCCTCTCTTTAATTGCAGATATATTTCAAGATCTTCTTTCGTCTGTCGTCCCGGTTATTGCAGGCACCAATATCCGCTATGTTTTGTTTATTCCTACTTCCCAGCATAATTATTCGGAGGGGCACACTGCTAACCTCCTGTGCATCACTTGGCTATAGCACATCCCAAAAAAAGGGCGTATCTATATAATGGTACATATAGTTGCCTAAATATCTACTACGGTATTCTCACTACATCATCATATTTATCGCTATCGTGTTGCTTAGCCAGAGTGACCGTGTTCTGTAGCAAAATGGCCTATGGTCTTCTCCCAAACCCTGCCGCTCCTGAGCATAAACAGACTGTGAGAATCATGTACCGACGGCCGCATGTACGTACACTTCTGGAGCTTCAATAAAGCGGGTCAGTATTGCTCGTTCGAAAACATGTATCACCAGACTTTCATCCGTAGGCCGGGTCATACTTTGATGGAGACATAATCTTTACACTGCGATCGTCTTCCGTGCACCTTTTTCGGCGCATTTTTTCTTGGACTTTATTTGAATGAGTAGGTGTAAACACGGTGATCACTGATAGTCTAATCTGTAGCCGGACACAAGCGCGATCAATTTCCAGGTCGTTTCCCCAGTCCGTACGGATATTGGCTCAGAACCAACAGATCAGAATCTTGGCTGCGCAGTGTGTTGAGGTCCTAGTCGGTTGGTATCCGCAGGCGTTTGAGTGCAAGAATGTTCCCGATATGGTTTGTGCTGTGGAGCGATGGGCCAGCAGAGATAGCTGTGTATGTAGACGATGGTGACGGTGGCACTTCCGAACGGTGATTCGGTCATGATCAGCCAGGTTCATTGCAGGTAAACGTGCATTTACAACATCTAGATGTAGACGCACATGCTGTGGCCTGTAGAGGGACCGGGGACCAGGGTAGATATCAGAGACCGGTGTTGAAATACTATCAGGGAATCTGAAAGGAGTAAAATACTAGGATTCGGAATTGAACGTTTGAGTGGTTGATCACGTGACGCTATATACGATCGGAGTTTCCTAATTCGCGTTATCTTCTGTGGGATGCTGGTCATAACAACGTTCGTCAGTAGTATACCTTCTTGGTAAAGCTGTGAGCTAATATCAGCTACCTCCGCTTCAAACCAGTACCCGTGGTCCTGACATATCCTACCCCTTGACCAATGGCAATGCTTCCGTCACCGGCGTCACCGTGGGATATCGCTTCCACCTATCTATATAAGTGAGACATCGTCCTTCAACCCGTCTTCATGTCTACCACATCCTCCAAGAAATCCCCAGAACAACCGCATGAGACGGTAACCAATCGTCTCACCGAAGTCGGTGCTAAGGACCAGCGTGCCTATGAGCGCGCTAGGCACCAGACAAAGGAGCGGCGGGAGTACACACACGTGAAGGAGCGCAAGGAGAGAGCGGCTGCTGGAGCACCCGCACCGGCCCTCAAGGAAGGGCATGTCAGCAGGGCTGCTAAGAGGGCCGGCATGGAGTCCTGGGATAGCGATGAGCTCGACTCTCGTATGCTCACTGAATCGGGACGTCCCGTCAATGTCGCACCAGCGCCGAGGACCAAGTCTGGTTTCTCCAAGATGGCGCTTGCAGATTTCATGACGTTCAGGACCAAGAAGCAATTCAAGTCGCAAGGTACAGTGCTGCCAGATTTCATTCGTCGTAATTCTGACTCGAAGTTGTGCATAGATGCTGACTTCGAAGTCCTTCCACCTGTCCGTGCGGTCATTGCTCTTGATGACTTTGGGCATGACATTGAGATCAATGAGCCCTGGGAATTCATCTCTCTCGCCCCCGAATCTCCCACTTGCAAGGGTCTATCCTACGCTCAGGCTGCTGCTCTGACGCTTTAGATCATGCTATTGCATTTGATCAGTAATACACCACATCACACCACACCCATTACGACCTAGTTCATTCCTAATTCATTCATTACGAACTCACGTTACATCTCCGAGCTCCACGTCTTACCGTGTCGGTCCTTGTTATTATTATACTTAATGGACTGGGCGGTTTATTTAGACTTTAGAGGATCGTGTAATATATTGATTGGTGTTGGATAGTCCGAAGCGAACATGGTAAAGCCGAAATTGTCCAAGTATGACTGGTAAGCCTAGATACACAAGTCGCCTAATAATATTACGCCCAGACAATCTGACGATGGCACAGCACGAACAACTATGAAAAGCCGGTGCGTATAGTTGGATTGAACACAGGCAAAGGATGCGCCTGTCCAAATCTGAGTATTTGCGGAATGACAAATGTATGTTTCAGACTTACCTCCGTGTTGAAGACATATTCTGTAAAACAATGTGATACATGAGTTACGTCTCGTCAATTAAACGAGTGACTCACCGTTGAGAGGAAGCACACTCGAATCCGCAAAAAGGAGATATAGATACTTTAATGTTTCGCTCTGATGAGAAAACTGAGTCAGCTGCGACTATGTGGGAAGAGCAAGAGTCACACACCATCAGGAAAGTCTCCATTTTATCGTCATACTCCACGGGAACTTGATCCACATTTATCACACTTGCGTACCCGCCTGTTGGGATACGGCAATGCTGTTCGATGGCCTGAAATATCGCCCAGCCATAATCGCGATACTTGGGATCGCCGGTGAGCCTGAAGGCAATGAAAATAGATTCGACGGTTTCCGGGCTACAGTAAAAGCCAAATCTCTCATGAGTGGATGACGGAACAGAAACAAACATACCGGAGGATGTACCGGGCATCAAAAGGAGGAGGGGCACCTGAGCTGGTAATTCACAAGCGAGTCAGCATGCGGTTCGATGTGACAAGTGAGTCAACATACCGCGCGCCTTTGATGTACCAGTCCGTGGAAGCCACTGAATCACCCATCCCATCGCCCAGAGCACGGAAGTGCGCAATTTCAGGTGCCAGGCCGCTGATCGCCATATTCAGTGCTCATGTAAACACTACCGAGGTACATCGAAACATACGTTTGGGTGTCATGTGTGGCCATACAGGTGTTAACGAGTTCCACTCCTGTAAGCCAATCGCGTTTGCCGTCGTCGGTGAGTTCGTCGGTTCGCGGTGGAATCGAGACATTGTGAACAAGGGCACCAGACGTCGTGGCACCGAGCATAAGGGAACCGCCAAGGAAGCACACGAGATGATCTTGCTTGGGCATTAAACGCCATCCGCTATTGATCACACATTAGGGCGTTTATCATCAAAGAATGAGATATAGCCAACATTTCCCCATTTTGCGTCCGCTCTGGGTTAAGTTCAGCTATAAAGAGAAGCTGACCGGAAAGCCCTCGTTTTACCAGATGTGTGTAGATGCCTGTCATCGCAGTGACATACATCTAAAACGTATAATGAATGATGTTGAGATCAGACTGTCAAATATACCTCGTGATATACAAGCTCCGTTTGGTTCTAAGGGAATTATCAGACTGTCCGCCATCAATCTTTCCTGTATACTATACTTACAGTTTGCAGGTATTGTTTCCTGTGACTCAAGGATGAAAGAAACGTTAAACTCGACATTATATCGACTCACAGCAGATATTCGTAGTAAGAATCCCCGCGAGATCCGACTCGAATCGCCGAAGTTTGATATTGACCCGATTTCGGACTGGCATATAAGATGTATGCTTGGCAATTTTATGAATTCATGACTTACTCAAGAAAGATGGGGGCTAGTCCGCTCGACATTGCGCTCGCCCTCAGGGTGGCCATTACCTGAGACAATGTAGGACCTAGTAAAGAACACAAGCAAAACACTCACATTTTCAGCCTTCTCCCAATACGTATCCTCATCTGTGAGGTATGCCAGATAGCGGAACTCAAGTTGTAATGTTGCAGCCTCGGCAGTACTTACATACCCGCCATTATCCCTATCTGGCGCGCCTTCTCGAAGCGCTAGATTGATGAATGACAATGGAAGACCAGACTCTGTATCAAAAACGGGCAGAATGCGGGTACCGAGTTCCTGAGCCTTCTCGAGAAACACAGGGTCGTCCCCAGACAAATGGTATGCTGACAGTAAGCCTCCCAGGACTCTAATTGTTGTCTAGAGACCGAAAATACATCAAGTCGCTATTACGCCATGAGAATATTTCTACTTACCTCGAAGGTGTTGAATTTACCATCCCGTTCGAATGAGAGCTTGTCTGCCACCCATGCCCTTGCACGCTGGTACTCGTCCTCCAGCCCCATGATAATCATTGTGTCGATAGAGTCTACCACAGTATACCCAATACCCCCCGCTTTAGTTAAATTTGAGCCAGTGTGCGAGATCGGGTGGTACTCGTCGTCACCCATAGCGTCTCTTTCTACTGAAATCAGTCGTTTGGCCCACAATTACATGAACTGGGCTATTACCGTATGCAAGCCACGCATGCTAAGATCAGGTGTCAGTCTACGGAAAGCTGAGAAAATACAAGTTTTCGTACTCTAAAGGCCTCTACCACTGCGTCTCGTTTTGCTTCGTCCGCCGTTAAGGTGGGGACGTAATCTGTTCGTACTCCTGGTAGATGACTGGCAGGTGTACCAAGGAACTGGTTGAATGGATTCTTCACTAGGGTAAGTAGAATTCTCCAACTTTGAAGGTGTTTTATACAGACATTGTAAAGTGCCAAAGCCAACACAGCGGCTAATAATATATATACTTTTGGAAACGCTGGGCCGGCCTTGGCTTCACTGTCCGTCTGCATTGGTGTTAGTCATTTCAGCGACCAAAGTAACTGTCAAGTACGCACTTGTCGACCATTTGTGAACCCAGTGGCTGCTTTCTTCCTCTGTCTAGCTTCCATGACTACGAGTGACAAAGTGAACCAAGCAATAAGCGTGGGCAACCGAATCGTACCTGCCTAGGCCCGGGCAGACCGATTCTAACGGCAATTTGACGGGCGTAGCTATTTTGATGCGCCTGGAGTCTGGACCTGCGGCTATGACGCCTTTAAATATTCCATCTGGATCTTTGGCCGCCGCCCCATGTATACATTTGTCCCGGTTCAAGTGTCGGCGCCGGTTCGGGCCGGTAACTTGCATGATAAGGCCGGATCATTACAACTCTTAACCTTTCTGCTCGACTTATTCTCATTCTGAACGCAACATGGCCATCGAACTAGCACCAATCACCCTCCCTGCCACTGCCAGTCTTACTGATTTCGATCCCGATTTTGGTCGAGAAGTCAAGAACGTGAGCCCTGGTGAACTAACTCCTGAGCAATTCAAGGAGATTGAGACAGCTTTGTACACCGTAAGTCTCGGATCTTTAGCTGGTGAAATGCACTCGACTCATGCACTTTGCAGCATGGAATTCTGCTGTTCAGAGATGTTACACTGACACCGGAACAACAATATGCTCTAACGAAGGTAGACAAATTCGTTGACATAGCTTTCAACATTGTTCTCATGTTCAGACAGGCTTTTGATCCTGAGGCCGAATCATATGGACATGGCAACAACAAGACGCAATCTACCAAGAAGTCTATCCTTCACCCAGACCTTAAGACTATTCCCCGGGTGCCCCAAGTTCAACTCATCGGCAATGGCATGGTCTACAACCATGAAGGTCTTGAATCCGCTGCTCTCAAGCATCCCTCACATACCACCTTCCACAAGACCCGTGTCTCTCCTGAAAACGAGGACCTGGGCATCACCAGATTCTATCGCTGGCACATCGATGCTGCGCTGTACGATTATAATCCACCTCGTGCGACTACCCTCTACGGCATCACCGTGCCTGGGGGTGATCGGCAGACTGTCAGGTACAGCGACGACGATGATCCATCCGGGGAGACCCTGTCTGTGCCTCTGGGGACCACAGCTTTTGTGTCAGGAAAGAAGATGTTTCAGATCCTGCCGCCTGAGTTGAAGAGCCTTGCCGTTCGGACTTCTGTTCGGTACGCACCACACCCTTACGTCTGGATGGCACCTGCCCGTGCGAAGTCGGACGGTCTAGGAATTGTGAACGAAGGTCTGGAACTGCCGCTGAGCGAACTTCCAGAGTGGGAGCAATCGAAAATTAAAACGCTGCCTATTGTACGTCCTATTACTTCCACTCCGCGGACATAAGTTTAAAAAAGCTGCGCACGCGTAGCTTTGGAAGAACCCTATCACAGGCGAACTACATTTCCAAGTGCATCCTTGCGGTGCTCAAGAACTTATCGTGAAACCCTTACCACTTGGCGCTTCCCGTGAGGGTGCTTTATACCCCGATGGAGAACATATCAAGGACCTTGGGAAGGTTCGCGAACTTCTGTACTTGATGCAGCGGCCCGGTATTGCACCCGGGGTATTATTTTTGCTTGCTCTTTCTCTATGCGAACTGATACGACTTTGCTTAGTTGGTGTATCCACACGACTGGAAGGAACGTGATCTCGTTCTGTTCCACAACCGCGGTTTGCTTCACACCGTCGTCGGTGCTTTCAAGCCTGATCAAGTTCGCGCATTCCATCAGTGCAACCTCGCCGCGTCCGATGTTCCCGCTGGCCCTACAGAGCAGGATATCATCGCATGGGCTTAAAGTCCAATCACATCCTGAAACAGTCACTGTCATGATCATTTTCTATCCGAAGCATATATGTACGATACTATATAGAACTGTACGATATCAATATGACACTCGATACTCATTCTCATGCAATTATCTCTTGTAATCGATGTACTCATCATTATGGACTACCTGGTCGTCCTGTATCCAAATTATAGCGTTATCCAAACAATTTGTACTACAACTATCCAGGTATCGCAAGAAGAGCACGACCAAGACAGGGCAGGAGATGCCATAGGCAAACCGTACCCGCAATTAGGGCTATAGAGACCAGATAACTAAGTGTGTGAAGCTAGGCAGATCCAGAGGGCATAGGAGAGGAAATCAAGAACTGGTTCAATCGAACGCGGACAAAAACGCGAAGACAAGTTTTAACGACAAAGAGGATAAAGGAATACGAGATCAATATTAAATCAATTTTGTAAACGCAAAGCATCAATGAAAGACAGGCGGCACGAAAGACACATACAAGACAACGACTGATAATGATCAACATATGAGGCAATCAACGTTATCCACAGCGACGATTCATCGGACGAGGACGCGGGAATATCAACAGTTGTCATTGGATTTAGGCTGCACGGTTGGCGGAGAATGCGGAGCTGACTTATGGGCTTCGTTAGAACCTTCGCGCGACATGGATGAAGGTGAAGGACTGGAAGATGGTCCGGGTCCTGCAGAGACAGGTGTGCTGTCTAGGTGTTCATCAGCAGGTATACTGTTACTGCGCGCCATGTCTTTCCTAGGCACCAGGGGAGCGGAGCTGAAAGCGTTGCGGAAGTTGTACATCGAGCGGAGGTCGCTGAGACTGTGTGTTGTCTGACGATGGTGACCTTCATCCTCAGAAATTTCTGTTTCCTCCTGTTCATGATCTGTCTCCTCAGCCTCCTCACCCATGACAGTCCGGAGGGAGGAGACCGCGATGTTCGTATTGTTCATGAAGCCCGCGGCAGCTGGGGTGTGATACGAAGATGTTAAAGAAGTAAGCGGAGGAAGAGAGTAGGTGCGCGGAAGAGTAAGAGGAGCATTTCGGCTCGCAGCTCGTGAAGCAGCAAGACGTGCCGGATGGATTGGTGGAGTGGATGCAGCCGATTTAGTCTTGCGTGCCGGGCGGACTGCTCTGCGGGTACTGCTCGCTTTAGACGAAGAGGCGCGTTGAGCCGCTGCAGTAGAACTGCTATCATCAGGAGCAGAATCTGCAGTGGTAACCGGATGTACCGAATCGACAGAGGTCTGAGAAGAATTGTCACCCTTGTGGACACGTAGATGTTGAAGCAAATTATCGTTCCGGTTAAAACGTTTGTCGCACGTGGGGTGAGGACAGTCAAACGCTGATCGTGACGGATATTATCAACAAAGTCCGGAGAGGCGATGATGCAACAAAGACGCTCACGTTTTTCATGTGTATGAATAGATCGGATGTGCCGTTTGAGATGCTCTCCACGGCTGAAGCACTTGCCGCAGTCCTCCACTTTACAGACATAAACGCGTCCCTTGCGTCCTTCAGCTGCTTCTCCT
Organism: Suillus bovinus; assembly: GCF_016758785.1. Classification (NCBI taxonomy): domain Eukaryota; kingdom Fungi; phylum Basidiomycota; class Agaricomycetes; order Boletales; family Suillaceae; genus Suillus; species Suillus bovinus. The sequence goes on from NW_024542072.1 coordinate 329,107, forward strand.
TCTACTGCGGCATCGTCACCGGCGGTAGGGACGCGGCGACCGCGACTCTTTTTCGTCAGGTTCGGAACGGGAATAGGGGGGGCCGTGCGTATCCTCGGTCCACGACGTTCAGAAGTAAATGAGGAAGAGGAAGCGTCAAGGAAAGTGTACTCCCCAGGCATTGGGGTGCCACTGGGTTCGAATGGAGGCGTGACCTCCTTTAACTGAGGGGTATTCTCAACCATTGAACCGGAAGACGATTCCGGGATCAACACGGTAGGCTCCATCTTGAGAAGCTTCGATGGCACGTAACTTGGGTCTTGATCTGCCTCAACGTCAGTTTCGTCGTCGACTGCCCGCGCGTCGAAAGATCGTTTGAGAGAAGCACTAGATCCTCTGTATGGCGTGTCTGGGGGGTCACCTCTGCCGTGTTTTCCCCAACGAACGGTTGGACGACCTGTTGTTTGAGAACGCGTGACTCTTCGAGAATTCGGGTTTGAATCAGTTGAAAGATTTAGAGAGTCCTGTAAAGGTATATAATGGAATGTAAAGAGTGGCGTTATCCTGGTAAATATTATAACGGAATATAAAGCAAAAAAAGATGCTGACCAAATTATTAGGTTGATTAAGGTCTACTAGGGTGTCGTCGTCTTGTAAAGGTGTTGGTGGAGCTCCGGGAGATTGGACGAATTGAGATTCAGGGCTTTCCATCGTTTTTGCGACGCCTGATGGGAGAATGAGAACAAGGGGCTTTTCGGAGACGACGACTGCTCACCTCTTCGACAAAGATTTATCCAATGGTGTTAAAGACTAATTCTACGGTATAAAGCAGCGTTGAACTGTGTTTTCAAACCAACAAAATTTCCTTGCAAGCGAACTCTGGCGCAGGGGATTTCGGACAGGGGTCCTTCGTTGTTTTTTTGCCAAACTACCCCGTTCACACGATCGAGCCCTATCCACGTGTTCAACCGTGACGGTCCATGGACCACCTGTATCATAGCCCGGGACCGTCATGATCACTCAGTGCACAGCGGACGACGCTGTCAACGTCTATACTATATCGTTCTGCATAAACTCTGCTTTTAGTTCGGTGATTTTCATGCTAATACACTGGGAGGGTACTCGGTGTTAGCTGCCATTTTTACCACATTTACCAATATAGGAATCCTCTGCTCTGCTGCAGGGACCACCACTACCGGGCGCTTGGAATACCTGTCGACGCTTCCACAAGATCCACTATCCATTTACTGCCTTGTCTCAGCAGTAGCCGAACTGGAGTAATAATTTGCCTTCACTGTCATGTGGCAGCTACCAGATTCGTTCGACACGCACCTTCGTAGCTTTGGTTTGGATAATCTTGACCTAGATTGTGTGTCCAAGAATGTACGTACTGTGTTCTGATAATCCTGTCGACGCGACACAGTCCAGAGGCAATGCAGTTATTCCCAATTTCCGCACTCCCATCTACAACGGGCTGTCCAAATAAACGACATCGTCGAAACACTTTCCGTTCACTTACCGGTGCTTACTTCCTTGGTTCATTAAATCGCCGTCCTCCTTGTTTTATTTTACTATTAATATCGTTCTAATCCATAGTCCCACTGGCCGGATCCAACCTGAACAGCGTGTCATGGTGTCTACAAATGAATAGTGCCTGTTGGCTCTCGCACATCCGCGGCATCGATTGATGGGATGTGTCAACCTTTCCGTGGACGATGGGGCGTCATATGCTACTATGCACTGAGGCCATAAACCATTAAATCATCTCGAGGCCCACAGTGACGTTGCCTGCTTGCCCTGCTTGCCAGTCACTGTTCTCGAACGCGTGCTCCACGATAAGGTTATCTCTTCGAGGCTATGCACGTACACTCGCTAGAATCGTTTTGTATGTTCTCCGTTGTTCTATGTACACACAGTACTAATGTACACATTTGCTAATGTAGCAATTCATCACATCGTCGGGACCTGCCGACTGATTGTGGAGTCATGCGCTTCGGCATTGCCCTTGTTTCCTCTCCGAGTCATTCCGCTCAGTGTTTCCAAAGAACGTGTCAACTTGCCTAATGGCAATACGGCGATTTTGTGTTTTTGGAATATATTGGTAAGTTTAGGGAGCCTATTTACTCTTCGGGCGCTCGTGTTACGCTGACTCAACATGAGTAGGTTTCTGGATTTGGTGATTGTCAAGTATTGCCTTTGCTGCTTTGAAATTCATATCAATAATCAAGATGTAATTGGTTGTAATTGAATTTGAGACCGTCAGGACACGCAGCAGACACTGACGGTCACGTTAATTTCGCGATCAATCGGCACCTAAGCTACTTTTTGAATCCAGGGATTATTGCGACATTACCCTTGGATCAGTCACCGCACGGCATACTCATGCTTGCCACTGGCACAAATCCAGCAAGGCTAGCTATTGGATTAGCATGGTCCCGGTCTCCAGTTCTAGTTCCATTCAACAACGCTAACTGCCTGTCCGTTCACACAGGTCTCCGCTTAATAATCGTCGGCGCTCCGTCCCAACTGCAGTGCCACCACTCATAGCCTGCTAAATCGGATGTAAGTCGGAACTATGCTGGACAAGCGTTAGACAGCTGCGGTGTTTGTAGACCGCGCAGATGAAACACATCTGCAGACGAAGCCAGGGTCGTCTATTACTGATCTTTGGTGTATTAAAATGAAAGTTGCCGACTGTCGCTCCAGATCAAGTTGTACGCTCAATCGAATTTAATTAATTTTATGGCTATCTGATGGGGCCTTACGTCCCGTGGACACTCGCTCCCGCCAAAATAGTCAGTCAGAAAATGATTTACCGAATTCAGCTGTCTGGCGGGCATTTCCATAACGCCCCTGCTCTATGGAGATAGAACAGGTGCTTTAGATTCGAGTATCAACCGCAAAAAGGAAGGTTGAGCGGTATTGTTGATTCTTGGCAAGTCTCTATCCAGGATCACATTTGCGTGCACACGCCTGCCAACCGACCTCTTCATATATGAAACTATCGATTTTAATCGATATGCGGCGCGATACGAGTGTGATTCCCAGGGATGTAGTCGTTCATGTCAAGTGCCATGAATAGATTCTGGCCTAATTTCCCGTAGAAGCCAGTAAATAGATGATACACACCGCAATCAGGGTGGCTGGGGTGATTGAGAAGTGCGTGATTGGAAAGGAATGGCGAGGTCTACGGCAACGCAGTATGAATTTAGAAGGCAAGTAGCACGGTTGGTGTGGGGACCTGCCGGAGTGGATTTCCGATTCATAGATATGAAAGTGTGAGGTGAAACTCTCAGGGAGCTTCTCGAGGAATTCTTGATTTACGTCGCTTTGACACCCCTGGCGCGACTGACATGCGGTGACAGGATGGAGCGGAAGCCTTTCCTGGATAATGGACTGATTAGCTACCGTAAAGAGGTTTTATGCTGCAGGGAGGAGTAAAATATCAGGCTGCAGGGAGCCGAGTGCCTCGCGTTGGGAAATGACTGGTGTAGAGATCAAAGAAGGTAGCCTAGGCACAACTTTGTACCTAAACTAACGATATCTCTGTGAGTATAGAAGGCGGCCCATGGGATCCCTACCTCTCTGACGTAGAGATGCTATTCGAGAGGCCAAAAGGGTAGAACGTTCGTGTGATTTGCAAAACTGTTACGATGATGATAACGTACTGGACGAAAGTTCACGGTTTGAGATCAGTTGCTGTTAGATCGGAGCTTCCGCACAAACCTTAGATCAGGCTTTAGCCTGAGATGGCAGCTGCTCCCCTGCTGGTGCTTGTGAACCTTAGCTCTCCAAAAGAGCAAAGATTGTCGAAAAGTGTTCGGTAGCCTCGTGCTATGACCAACGGCCATGATAATTGAAAAGGACTACATCCAGAGGATAGCCATTAAGGAAAGCTGGTCCCGAAAGATCCCCATCGAAGAACTGACAATCCGGCAAAGTAGGATCAACAATAGTACACAGGTAAGGCTTCTCTAGTATGATCGCAAATGAGTTTCGTTAAATCGTTCTCTTGACTCCGTATCACAACCAGGTTCGTCGGCGGTGCAAGGTTTCTTCAGGCTGACACTAAGGTTGTAACCTTAGATTTTATCATCCGCTCTCGTTTTGTAGGCTGTCCCCTCTTTCACTCGGAAACTGCGGTACTCATTGACAGAAGTTGACACTTTTATTGTTTCTAACAGAAACATCATCATTTTGACGAACACTCACGATTTTTGAACACGACGTGACTCATTCAAAGGGCAGTGCACACTCGCAGCATTTTGCTCCACAGCCTCGATCGCATTTCCATACAACTTTCCAGGCCTCGGTGTCCCGCCGTCGACCAACGCGCTCCCCGCGATTGTTCCATTCTCAGATCTTTTTCCCCCTCAACTGTAAATTACATTCACAGCCACACGATCACATCCCTTTAAGGTACCTGAACGCGACCGCTTGCCTTGTGCGCGAACCTGGTGATTGTCCTTGGTATGACCAATAATTTCCAACTCAAATCAATTCCCTTATTTTAGTGCTCCAGATAAATCTGGGCTTATATTCACTCCAGACAAGGCAAGACCGTATTACAACTCTGTCCTTAAAATTCAAATGGACTCGAATATTCGTCCCTCTTATTTCGACTCTGCTCCTTATCCTTTCCCCCATCATCTAGCCCCACGACAACAGTCTGGACATTCGGCCGCTGTCAATATGACAAGCTATCCGTATTTTGCTCGCCCGCATTCCCATTCCAGTTCTAGTCCTAGTCTTGGCCATTTCTCCCCCTCTATTCGTTTCAATTCATGTTACTCCCTCGCACAGCAGTCGCCACTTCCTCAGTCCCTCCCAGACTATAGCCCATACCCGTCAGACAGCTCAGCTGCTTCCGCTGAATCTCCGCTCTCTTCATCCTCGGCCAACGAGAGCCCGCTTCCCGAGCCTCCCATCGATTCCATGGAGAACGACACATCGCATGTTGTTGGTGATGATTATTATCCATACATCATGACAGATGACCTGGTCGCCACTGGATACTTGTTCCCGCACGCTCCACGGGCGTTCGCCCTATCGGGGTATGTGGCTGAAAACCCGGAGGTGTATAAGCAGCCTGTCGCAGCGCCGTTGCCCATGCCCTTGTCAGTCGCAATGGGGTATACTTATTCACCTGAAGCGAAGAAATTTCAACCGTTGTATCCTCCGCAGCAGCAGGAAACGGATCCTCAGCAATACAGCAACTCCTTGTATGGCTCTCCTCCTACCCCCGCGGCCCATCTCATCCACCCTGCGGGAAGCGATGCACAATCTTATCCACAGGATTTTGATGCTGCATACCAGCCGCAGGCGGCCACAAGCTCTTATCATGCTTTCCCGGCTTCGGTCCCCCCAGCCTCGCATACCTGCTACCAGCAGCCTCGTCAGAACATCAAAGTGGAAAGCATTCCCGACCTTGTAGCTCCTTATAGCCCGCCAGCTAATATTTCTAACTCGCCCACCAGCTTGGCGGTCTATGATGGTCTTTTTGAGACAGGTGCGTACTCGTTGAATGTCTAGTCGTTATACCTGACATCCTCAGCATCAGGTTCACCCCCAATCGGGCAGCACGACACCGGTATATCGGAACTAGTGATGCGCTATATGCCAAACCAAAGCAATTCCTTGTCATCGATGAGCATGCCTGTGCTGCCTGCGCCTGTTCCACGTCAAGCATATCTTGGATCATCCATCGTTAGCGATTGTGAGCGCACGTGTCAGGAACAGGAACAACAACGACAGGCTTTGAGAGTTCAAACACAGGGTTTGCAGGAGCAGAGAACTGTGCGACCTGCGGAGGTATCACCCGTGATGGGGTTCACGGATCTACCGGAACCTGAGGACGAGGATGCTGAAGGCGAGCCGGACATTGCAGCTTTTAATCACCATGGGTCTAGCTCCAACAGTGGACATAGTTCAGGGAAGAGTCGCTTTATGCCCCAGGGCTTCGTGCGACAGCCTAGTGAGACTTTCCTTGTTGAGAGAGACAGTGATTTCAGCTTGGATGACGAAGAAGACGCAGACGGTGTTGACGAAGTTGGCCTTGACAACGATGATTACGGCGCGGAAGAAGTACAGGATGACGATGGAGACGGCGACTTCGTACCCCACATGCGAACAACGTCAAAGAACACGCGAAGCTTACGTTCTCGATCTTTTTCCGGCAGGAGTTCGGCGCGGTACCATCCTTATGGTTCAGGACTCCCACAGCCTGCACCAAAGCGTGCTGCGAAGTCACCTCTTATTGCTGCCTCCACTTTGACGCCAGGCTCGTCATCCCAGGTAGGAAAGTCTCGCAAAAACGCACGGTCCCTCCCTGTTCCCGTCCCAGTCCCTAACCTCACGAAGAAGTCGAGGGGTCGTCGCGTGCCGACTGTGAATAATACCGGCGGCAGCGGTCGGGCCCGAGGTTATAGTGACCCCCTCGGAAGTCGGATCTATTTGTGCGACATTAGCGGCTGTGGCAAATGTTTTGCAAGAGGGGAGCACCTCAAACGACACATCAGGAGCATCCACACCAATGAAAAGCGTAAGTTTACTTTTTCTACTGTCTATCCCCCCGTTCTTATCAACGATGACAGCGCATAGATGTCCATACCCTGGTTGTGGAAAGGAGTTCAGTCGGCACGATAACCTAGGCCAGCACATGAAAGTCCACAAGGATCTGCCCAAGTTGATGGAGAGGATGGGTATGGTGGATGACCTTTAATTACATCCACCATGATTCCGACAACGGCTTCAGGTTTGTCGTTGGTTCGGAATCCCAGACGCGCAGGACTCACGCCGCGTTCTCCGTATATTCTTCTGCGGTGTAGTCGGATCTCCGCCAGGTCTGGCCAATGCGACATTGTTCTTTGACCAGCCTTTCTCTTTCTCTTACTCGCTCTATGACTCTATTCTCTCGATCCCAGCTCATCTCCTGCACCCGAAATTCATTTGACAACTCTCATTTTCTGACTTTTTTCGTGTTTGCATTGATCAACTCCAGATGCATTCTGGTCACAATGCGCTCCAATCGCCGCTCGTCGTCTGGTTAGCTTATGTCTGTCACTCGCTTCACTGTCACGTCACCGTCATCTTCAAAACAACCACGTCTTCATAATTCTCTTCCTACTCCTTCGTATCATCTCCATATCGACGCCTGTATGCTCTCTGTCGTCACCACGTCGCCTTTCAGTTACCCGGAGCTCTTGTTCTATCCTTAGAGCAGCCTTTGTTCGCCACAGAAGACTGCGCCCGTTATGCCGCCGATTACATGCAAAGCTCGAGAAACATTTTCTTGACATCTGTCGATGCTGCCACGAAAGTCCAATGCCCCCATGCCAGTCATATTGTATCTTATCCTTGCATTCCATCGTCACGTTGTATCCTTATCACTCATCGCTTGCACTATCATGGACGGATTTTTTTATTTACCTCTCATCATCCTCAGCCGTATCCTAACACCAGTTTGCGTATGTAGCCATACGTTATGGTTGTAAACTATTTTACTTGGGTGTTTATTTCGGGGATTTGTTTTACAGGTTATTATTATTTTCTTAGTCTTTTTTGGGGAATTATAGGGCCTCATGATTAAGGCTATGTAGCCACAAATGAACAACAAATGCATGTGTTTTTATCTGCATCAATTCAAGTTGCGCCGTCCGGCAGCCTGCTAGCTTCTCCTTAGCGTCTCTAAAGGTTTTACGGCTCCCGATCGTGGTTCGCAGTGGGCATCAGGGCCACGTTACAAGGATTCGTAGAATAGCCATAACTCAGCGGCGTATTACATATCAGGCGGCGGCTGTACAATTACATGAGGGATTCTGATGAACATGTCACAGCTGTTTATATTACGAATAAGAGGACGCCTTTCCTGGTCAGAAAAGGACTCACAGGACAAAGTTCTTGAATGTTCCATACAGAGAACGATCGAAATATATTACTAAACAATTGGGGGTTAATAGATAGTAACCAGCGAGAAACGGTATGACAATATATGACTCGAGACAATAGATAACCAGGAGCTATGGATCATCTGTCATGATGGCGAAAAACTCTTGTTCGTTAATCTCTCCATCCTGGTCCAGGTCAAATTCATCTATCATTGCTTGCCTGCGAAATGGAAGAACAAGGGGTGAGCAAATTTGGAACACCATGAGCGGAAAAAAAATCAGTGACTTGACAAACAGCGGTGAAGAAAAAGCGGAAATGCAAAAGAAGGGAGCTGATGCAGTAACGAGCACGAAAAAGGGTGACTGGGACAAAGTGCCTACGTGCCTCTCACAGACCTTGCGCCCCAAAACGAGAATGAATGGAGTTAACTCACAATTCATCATCCTCCAATCGGTCACCGATCTCCTTTGCAACACGTCGAAGATTCCGGAGACTGATTTTTCCTGTGTTGTCATCATCGAACAATTGGAAAGCTCGGCGGATTTCATCCATCGGATCTCGCGCCAGGATCCGTTCACTCACTAGGAAAAGAACGTTAGCAAAAAGGGCGCGCAATCACGAGAAGATGCTGTGGGCGTGAGAGATCCAATTTTATCAAGACCCAATAATGTAAATATGAGATGCGTATCTGGCGCGTACTCATCGCTTGAGTAGAATCGATGCAACTGAGAAACTCAACTGATTTTTGCAAAATCCTCAAAGTCTATGAGACCATGACCGCTCTTGTCATGGTCTCGTAGTATCTTCAATACCTCTGCTTTCTTCATGTCAAAGCCGAGGGCGCGCATCGCAACCTTGAGTTCGTGGTAGTCCAGCGAGCCATCCTTGTCCGTGTCGAACAGTTCAAAGGCCTCTTTTATCTCTTGTTTTTGTTCGTCGGTGAGCTCCGGACGTGTGTGCGTGCGTCTCTTGGCTTTCTGAGCGGAAGCAGAATACATGGCGAGCGGATCGAGCGTGACGCTTAGCTCAAACAATTTGGTGGTGACCGAATTGACGTCTGTTTGACACGGACGCGTCTAGGACCCCTTGCACCCCTACTATAAATGTGAGCGTAATTTCGTCACGGTCGCGTCCGAGTCGAGTCAGTCAACTTCGTCCTTCTCTGAGTCATTACAACGACAAAGTCATTATAAGTTCTTCTGTATAATTGGGAGGCACCGCTAATACGCCTATAACAACTCAGGAATTTTCAGTAGAGCTATTCAGAAGATGACTTACTGTTCTCGTTGTGACCGCTCTTTCTACTCCTGGTCTGCCTACCACCAGCACATCCGAGACTCCTCTAATCACTGGGAATGCCAGAGTTGTTCAATAGACTTTGAATCTTGGCTAGGGCTCAAAGAACATTACGTTCAGAGCCCCTACCATGACTACTGCCAGTATTGCGACAAACACTTTGACTCCTCGTTTGAGCTACAGGATCATTACGAAGACGAGCATTATTACTGTGGCTCTTGTGAAAAAGTCTTGAAGAACGCCTTGGGCTTGCACGAGCATAACCGGCAGAAGCACGCCAACGTGTACTGTGTTCCGTGCAAAAGACTCTTCCAGTCTCCGAGCAACCTTCACTCTGTAAGCTTCGCTCCATTCTTGTGCCTGCGCAAAACCTGACCTAGACAACTAGCATTTGAACTCTAGCACACACCGCCCTAAAGACATCATCTGCCCCTTCAACGGATGTGACTTGGGGTTCACTAACAAGTCTGCTCTCATTCTCCATCTTGAATCCGGCTCATGTCGATCAGGCGTCAACCGACGCGTCGTTGACAACTGGGTCCGCGCCAATGACCGCTCTAATGTCATTACCAACCCAGCGCGGCTTATTACTGCTGGTGAACGTGCCAACGTTAAGCTTATCGCGACAGAGCAGTCGTGGAACGGGGAGGCCTATGAATGTGTTCTTTGTCACTCCCAGTTCCGGACTTTGATGAACTTGAATCGTCACTTGGACAGCCCTCGCCACCAGGAGAAAGTCTATCGGTGCCCTCTCAATACCTGCCAGAAGCACTTCGCCTCCCTTAGTGGGCTGTGTCAGCACATCGAGAGTGAGCGTTGTGGCGTGACCAAGTTCAGGGCAGTCCAAGACGCCATGAACGATCTCTTCGCCGGCGTCGCCCGCATCACATTGTAAAGTTCTACATGACGATTGAAGGTCCAAAAGCTATACTGGATACTTCTTATTCAGCCCTCGTGTTGTCTGCGTTCCTTCACATGCCACATCCACATGGTTTCATCACAGATAATCAGTTCTATTCTTCTACTATACATTTTTCATTCTTCAACCAGGAGCACTGCCTTACCCGTTACAAGTCACTATCTGCGTGCCTTAACATCCCTATTGATAAATCGATGATGATACTTTTTGACGACTCTGGCCAAAGCAGGTTTTCTGTTCTCCCTCAGTTGTATACTATAGTCATACCTTACATACGTTCTTATTTTCCGCGTTTCAATTGCGCCATAAGTGAATCAAATCGAAGTTGATAACAAGTCTCGTAATCCCGTCTTTCACTCCATCCTCACTGTTCAAGTGGAGGCAGATACTTAAATGGGACCACAATCATCCAACCAGCGCGTGAATTGTAACACTTGCTCTCATGCTTCACCCTTTCATCACCCTGCCCCTTATTGTGCTGTTCATTTGCGAGGAAGTCATTGCCAACACGGAAATTATCAACTTCCTTGCCGCTGAGGAGAGCAACGTCGACTTCTCATCTACCACGGTTCACAGCTGGTAAGTTCGAACACGATGCTTGGAGCAGATCCTGGTGTCTTGACGCAGTCCTGCGTGCAGGCCAATTTTGAATTACAAAAATAATCAGGGGCTTTGGAACGTAGATCCCGCCCTGCTCGACACGCCTTTGCAGCAGGTATGCGAGTCAGAGACAGGCACAGATCCGGACTCGGAGAACCCCTTCTCATGCCTTCATGAACTCTGGGTAGCGCTAGATCTCGATGATGAAAATTGGTCGTCCTATTCAAAGTTTACGCTACGTCTATCTTGGCCTGCTTCCGTACGTCAATGCACCCTTTTTCATTCTATCCCCAATCCTAAATTTCACGGTCGTTAACCATGCGTCGCTATTACAGTCCCCCGCGGATTTTTTGCTTGAAATCCACAGTCCTCAGGCGATCTTAACCCGTTTGTCTAGACTACCGCACCAGTCAGCGATAGACGATGCTTCCATCACTGCGCCGCATTTGTCGCGCGCGGGTTTATCCACTACTCGCCTCAAGTACGCCAGGATACGAGTCGTTGATACTGGCATACGCACACCCACAGGCACTCCTGATCTCCCTATGCCAGCTGCTCAAGCGATATCATTCATTGTCGTTCTCGAACAACTCTATCTTGGCGTTATACCGGCTTCTCTTCTTCCTACTGTGTGTTTCCTTATCCCCGTTCTGTCCTGTGCGGCTCTAGCCACACCGTGGATACTTGCTTATCTCGATCATTTCATAAAGGAGGCTAGAAAGGAATTGGACGGTTTTAGCACAGTTGAAGAGAAGAAGGAACACTGAGATGTGTTAGTCGTGCGGTATACATGCATTTTTCTCGATGCTGTGGCGTTGCGTCTCGACTGTGGGCGATCCAGCATTCGTGACATAAATACTGTCATTTTACGCGCGTCAAAGAGAATCCATTTCATACTGATAGATCGAGCTGACATCTCGGTAGACTACGTGTGCCTGACCAAAAAATACACCGTCTCTCCATCAAAAACCAAGACACCGTCACGAGTGTGATATCAAGCAACGCTCTCCAACTCAACAAGATGAACGGCTGCAAACCACGCAAGTATGATTTCCACTCGTGGGCCGTGTAGCGGTATGTTGAAATTTAACGGCTTCTTTTTGTTCCCAGCTTTGACTTTCTCCGCTGCTGCCTTCTCAGCACGTTCCTTTTGCCTTGCAGCCACAGGAACAAGCAAAATTCTGGCACAGTCCAATGCCTCTAGAAGATCCTCACGGCTCCCACTGAATGTACTAGAAGGGGTATTTCGTCCGTTGGTGGGCAATGAGGAACCTGATGGAATTTGGCCTGTGTTCGAAAAATATGCAAAGGGGTAGGGTTCTGCGTTCGCTTCAAATGTCGACCTGGTATCGGTCGAAGACGTGGGCGGTGAGGGGGACGGTGAAGGCTCAATTACAAGCCGGTTTGTCGCCTTCTTACCCTGTATGTATGAATGAGGTTGTATACCAGGCATCCATCCACTAGCAAGGCGTTCGAGGACCTCGATGAACTCGGCTTGAGCCATCGACCGTGGAGGTAGAAACACAGGGTATCCCTCCAGCCCGTCTACAACGACGGCAGTCCGCGAGAACGTAGTAAGGAGAGTGGGTAACTCTGCGAGCATAAGTTGGCAAATAAGGATACTGAAATGGGACTCCACGAGTAAGGGATGATAGGTGGTGAACGTTGGCGGGAGAATGGAGTCGACGTGTGCGAGGCCAGTGGCGCTTGACATATGAATATTTGGGCGCACCAGCTCAGTTAAAAGGAAGGCCACCTCCACCCTTTTGGCCAGATCCGCTTGCATTGGCGCAGGACCTTCTAGAGTGTCAAAATGAGAGAGGAAGCGTTCATGATCACGCAAGCTCTTCTTCAGGAGCGAGTGAATATTTTCGCGAAACCCGTCATCTGCCAGAACTTGCCGATATGCCTTGGCTTTGGGGCCATCACTGCGCCCCAGTGGACCGTCAGGATTCCCCATCTCGACTCCCCCGTAGCGACCGTTAGAGAGGTAGCAAAGGCGCATCTCAGCTCCATCAAGGGATGAATTGACCTTGCTGACGCCCTCGAGCCGCAATACAGCGGATTCAATGAGATACACAGCATGCTGCAAATATGCCGCCCCCCGCAAAAATAATAACTGCGGTTCGATAGGGTCTGGCGCATCTGGCAAAACCGAAGGGTGTAAGAGTAATGGCTCCCCATTGATTCCTTCGACGTTGGTCCCATTTGCAGCGGCACTAGTACCACTAGGAGGCGCCTGTCCGTGGATTTTATTAGAGCCTTTTTTCTTTTTAGTAGCTTTCCCCCGAAGTTCGCGGGAAGATATTAAATCTTGATGTGCGGCACGCGCTTTTCGCGCCGCACGAGACTCTCGTAGGGCGTGAGTAAAGTCTTTCGTCGCCAAAAAATACTCGTCGCGGAAACAGTGGACTATTCCACGCGTCCGATGATATTCCAGTCGCTGAGGATAGGTCGCAATCAGCTCATCAAGTACCTGCGTTGAAGTGGAGTCCGCAAGTTGCCTATTAGAACTGAATTTAAAAAGTTAGGCAAAGAATCATATAGGCTTTACACGAACCGGGAGGGAATTTTTTCATGGAAGAAATGAACATATCGTGCATCAGCGTCGTTGGGATCTGTGTATGAGTCACAACATTAGTGCTGCGCCCCAATGAAAACCCTATTGATAGGAGCCTCCTAGACATACCATGCTTGAGAACTTTCTCGGCGATATCATCAAATACGCTTCCCCCTTGCATCACCATGACGCTACTGGCAATTTCATCCGCCTTATAAGCAGCCGCAAGCTTCTGAACAGCAAGAGCTCTAAGCCTATGCACGCGCATCGCACTCATAGCGACATTCCTGCCTCCACCGATGTTATTGGAGCCATCAAAGCCCAGCCCTTGAGCCACAGCCCAGGAATTATTGATTGTTGTGCGTATAGAGCCGGCAGCAGCAGCTGAGAGACCAGAGGATGCGCGCACGGACAGTTCAGAAGCCTCATCGATGAGCCTCCGAATCGCTGCAACATTTCGAAAAACGCCAGGGTCAATGGGTGGCGGAGTAGCTTTACCCGGAGCAGGCATGGGAAATGAAACTGACTGCGAGGTCGGATTATACGATGTTGGCAATGTGGTGAGAGTGTTACCCGGTGATTCCGGAGGGGTATTATCCTTGAGTGAATATAACATACGGTCGCGGTCGCGAGGACGTGGTGTCGGTCGTGACTGGATGTTTCCAAGTGAGGCTTGGGACGAATAAGCAAGAGCAGGTAGCGCAGGTAGCTGCATTTCCGACGAAGACAGGGTGGCAGGGTCAAGATTGAGGACGAGCAATGATTCTAGCAATTCCAATGGAAGTTGCAGCCACGGGCCCTGGTATGGTACACGAAGGATCAGTTCAGCTGCCCTTGAGAGGTAGATAGAACATTTACGTGGTAAGAGCTGATATATTTCCAATGCTTGTTTCTACTAATGCAGAGCACGGAAGTGCGCTCGAAGTCGGGTGAAGGAGCTGCCCGTAATTTGACCGGAGGATCAATAGCTTCATGAGTCTTTTGCTTCTTTGGTTTCTTCTTCTTCTTTTTCTTTTGGCTCGCCTCCGAAGGCAAAAGGTCGCATGTGGATGAAAGTCCAGTGGAGGAGTTGTCAGTAGCCGAAGACGTTATGACCTGGGTACTGAACTCTATAGACTCGACTTGCACGCTATGGAGCAGTGTTGTATCGGCTTTGGAAATAAAATCTGTTTTCGACGACAAAGGGTCCTGTTCCGACATCGTCTGCGACGGTCGGGATGAACTTGAAAACTATTAGATGGAACGAGTAGCCTGTCGCTTGTCAGCGCTTCAAAAGCTCCAACTTAATCAAGAATTCGGAATCCTTACTTTGGATAAGATTTCTCACGGTGCTTGATCAACCATGTTGCAGTCCAGCCTGCAAGTCCAACCTCAAATGACTCCGGCTTCGACTTCAAAGCTTCAAAGTTCATATGACCTTGGATACAGTTCGTGTGTTCACCATAACGTGTAAAAAAGGTTAAGTTAAGCCATGATCGTCGACTTTTAACAACAAACGATCCATCTCCTGCCACACAGAGCGTGCCATCATCGATCACGCAGAATCTTGCAAATCTCGCCAGTAGATAGATCATGGCGGTATGAAGGCACCGAATTAACTGGCCAGTTGACCCTCGATCAGGAGACATGCTATGCCTACATGTTTTCCACACCTACTAGTTATCCGAGTTTATATCATCATCAACATATATCGAGTTTCCTCCTTCAGTTGGTCTTGAGCAACGCTGTGCGAGGAGAGTTCGAACGGGTAAGGGTTGGGAATAGATGGCGAGACTTACGCTCCAAACCGAACTTCAATATTTGCACGATACACTTTGTCTTGATTCTTGACGAGATTTTGGCAGTTGCTTCTAGTAAACATAACACAGCCACCTATATGTTGTGACCCGTTCAACTACTTCAAGTCCTCAGATCTCTTGTGCTTCGTGCAAATTCCTGCATGCACTATACTATAGCAGTTCTAGTTCTGACTGCGGTTCGAACCTGACAGTCTGATTCAAAGTCACATCAGGGGGAACTGAACCGTTTAAGTAAGTCCGATGGTCCATAGTTCAAGGACGACTTACGGAATTCTTGGACCTCTTCCGAACCTTTTGAACCAATTGTTGTACACATACCGCAAGTACAACTGGAAGAACCCGAGATGTATGTCTGTTATTACAAAGGACACCAGCTCGTCCAATTAGACTGGTGTAAACTCGAGCCAGCAAGTTCGCTCTGCGGGACTTGCCGGAGAGACTAAACGCTAATATTTTTCCCATGGCTAAATTCAGCTTACATAATTCAGCCTAGGCTTGTTTTCAATTCAACATCATTCATCTTCTTCTGATATATATCACCACGAATAGCCGTCGGCTCGGTGTCGTAGGCAGGTTAGGCGTAGGCTTCAGCAGGCAGCTTTCTGCCATTGCCTACCTACAGCGTGATGGATTGAATTCCATTACTTTTCAACAAGTTGCTGTGACCTTTTGAAAGGACCGCTCACGCTCGTTTCTACCTCTCGCCATTCAGTGGCACTCCGAACCACAGCCCGAAATCACTCGGTTCGGTTGCTTGTTGGGAGAACCTGGCCGGCACCACCGCTGAGTTGCTTTCACTGTTCAAGTGTCCTTCGTCATGTCGCCATGCTGCCTGACTTCGTAGAGTCCCAACTTATCCGATATAACATCTGTGTGGTATCCGTGACCCCGATATCCCATCTATCCCTTATCGTGTTAATACCCGACCTCAGGGCTCGCGCCCTGCTGCCATCACTTGGTATTTGCTTGGTATCCTTCTCGGTAATGATTAAAGACTTTTATTGCTTATACGTCTGTCCCGTTGTGATACTAAGTTTTGGAGTACGACATTTGTGGGCTGTGCACTCCATTGTTGTGTATCGCGCACTCAGTAGTGAATTGCGCTAATATTAAAGTTCGTTTTGCAGCGTCAGATGAAGAGACTTTGGTAGCTTGAGCGATGCGAGAAGTGTTGAATTCAAGTAATGGCTATGTGAAAGTGATATACGACAAGAGTGTATCAAAGAGAAAATGTGAATTTGTTAAAGGATGACACTGCATGTGAAACCGAGTACTTAGCGGTGTCGTAATTCAAGATGTTGCCCGCAACCGGTCACGGTCTTTCCTTGCATCGAACCCTAACAGAGACATGGCCAGCCGCCGCTCGCGTCGGGTTGGCAGTGCTTATCATACGGCAGTCTCAAAGACTACTGCGTCTGTCATAAGGTTCGAGTCCTCTATATTTCTTGAAGTCAAGGGTCAAGGTTGAAATCTTTTCTTCAAGCATAAACGTACTAGGCTGAGTTGCAGTCGCGTAAACATTCTGGCTGCCGAGCACGCGGTGCCAACTCACCGTCATCGAAGAGATAGAAGGCATTACCCACTTCTGCTAAAAACGGAAGATTGTTGCTCATAAACAGGTTTCAAGATAACAGGACGTTCGTGCAATGGCTAGTACCCCGGCACGCTTGACCACTCGAGCTCTTCCTGGATTTGCCTCAGTCTCTCACTAGTGTTTCTCCCTCAGCATCGCCAATTGACTGATTCGCCCGTGTTTCACTCCCTTTCCCTTTCCGGAGGCCCGAGATTGCGAACTACATATCTGGTTCTTGTGGCCCGGCACAGGGCGCCCTCTCTCGAGGGCCTTGACCGGATCCTGTAAAACTGTCGAACGTAAATATATGGAGCGGCCTCCGCATTGCACGGAACTCACATGATTACGCCCCTTGGTACTCTTCGAGTTTTATGTGTTCGCTCACTCTTCTGATATGAGGTCGGTTATCACCAGGGTACCCACGCCCGAGCTCGTCTTTTGCGCATGTGATATGGTCAATTGGGAAACCGGGATACTAACATACTCGTTCGTTCATGTTCGAGTCTTCTTCGGGATATCCACTATCTTAGCACCGCTCACGAGACCAGCCTCTTATCTCAGGCAAAGCAAGCCAACGGTAATGCATTGATGTCCGTTGAACCTAGTAATGATGATGTTTTCTTTTGAATAAAACAGCAAAGGTTATGGGCTAGTATGTCAGGGTCGATGTCACTTTGACTCCAGTGAGTTTCACGGTAACCGGTTTCAATCCGGTTTAGCGCAAGTTGGTTTGCCTTCTCTTAGCCCACACTCTCGCCACTACTTCGCCTTATCACATAAGAATAATTCTCAGTGATATCTTATCTAAAACACGTTTCTGCAAATGCAGGCTGCAGCGTGCCCATTTACTCTCGTATTTATCAATTTATGATAACCTAATAATTACACCTTTTTTTCCTACTGGCCTATAAGAAGGGCACGCTTCAACCCCCAGTAGCCTATCAGCCTCAATACTTCCGTGCTCTTGTCCTATATGGCTCCCTCTGCCTCCCCTGCAACCGCCACGACGGTATACACTCCCGTGACGATAAAGTCTACCAAGTTTAAACACCCCCTAGACCCCTTGACCCCAGATGAGGTACTACTACTTGATTAGCCTGTCTTCAACGTGTCCTCATTCCCTCTTCTAGATCAATGCAGTGTCTCTGGCGATCCGGCTTTACACTACCGCAAATACACCAATCAAAGCCGTCCGCTTCATCACTTGCACTCTTGTCCCACCTCCGAAAAGGGTCGTCCTCGCGGCGTTAGGAATCCCTCTCACACCGGGCGGCAAGCCCGAAGCGCCCACTCCGATCGTGAGGAAAGCCGAGAGTGATGTACGTATTCACAATGTAGTTAACCTTGTTCTAACTGGCGACCGGCTTTCATAGTTCTTGGATGTGATCAACGGGTTCGTTATTTTGCACAATTAATAGTGATCACACGACAACTCATTGTCATATAGGGGTACATTTAACGCCATCCTGTCTTTTGAAGATGGCACGTGGAACGTCGACACCTGCGAATTAGTTGCAGAAGGTTCAGAACCTCAGATTTCTCCAGAGGAGCTTGCTTTCTGTGAGCATGTCGTGCGCAGAGATCCCACAGTTCAAGCCCTCGCGAAGGAAGTTGGTAAGTGTCGACCGGGTGTGACCTGGGATTCTGCTCATTGTCTCATAGGAGTGCTGCCCGAGCAAATTTATGCTGACGGCTGGGCTATCGGCTACGATGACCGCTTCCCGAAGCACACTCGCTTGCAACAAGCTTTCGTCTTCGCTCGTTACTCTGAGCATGAGAACCTTTATGCCCACCCCTTGGTCAGTTCTTTCATTCACTTGCTGAACTTGTCGACTTAAGATATGTGAATACAGGACTTTGTTGTAGTCATCGACTCACTCGCAGAGAAGGTTGTCCAGATTGACTTTCCGCCGACCTACAAGAGGGCCAAGGATGGTTCTATAGAGTTGAGCGTCTCGAGTACGCAACCGTGCCCGTTGTCCGAGGACTCTTTCACCGAGTCAAAACGAGAGCGCATTCCACCTCCTGTCAAGTCTTACGATTTCCTACCGGATCTCCTCCAGTCGGACCCGGCTCACAAGCCTCGTGATGATATCAAGCCTCTTCACGTTCTCCAGCCCGAGGGCGTGTCATTTAAGATGGATGGCAATGTTCTCGAGTGGCAAAAGTGGAAGATGCACGTTGGTTCGTCATTTCCAATATTTAGCCTTATTGTCCATCTAAGGTGACATTCATGCAGGATTCAGCCATCGCGAGGGTGTCGCTCTTTCGACTATTACATATAACGACGATGGCGAAATCCGTCCTGTCATGTATCGTCTGTCGCTTGCAGAGATGGTTGTTCCATATGGCGCACCTGAGTTCCCTCATCCTCGCAAATTCGCCTTCGACAGGTGAGTAGTCTCCTAAACAATTGTTGATAGGTGTCTTAAGTTATTCTAGTGGTGAATATGGCATGGGGACGATGGCAAACGAGCTTTCCTTGGGCTGTGATTGCCTCGGACAGATTCACTACCTCGTACGTATCCATGACTGTCACTCTGCGATGTGTCTTACCGATCCTCTAGCCTGGCGCATACGTCACACACTCTGGGACTCCATTTATAATCAAGAACGCGATTTGTATTCATGAGGAAGATGCTGGTGTTCTTTGGAAGCACACTGACTATCGTCCCGGTGGTCGTCATCAGACAGTTCGCAGCAGGCGTCTTGTCGTCAGCATGGTCTGCACGCTTGCAAACTACGGTACGTTGACTGGGACGCAAATCTGGCTTGTGGTGGCGGCTAAGGTTCCTATTGTCATCAGAGTACATCTGGAACTATTATTTCTACCAAGACGGTAACATTGAGCTTGAGATCCGTCTTACCGGAATTCTTCAGGTGTATGTCGCTGGCCAAGACGAACCCAACCCTTACGGTACGACTGTTGCTCCGAATATCAACGCACACAACCACCAGCACGTGTTCTCCGTTCGGGTCGACCCGATGATCGATGGCCTCTACAATTCCGTCGTCGAGTCCGACGTCATCCCCCTCAGTGCCCCCACTGGCTCAAAAGAGAACTTCGCAGGAAATGGTTTCGTTGTGAAGGACAAGGTGCTCAAGTCTCAAGTGCAAGACGGCGCGCGCGACTTCGATTGGGCTCGTGAACGTCGTTGGCGCATCATCAACCCAGCACGGACCCATGAAGCATCAGGCAAGCCTGCAAGTTATAATATCATGATGAAGGGAGGTGTGCTTCCACTTATGGCGCATACTGACTCCTGGGTTGCTCGTCGTGCTTCATATGCTCACAAGACGTTGTGGGTTGTAAGAGATAAGGAGGGTGCAGATGGTAGCAGGATGTGGCCAAGTGGAAAGTACGTCCCTCAGACACGTGAGGAGCCTGCGGACTCTGTTGGCGGATGGGTCAAAGATGGAAACGGAAGCATCGAGAACGAGGACATTGTGCTCTTCCTGACTGTCGGTGCGTCGGTGCTCTTGCTCACATTCTTTGATCATCGGATGAACGATATCCCCACCTCTTTGTAGGCACGACTCACATTCCTCGCCCTGAGGATTGGCCTGTGTGAGTACCGCTCACTGCATAGAGGAGTCCAATCATTAACTCTCCCATAGCATGCCAGTTGAGCACGTTAATTTGTTGTTCAAACCTAACAATTTCTTCACGAAGAACCCGAGCATGGATGTTCCAGGAACAAACGATTCGATGAGCAAGCCAGCCTTCAACGGAGCGAATGGCGCCAACGGCACAACCGGCGCCTGCTGCTCGTACTAATCTGATGCCACTCACCCGACATTTTCTTGGTTCTGCGTACTCGAAGGACACCAGTGTATAACAAATTTCTCATCGCTATCGTCTGCCCATGCATGTATCAGATATCTCGAGTACCTAGTATGATTACTCGGACAAAGATCCGAGCGTTTAATTCGCCTCCCACTGTATTACCTATGCTTACTTGGATTCCAAGCTCTTAATACGATTTACTGCTGTCATCTGTGATCTGGCGAGAATGAGGGAAACTTGAGATTCGATGACAAGGTAAACTTGCCTTGGGAGTGGATATCCACATGTAAGCGTTTTCGCGCGCGAGTGCGCGACCCTGGCCATAGGTGCATCCCTGAAGTCCTCCTCAAAAACTAAGTCCTTGCACCGTCGTCGGTCTTTTCGCATCCTCTTCTAATTTCCACACTGGTTTCTGCTGATCCGCACTTTGAACACCACCGTCCTCAGTAGCATCTGCATCGACCGCTCTCAACGTAGGTTTCACACCAAGTGATGCGCACAACGCCTTGTACCGCGATCGAATCTGGCGCTGGAGCTTCGAAACATCGACCTCTTCCATATCGCCAGACGCTATTGCAGCAGGAGAAGGATTCGTCTTCGGAAATTGTGATACGAGATCAAGCAGATGCTTGATATGGTGCACCGCGCGTCTGCAAACATCGCGATGAGGAATGAATGATGTTAGACGAAATCACAAAACGCACTGGTCGTCGTGTCCATGCTTTGCGTATATCGCTTTCCAGGTATTAGCGAACCCTTCGTAAAATCCGATCTCTTCCCAGATCTCGAAGCCTTTTTCGCGCCCGAGGGCTCGACCTTCGATTAGGCCGTGGATGCGCCCGTGCGCAAAGCCGTCGGTGTACCCGGCGTCGTAGAACCTGGGACTTGCTCTTTAGAGGGATTCGTTAATCACGAAAACAATGAGGCCAACGTCTGTTCCAAGTCTACGAGTGCTTCGAGATCAAATTCATCAGCCATGTTAGCTAGAGGGATCGATGGTAAAAAGGCCGCCTTGGGTTGTTTGGCAATGCCTTGGAACCTAATTGATACAAATAAACTCAAATCTCCTTTTGAATGGAGGACGCAAGTGTTTCAGTTGTCGGAATAGTACTAGAATTATATACTTAGACTCTGCAAGAGCTGATGTTCCTACGAAGCAGAACGGATACTTCCCACTACTCTGTCACCTCCGGATTTGCATGATTTTCCACCTTTGATTACATACTGATTATGTCGTCTTTTCGCACCCTGTCCAGACCGGGCCTGAGGCTGTAAGATTCTAAACCGCATTCAGGACGGTTTTGAAGACTACAGCCTCAGGGAAGGATCTCAAGGACTAGGGCCGGTTGAAATTGCGCGCAAAACACAGGGGTAGTCCAAGATGTCATACGTAACAATATATATGAGAAATTGTAGACATAAAGTGACTGGTATATATAGTGAGTAAACGCAAATAGGGAACAAACAAGCAGCTACGGTGTCCAATGGAATCTTGTGTCGTCACCGCGTCGTATGATGTCATGAATGGTCGAAGTAAGCGTCTTGAGTGCGAGAAAGGTCAACAAGTATCTCGAGGACACACATCACGTGGTGCTTAAGCTTGATCCCTTGCTTACATAGGACTTGCTCGGGTATGCGATAGGCTGGATGTTCAACATGATTTGAAAATAGCTGAAGCTTAAGCTTAGTAAGCGCTCGAGCTTCACTAAAAACCTGCAGCGACATACCGGTGAGTGACATTCACAGAAGGTTAATTAAGCTGTTACTTACCTCCATGCCAAGTTCTTTTTTGCTACAATAAGCTTTGTTCAAAGATGAACAGCTTGCGAATGGATCATCTCTTCATATCAAATATCAAAGATGATCCGCCTAGTGTAACAGTAGGTATGGAACCTCTGAGTGGTTCATTACGTCGCTGGTTACTGGGACTAATGACGAAAGGTAATATAGTTGTGTCAACAAAATATTTGCCATCTAACTGTATTCTTTTTCACCTCCCCGCTGAACTTTATAGGTTTCTTCACTACTAGTTTGCCGCCTGGCATTTTCACTCTTTTCTCTTTCATTCGTTGACCACACCACAGCTGGTTCATCTCCATTTCCCCCCCAGAGAGATGTGGATGTCTGCGCTGCTGTCAGTGCTTGGTATAGCATTGCAGGCCCGGGTGTGGTGACTGCTCAAGATGGCTCCATATCGGGTCTGACCAGCAGCTCGTCTGCTGCTGGGTACTTGTGCGACCCTAGTTAATGTCAGTTGCCCAACTGCAATTGTGCTAGCATGCCCCAGGTGGCCTTTCTCCAGTACATTTTATTCTGTTCTCGTGTGTCACTTCTGACATTCGGCTTTACAGTCAGACGTACCACAATTTGTTGTCTTCACTGCTGACGATGCCATTCAGTTTTATACTCTTGAAGCTGTCAATCAGTTCCTTGCTCAATGACAGAATCCAAAAGGTTGCCCTATCAAGATGACCTACTTCACGTCTCTCAACTATACCAACTATACGCTTGTCACCGATTGGTACGTTGCTGGAAATGAAATTGCTGATCATACGTATGTATATTGTTGTAGTCCTTCGTGCTTTTAATCATTGGCTTTAGGAGGACACATGACGGTTCACCTCCAGCAGATGAGATCAACGGAAACATTATTGCTCTCAACGCACTTGCTGGTATTCCTCTTGATGTCATCCAAGGTTTCCATGCTCCTTACTTGAATTATACTGCCGAGACTTTGCAGCTCCTTGCGAACATTGATTTCATGCATGATTCTTCCTCTGCCTCTTTGATTCCTGTCACAGACCCAGGTACCGATGCGTACTGGCCTTACACACTTGACAATGGTCTTGCAAATGACTGTCTGACTGTCGAGGGTATATGCAAGGTCCTGCCTAAGATTCCTGGTCTTTGGGAGATTCCAATGTATGCATTCTTTGACAACCTCGGGATTGATGGTCCGCATTTGATGGATATGGCAAATGGGGCCAGTTCTGTCAATGATGGTGCTACATTTGAAGACATTCACGGATCATTACACTGGGAATAGGCAACCAATTAGTCTCTACACCCATCCCATCCATCTTTTGGTGTGTTCTCTCCATTCTACGATACCTTAATATTGACTAATGTTATACTTATATATAGACCACTTATCCTGGTGTTGATCCCCCAAACAGCACAATTCAGATGACAAACGAATACCTAGATTGGGTTCAGATGCAGCAGGATGATGTCTGGATCATTTCAAACAAGAAGCTTCTTGCTTGGGTCAGAAACCCTGTACCCGTCTCAGAGCTAGATTCGTTTGAGCCTTTGAAGTGTTCAACTCCCCAGGTTGACCCATCTCTGAAATTTGCAATGGTATTCCTCAGAACGAAGCTGGCCTCCTGGAGGAGTGTGACTTCCATGACTTTCCTTTCTTCACTTGCATAAGTCATCCGTTCATAGTGTGGTATTCATTTAGACTTGTCGCGAATTAGTATGGTTGCCCACAAGTAGAGGTGTCCCCTTCAAACCCGAACCCACCGCAGCAAGTCCCAGCAGGCCAACAGATGAGATACAGATGTAACTAATTTTTTCCTGTCATCTATTACCCTCTGCTGAAGATGTTTCATAGTGCCTTCTAACTGCTCAACACCTTTCTGGAATCGCACCTTGGACCAGTACCAAGTGGCACCCCAACTAGGACCCCGGAAATCAAAAACTTCCAACATCGTGCCTAACAGCGCCCTCGATGCCCTTCGGCACCAAAAGTCCTTCTCCAAACCAGTTTCAAGTGATATATAGACCTTACTAGCTTCACATTTAACATCCCAGTACAAAATTCCACTGCACAAGATGCCAGTGGATGAGCAAGTAGACACTGCCACCACGCGGACAAGCTCAAGAAACAAAGAAAATCTACTCCTTAGACTGTCTAATAGATCAATTCCCGAACTAATAAGTAATCCTTCAAACCCCTCAAAAGTAACAGATGCAGCAACTGCAAGAGCCGAACTAGTCAGCAAGGGAATGTTGATCCCAGCAGCTGGAGCATCCATTGAAGACTTGACGACCACACTCTTTGAATTCACAATCAACACCCCAGGAGTTACACAATTGCAATGAGACATGCTAAGAGCAAGCACTATCTTACTGGGATTAGCAGATTACGAACTGAAAGCAAAGAAAATTGCAGAAATCACCTCCTACCACATGGTAGGAACTATCGAACGACTCGAGAAAGTGGTCGACTCTTTCATGGCATCCTCCCCTCAACTGGCAGCCATGGCCACAGCTACGGAAATGATAAAGAAAAATGCTGAAGACATAACGAAACTTAGGACCACTTTGGTGGAAACCGAAGCAACACATCCACTACCCAATACACCAGCCAACCCGCATTCATACAGCACAGCCGCTCAACAGAATGCATCAATCCCTGCTCCAATTTCAGCAGCCTTAATCAGAGCAGCCATCAAAGACCATCAGATCTTACTCAAACCCCTATCGGTGGCACAATATATGAACCCAATGAAAACTCCGCAGACATCACTAAGAAGTTTCAACAGACTCTATCTGCAGTTCAATCCAATGGTTCCCCAAACCTCCAAATCAAGGCCACCACCTGTCTGCGAAATGGAGGCCTCATCATCGAACTGACCACCACAGAAGCTGCAAATTGGATCCACCTCCTGGAAAACAAGGTAAAATTCACTGACATGCTTGACTCACCAATTTCTATCAAAACACGTAGATTCTCCATCATAGTCCCCTTTCTCTCGGTTACCTCAGACATCGAAAACGGTCCTTGGCTTAGAGCAATAGAAACAGAAAACTACCTCTTGGCAGGCTCTATTGAAGCAGCAGGGTGGATCAAACCAAAAAATCAGAGGTCAACAGACCAAAGAGTAGCGCATGCAATCTTCCATTTTACTGACCCCACAGTGGCCAACACCACCTTACAAGATGGCATCTACATCAATCAAGAGAAACTACACCCATGTAAAGACAAACATGAACCAGTTCATTGTGTCAAATGTCAACTTTGGGGACATGTGGCCAAGGAATGTAAAGCTGTGAACGATGTATGCGGTACTTGCGGAAAGAACCACCGGACCAATATCTGCAATGCCTATTGCACCCTCTTTTGTGTCAGCTGCAACTTGCACAACCATGCAAGTTGGAATATAAATTGTCCAGAGTTTGAGAATCGCTGTACAGGAATCAACACTAAGCTCCCAGAAAACTCCATGCCTTACTTCCCTACTGATGAGGACTGGACTCAGGTCATGCTACCCCCAAAACCAGCTCCCTACCACAAACCAGCTGACCAGCCCATCGTCGATCAAAGGCCAACCTTCCGACAGACCAACCTCACATTTGAAACCAACCCGCCAACTGAAAACAGAAGATTCTATGGAAGACCGTCAAGAGGTGCACCCGCTCACTTTGGTCACTCCCGCCCACGTGCCTTCACTCCATCCGGTTCGAATTCCATCCCAATCCCTATGGGAGGGGGCAAGAAACACCCCATGCCATCAACTCAAATATCCTTAACATACCCAGCCTCAAATGCTCCTGTAATCGCAAAACCTCCACCTCCCCAATCAAACTCCACATCCACATCCCCTTCGCCATTGCTTTCACCTTCGAATCTTCCTCCCCCCTCATTGAGCCCCTCAAGCCCACGGACCTCTACCCCCCCTCATGTATGAACAACGGAACGACTCAACTGACTACACTACGTGTCTGGCAACAGAATCTCAACACCTCTCTCATAGCCCAACATTCCCTTCTCAACAGCCCCATTGCTAACAATTGGGACGTGATCGCATTACAAGAACCACACATAAATCAAATGAAAAACACTATATCATCACCCTACTTTCATGCTGTCTACCCAACCTCCCATTTTTCTTCTCCCAAAACTACCTCACATGCCATCACCCTAATTTCCAAAGTCTTTGACACAAACTCATGGCAGCAAATCCCGTTCCCATCCCCTGATGTGGTAGTCATTCAATTCCTTGGACCATTTGGACGCTGTACAATCTTCAATATCTATAACGACTGCACTCGTATGAAAACTCAAGAAACCTTAACGACATTCCTCAAACGTGAGATCACCCAAATTCGACCCTCAGCTGACGATCATATGATCTGGCTGGGAGACTTTAATTGCCATCACCCCCTATGGGACGAGGACCGAAACACGCAATTATTCACTAACCATTATCTTAATGCAGTGCAACCACTCCTTGACCTCATAGCAGATTATGGAATGATCATGATGTTACCTAAAGGTTTGCCAACCCTCCAATCCTCCAGTTCAAAGAACTGGACTCGTCCGGACAACATATTTTGCACTGACCACACAGGAGAGTCATTCATCAGCTGCACCACCAACCTCGCGCTTCGAGGCCCAGCAATGGATCATGTCCCCATTCTCAGCATACTTGAGTTAGCAATCCCTCAAGCTACTACGGAAATCAAGCACAACTTCCGTGAAACAGATTGGGAGGAATTCGAGAGCAACTTAAAACTCGAGCTGGCTAAGATTTCACCCGCTCAACCATTAGCAACAATTGACGAATTCCAAACAGCGGCCTGTAATCTCACGTCCTCCATTCAAACCACCATCAAACAAGTTGTCCTGAAATCCAAACCGAACCCCCACTCTAAAAGGTGGTGGACTAGAGACCTGACCATGATGAGATGAGAAGTCACAAAACTCAGCCATTTGTCATACCGCAACAGAAGCTTCACTGACCATTACAGCTACAAGGAACATCACATCAAACAGAATCAGTATGCAGAGGCCATCAAGAAAATCAAGAGAGAACATTGGACAGACTGGCTCGAGAACCTCACAGGTAATGAAATTTGGACAGCTAACAAGTATCTCACAGCCTCAGCTGGAGACAGGGGTCTTTCAAAAATCCCCACACTCAAATGTGCAGAGGGCAGTACGGCAGGCACCAACGAAGAAAAGAGCGCAGCCCTAGCAAAAGCTTTCTTCCCTCCACCACCCGCAGTGTCTTCAGTACCCAAAGACTTTGTATACCCAGAGGCAGTCCCAACACCAGCACCATTGACTTCCGATCAACTTCAACGTAGCATCCTAAAGTTGAGCCCATACAAGGCCCCAGGCCCTGATGGGATTTGTAATGCAGTTTTGATTTGTTGCGCTGACATATTGTGCCCATACCTCCTCCATCTTTTTAGGGCAGTCTTCACTCTCAAAGTGTATTATGACCCTTGGCGCGATTTCACGACTGTAGTTTTGTGCAAACCAGGCAAGCCAGATTACACCATCACTAAAGCTTACAGACCAATTGCCCTCCTCAACACAACCTGCAAGTTACTGATCGCTGTAATGATGGTCGCGGTGCTGGGCTCGGAACCAGGCAATCCAACACCTATGTTCATACCATTCCCCGACCTCCCTTGACCTTCCGAAGGCCACGCGCACTTGTCCAAACCTTCCGCAGGCAGTTCTCATGTTCCGAGACCCGTCCAAACCTCGCGAGTTACCATACCATGTCCTATCCTCGTCCTTTTGACTTCGCTGGTGCGTTTTCTTTTATTTTAACTATATGTTAACTACGTCTTAGTGCTACATGGATAACAATCCCATCGGCATCCTGTCAGGAGTCTCGGAATACGTATAAGCAGTACACATCACGGCTTATTACATGTATACTTGCATTCTTGCATGCCTCGCGGCTTATTACATAGGTTCGGACTTGCTTATCTCGCTACTAGTTTCGCCTATGGATTCCGGCCTCTCATGGAAGTAGGATATAATCTTGCTTGCTGGCTACTGATAGGACACTTCACTTCCCATACTTCAAATAGTAATTAGTAGAGTCACCTCGGTATAATTGTAAACTGCGCAATTGATCCTTGTTCATTCAGAACTGATTGTCTGGCTAGACCGCTGCCAATTTCGCACTTTGTTTATTCTTGAGTCCCGATAGATTAGCATTGTTCCAGACTTCGGACGTTGCGCAAAGTCTTATACTGTTATTCGACATACCGACATACCGACACATCGACACACCGACATATATAGACCTTCGGACAGCCTTCGCAAGCCTCGGAAGGCATCGCACTACTT
The DNA here is from genome assembly GCF_016758785.1 of Suillus bovinus. NCBI lineage: Eukaryota > Fungi > Basidiomycota > Agaricomycetes > Boletales > Suillaceae > Suillus > Suillus bovinus. The sequence continues at coordinate 357,608 of NW_024542072.1, forward strand.
CGGACAACACTTTTGCAGCCTTGGACGACCTTCGGTCGCATCGGACAAGTTTCTTGGTACTTCAAAAGTAGTCTCAGAACTATGGATGAGATTAAAGAGGTTTTCTTCCAATATCTTGTCTACTCTCTAACTGTATAAGACTTCCCTTGCATTATCAAGGTAGTTCTTAGGTTGTCTCTTGGGACGAAGCATACTCGCATCTCTCAGGACTAGGGACTCACATTCAGTAGAGCCCAGCCCAGATCTACTCTTTACACCGCCATAGTAGCCGACCAAATGACATACCTATTAGAACATCATGAACTCCTCCCCAGCACACACTTCGGCGGACAACCTGGTCACTCCACCACGGACTCTCTCCATCTTCTTGAGGCAACCATTAAAGACACATGATGTCAAGGCAAGGTAGTATCAGCTCTATTCCTGGACATCGAAGGTGCCTTCCCCAATGCTGTAACAGACCGTTTGTTACACAACATGCGCACACACCGGCTCCCTGAATCTTTAGTTCAATTCATGGAACACTTACTAACAGACAGACGCACTCAATTGAAATTTGATGGTCACCTCTCGGATTGGATCCCAATCACCAACAGCATCAGTCAAGGAGACCCACTTTCAATGATTTTATATATTATTTATGACTCTGACCTAGTTAATATAGCAGCAGGCCGCATAAAGAAAGAACAAACCTTGGCATTTGTAGATGACATGGCATTCATTGTGAATCAGTAAAGACTTCCACAAAACACACGCCATTCTGAAGGACATGTTGGAAAGAGAGGGAGGAGGTTATTCATGGGCACTAGCCCACAACTCTAAGTTCGAAACATCTAAGTTTGCACTGATGGATTTTTCTATGAACTCAGCGAAAGATCGTCCACCTTTGATCACACGTGGCACCACAATTACACCAACGGCTACACACAAATTCCTAGGAGTCATTTTGGACCAAGCGTTAAGATGGAAAGCACACATAGCTTATGCCATCGCAAAGGGAACAGCATACATCTTACAGCTACATCGTATCTCTTCTACCTCTACAGGCATGCCTCTCTCGTTGATGCGTCAATTATACCTTGCAGTAGCCATGCCCAAAATGTTGTACGCAGTTGACCTCTGGTTCCGCCCCATATTCATTGGCAATAACGACAAGCAGCAATTTGGATCTATTGGAGTAGCTCATTGTTTAGGCCAGGTACAAAGATTGGCTGCATTGAGCATCACGGGCGCAATGTGTTCCACAGCCTCCGACACATTGGAAGTTCACGCGAAACTGCTCCCAACAGAACACAGGATGCAGAATCTCTGTTACCAAGCAATGATATGCCTAGCAGCCCACCCCAAGTCCCACCCATTGCACGAACCAGCCCAGAAAGCAGCCAGGAAATATGTTAAATGACACTGCTCCTCTCTACACCATCTATTCCATGCCTCCCAACTAAACATCACCTCCATCGAAACCATCACCCATAGCAGACATCCACCCAATGACCAAAACTCCTACACCATCAACATAGCCGAATCAAGAGAGCAAGCTATAGCAGAGCACGATGCTAATACTGACAATATCAAAGTATACTGTGATGGTTCAGGGATAGACGGTCAAGTAGGAGCAGCGGCAGTTCTCTATAGACAAGGCCGGCATCGTCCAAGCACATTAATATACCATTTGGGCTCCATCGATGACCACACTGTATACAAGGCGGAATCAGTAGGACTGACACTAGCGGCACAACTCCTCTCGATGGAAGAGGACATCACATACCCCATCTCAATTTACATCAATAATCAAGCAACAATAAGATCCGGTGACATGTTTTCCATCAAACCAGGCCATTACCTGATAGATCATTTTCGCAGCACAATAAAAGATTTGAAGAAAGCCAGTAAGGACCGCAACTTCAAGATTAACGTCCATTGGATTTCAGGACACGACGGAGTAGTGGGCAATGAGAAGACAGATTTAGATGCAAAGAAAGCTGCAAAGAGCCGAGGAGACAGTAGTGCCATACACCGTCTTCCACCTTACCTGTGTAAAGGTGTCCTACCAAGCAGCATATCTGCCCTGAAACAAGCTCAGTGCCATGAATCCTCAGAGAGATGGGGTAGAACCTTGTCCAAATCCCCCCACTACACATGAACCATCGAAGTTGACCCCCACCTCATGGCAGCAAGTAATTCGTTCATTTCTCTTGTTCAACATCTACTGAAACGTCACATCAGCCTCCTACTGTGGCTCCATACTCGCCATATTTCTCTCAATCAACATCTGCATCGCATTGGGAAAAGCGCCTCTCCCAATTGCCCTCACTGCAAAGGAGCCCTCGAGACAGTACAGCATTACCTTCTGCTATGCCCCCATTATGCACATGATCAACACATACTCACCTCCATCCTTAGAAGACGAGCATCCTCTATAATGTACCTGCTCACCAATGCTAAGGCCTTAGCGCTGCTCATTTGTTTTGTCAACAGCACTGGCAGATTCAAGGCCACCTTCGGTGATGTTCCCCCCACTTCATGCTGAAATTCAGATAATAATTCATACCCAAATTCAGATCTTTAACACATGCACTCCTTTCAAGACTACCCCATCACCATCTTCACTCGTCAAACACAGGGCAACAGGTGTCATTCAACGACCCATCTGGAGATTCAGACGCAAAGAGACTCAGGAGAAGGACGGACAGGGACAGAACTTTCGTTGTAGAGATACACGGTACAGAAGGTTCTATCAGCAGCACACCGTGCTGAATCCATCTTACCTCTTACTTTCTTTCCGCACTCCATTTACTCCCTTCATACAAAGATTGCTTCAGCGGTCCGAGTACTTGTATATCCCCAACACATGACAGGCCCCTCACAAACACAAACTGTATCAATATGGCCCCGTGGAGTAGCAGACTCATGCATCTGAAATGGCCGGCAGGAACAGCGGACTGGCAGAGGTCAACCCTTTGTCAGGGCATTTGCAGAGTAGGAGACACGGTGGGGGACACAGGTGTCCCCCTTTCCTAGTTAGAAATGTCCTACATAGGGTACTCTACCCCAACTGGACAAAAATTTGATTCAAAAAAAAAACACCTTTCTGGGATCCCATTGCTGGGTCATGCCTGTGTAAATCCTCGGATTGCGCATTCACTGATAACTCACAACCTATCGGGGTAAGTCACACTCTGAAGCTATGCAGCTCGCTTTGACTAGCTTTCTTTGTTTAGCCCAACGGCGCCAACTTAACTGGCAGTGGAACTGGAGGAGATGGATTTGACGGTTCCAGTACACTGACACCCACATATATCAACTTTAATGGCACCAGCCCCATTAAGTCGTGGAGTGGCAGTCTCGTTGGCATGATGAGCACTTTAGCTGTGGGCACATTCGGCATCGCAATGGGATGGGTTTTGGTTAACGTCTGAGCATGGATTTTTCAAATGCTGACACTTGATGATACTCACTGGACATGTGTTTACGATCATTGTTTTTATGATGGGCTTTGTTGACTTTCTCATCTCCCTCAATTGTGCGTAGCTTAACTTTGATTAATGGTTAACTCGTTGATAGCTCAATGCATCAGGGAAACGTAATGATTTGCTACAAAGTGCTTTGTAGCACTCTGTAACACTCTGTAGCACGATACTTCCCGCTGATGCTGATAGCTGGCACCATTCATAATATAGCACATTACTTGTTCGGTTCATTACTGCTCATGTCATACTTGATGCCAGATGAAGAAAAGTGAACTGACGAGTCCTTGCCACATGACTGAATTACGACATAACCCCCAGGTCTCGAAGCTTCGAGAGTTGAGACTCGTCATTTAAAACCTAACGTATTAGGCATCAAGTCAAAAGTTCAATTAACACTCATGGGATATGGAGCTACTAGGCAGGTATATTGTAATATTAGACAGATATTGTTCATTAACATTTCCACTGCAACATCAGTAAATTCACTAATTCCTTAATTAGCTTTCCCACCGCTTGCCGCACTTAATTTTGACTTAGCTAAATATATTCACTTGGCTTTTTATTTGATAAGTTGAATTAAGGAAGCACGTGGTTTTCAATCGGCAACAAGCAGCACAAGAACGACAAGCAAGATCAAGCCAAAACAAGCACTGCAAGTTGATTGCAAGCAACATAACATTGCCGATATACTACTACCACTAAGATCTAAAACTCTAATCTCGTCATCTAAACCAACATCTCAGACACAATCAGGTGCATCTTTCGGTGATAGTATCGCCCACTGGGATCCGTGAATTCAGCCTCTTCATCTCCCTCGTCATCAACTGTTGGTCTCACAGTCTCTTCATCTCCCTCGTCATCGACTGTTGGTCTGTGGCTGGGATACCTTGGAGGTGATGACTGGGGTGGGGGGTCAAAATCAGGAGGGGGCGACACAAATTCTCGAGGGGGAGGTGATGGCTGGGGTGGTAGAGGGACATCTTGAGGGTATGGTCCTGGAGCTGGTGTGACATTATTTATGGGGTGGTATGCATTTGTATGTTGTGTGAGACCTGAGCAATTTTTGAACCAGCGCGTGCAATTTGGAGCTGGACACTCAAACCAAAAGAGGTTGTGAGCACAGCGACCAGCAGCTTGAGGCATAGTATGGGGTAGTTGTAACACGGGATACAAGGAAGTGTAGTGCCTGGGCTGTGAAGTTTAGCGCCAATACCAAACCTAAACAATATCCCCCAAATTAGTGCTGTTGTCAAGGTCAAAATTTGGCCAACTCGCCTTAGTGAACATCAATATTATACCAGAAGTTCTGGTAAACATTGATATTACACCGAAACGGTTGTGGTGAATTTTCATTTGTCGGACTAAAACAAAACCACTTGAAGGCTCCCAAAGTCGGCAGACCGAAATCTGTAATATAACTAGTGGTAGTACTTGTATTGGTAGCACTAGCCAAGAGTACGTTAGGGTCAATGTCATATTCAGAGTCAGCTTTCTAGGCCAGAAATTTTCAAAAGAGTGACAAGACTCACGTTCAACTCGTCACCACTACCCTCCAATACCTTTAGTCTTCGAATCGTCCATCGAACAAATGTCTCAGCCAGCTTCACAGTGTATGGGAACCTGTCCTAAAAATGCAACTCAGCATCCAGGACGCATCGTGCTCGAGGCCGAAGGTCATGCAAAGAGACGTACCAAAGCTCAAATGATGGCTGACCAACAGCGCAAACTGGAGGCAAACCAGGCGAGTGAACAAGCTATACAAAAAGGGCATCAGCATATAGCAACTCTCCAGGAACAGATGGCAACGGACCAAGCTGCTGCACGTGTTGATGCACTGAAGCCTAAATGTCCCCATGCTCGCCCAATAGCAAAGGCTGCAAAGCCCTCGGCGACCTCTGAACAGAGTATGGCCAGTGGAGACGAGTGCCTTTAAGCCCCATTCATATCTGAGCCCTGAAACCAGATATTTAACAGGCCCTTCAGCGGTTGTCAGAATGGCGCAACAGCATCAGCACCACTGCCCTCGTTGTATTTGCAACATTCCTACGCTCACAGCCTGATCTCGAGACTGACGAAGACTACCAGCAATTTTCTGCGTGCCTACTTATCAAGAGCACATTCTTGTATGGGACAATTAAGGAGGATGGTAGTAAGCACATGGAACCATTTCAATCTGACCTTATCATGCAGGTGCTTGCGCAACATCACTGTGCTATTTCTGGTGCTCTCACCATTGTGCCAGGATTCACTACATTGCGACACGCGAAGGGGGCACTTGCCCTTGCCACTTCGGCGGCAGATATCTCCACCATATCTTTACACAGTTGACTCATTCTTTATTTTAGATGGAATGCGCAATCACACTTTTTGCCAACGAGGGCTTTCTACTGAGTTACATTGAAATCAACGGTTGAGGAAGGGCTTCCAAGGCCCCCCAGAAGCACAACAAGTCATCAGGCAATGAAAGTAGTGCTCTTTTGGCATTTTCGGATGTCAACTGGGGTGAGCCCACTAGGTCATACATGATATCCATCACTCACGCAGGAGACTTGGTCATTAGGAAGATGTGGGAGAGAGCTCAGAACCTTGGCACAAAGAGGCATGGTGCACGAAAGGTGGACGAGGAATCAGAAGATGAGCGCGCACTCATCTGCTAGTTGTCAGTGGTACTGTTCTTTTTTTTGTCATTTCATGTCTCGCAACTGATTACTAGTAGTATTATGACTCTTCCTGCAGTGTCATGATGTTAGGACTACTCCCTCGTGTCGCCGTCTCTCTGCTCAAGTCGCCACTTCAAAGCTTATCTCCATGCTGCTCCAATTCACTCATTTTCCCGTTGCTCCGAGTCATCTTTCCCTCGTTGCCCTTCCCTTGTCGCCACTACTACTACTAATAGTTTCACGCATTTTAAACTGTCACTAACCGTCACTATCCCGCTCTTTAATGTTTCTTTCTGCTACTTACCAGTACTTGACTGTCACTTGCTCTCACTTTAAATTAACTTGTCCGCTTGTCTCGCTATAAATGCAGTATTTGCCGCCGTTTTTTTCATGAACCAAGTGGGCACAAGCTCAAGCAAGTGGAAATAAGTAAAAAATAAGTGCAAAACAAGAGGAGGGATCTACTTGTTGAACTTGCGGCAAGTGGTTTTTACCGCCCTTGCCAAGGACTTAACTGCTTCATGTGGGAAAATAATTGACGGCAAGCGGCGGGAAAGCTAATTAAGGAATTAGTGAATTTACTGATGAAATTATTATTCAGATGAAGAGGTAAGTTCGAAATTGGGAGCAATTTTGGAGCCATGTGTGCTAGAACATGTCCGCCTCCGCAGCAATATCAAGCGATTGCAGCGTGATATACAGGCAACGAGACTCAGTGTATTTTACACTTGCAACGATGAGCTGTCACATTATGGCTAAGTGAACGAGGCAATGCACCGATTATGTGAATAATCCAATGTGATATTGGAAAGTAGTAACGAGCGCTACAATGGCGTCTAAAAACTCGAGTCACTGGCAGCAGATGCAGATACAAGTTCAAAACTTGATCTGAACAAGCCCGTCGTGGTTCTTCAATGTTTATTTACCTTCTGGATCTCTCGGAGCCAATAATGATCGCCGGCTCAATGTACATTGCAAGAGTCATCGAAGACTGTGATCCATGACCAGTCGAACGAAGGTGACGACCGGTCAAGAGTGATGAAAAAAGTGCTAAGGTCATCACTTACGAGGAGTCACAACTTTTGATTGACATGGACCATTGTTTATAAGGTTGGTTGTACAGTGCATGCACAAAGCACAAAGCCCATGCGGTTGGTGTAAATTCAATACAAGGTGCTAAATGTTACATCGCAAACTAAGTGGCGGAAGAAGAGGGGATACCTAGACGGCCTGCTGCTTTGGCACTAATGAATTGGTACGGGGGAAATGACCTGTATACTAATTTCATAATCCCGAGCCTACAATGCGGTCACATCATACCGTGGCTGTATTCAAACAGAGAACACGTACCCATGTCACAGTAAGCCGATCCTGTTCCAAGAATATACAGGAATCACCTGTCGGAAAAGGCGTGCGACAGACCGTTGCAATGAATGCACGACTCGAGAAGATATCTTTACCGAAGGAGTCAGTCATCTGCGACTTACAAATGCGGAGATCTGGCGAGTCAGGATCATTGATATCCGAACGAGCAAGGACTCGCTTATTGAAGTCCCAGATGTGCACATAGAAGTGACCCTCAGTGGCGAGCCGTTTCAGTCTTTGACCTGGATCAGGAATATAATCTTGGGGAAGGGCATAGGCCATTTTGCTGCCAAACACGCTGATACCGTAACGGTAGCTTTTGTGGTGCCGAAAGTAATGCGTATGTTGAGGTCCCCAGTCTGACTAAGGAATCTTGACGGGCATATCTGAGTGCAAGGCCATGTTAGAGAAAATGGCCATATCGATGACTAGGATAGCATTCCGCGCTTTGGAAAGATACTGTAGAACCATAATCTGCGACTCCAGGGAGGGCACATAGCTGGGCACGAGTCCTGGGCGTGCTGCTTTGCCACGGAATGATGGGTGGCCGTGGATAATGACTTGGTCCATGGGTAGACGGCGTCTCTTAGGAAGGTGATATGTAATTCGGCGCTGAGGCGCCCCATCGAGCCCTTGTAACGTGTACAAGTATATCGAATCTTCGGAATTAATGATGAGAAACTTCTGTTCGTCGATTGCATGGAAACCGTAACGGTGACAAAATGAGTCCTCCGGTTGACATAAAAAATGCTGCTTATGTTGAGCAGCAAGATTTTTCCAAACAGAGGGAACTTACGCTATATGCAAATCCCTTCCTCCAATCAATGACTTGTATGAACATGCCAGATACAAGCCGGTCATGTGCGTCCTCTAGCCAATAAACGACAAATACACGATCACCACAGATTATAGGCGGATGCAAAGCAGCATTGTAATAGCCAGGTGCATCAAAGGTATGTCTGCACTCCAAGGAAGCACACGCAGCATCTGGATGTGGACGCTGGGATGAAGCCAGTCGAAACTCTATGCAAAAGACACGGTGATCTTGTTCTGCACTAGTCGCAGAGCCATAATAAGGCTTAGAAACTACAACCATAAGATCCTGCAAAGGGTCGAAGGCATCATAGCACGGAGTCCAGTGTCGTGGATGTATATCATCGATAGACCACGTCCGGGAGTGTGTAGGATTCGTGTTGCAATCCTGAATGTAAAAATCGTCCACTAGATCGCCCAGGGGTAACCACCAAAGCCCACATTTCACAGATTGGAGTGGCTATGGCGACGGAAAATCTATGGGAACCACTGCTTCAAAGGTTGTGGTCGCACGGAAGTCAGATCGCCACAAAGATGCCGATTTCTTGAGTGAACACAGAGTCTTTCTGGAAACGCCGATCGAGTTCATGGTAGTGGTCTCAGTACTAATCAAGCCTTGAGCATTGATTTCAAGCTTGTATTGGATGTGGACAGAATTCTGGACCACAACCGAAAAGGTATTGCAGGTCTAGCATGATTAAACGTTAGCCCTGGAGGAAATATGGAACCATGGGAAACAGCGGACCATTGCACAGCGACTAATGTCCCTGGGGCTAAGAAGGATTAGAATGTGGCATATGAGCTCTGCAGGAAGCGACAAGAATCCAACCGCCATGATCATGGTTGTGAAGAAGAGGGGACTTTGGATTTGAAAATTTTAGGAGGTCCAGTGACCTCTCCTTTCCTGAGTCACGTTGACAGGGCGAGTACTTTCTAGTAGGTATTTGGTATATTGTTGACCGAGTGGTATTATGGCTGTCACTGTCACAGGGGGGTGGGGGGGGGGGGCTCCGAAGTTGCGACAGGTATAATGGAGTACACTCTGTAACTCTTGTAAAGATTATCAGTCCTTATGCTCATATTGTTCATTCATTTACATGATGTTTACTACCTCATCACATCCCCGTAATACATAGCAAATTCATGCAGGGTATACAACCTAATATCAAGATGTAAAGTAACATAAAAAATGAAGCAAAATATTAATAAAGCCCCTTAAAGCGCATTTGCACGATCCATTAGGCCCCTGACGCGCCTGCTAAGTCTCTCGGCCTCCATTTTCCGGTCAAGGACTTGCTGAGCAGGGCTAGCTTTCCTTCGCATCCACATCTTCCCACCTTTACAATCGCTTTCTGCTCTCTTTGCATGAAGAGCAGATAGATCAACAACACGAGGCGATGAAGAGAATTTAATGACATCCCGGTAGAGCACCTTAGTTTCTGTGGCGAGCGAGCGAATGGTAGGTGGAGCGAATGGTGGTTCCGTATCGGATTCGTCTGTGTCGGATTGACCTGAGGGATCCAGTGGAGGTGTATGTATGCGGTTGATAGGTTCTGGGAGTTGTGGTAGTGCTTGTATTTCCTTGAGGAGGTCCTGCCCCTTGAGATACGAGTTTTCTGTGCGCAAGAAACGGACGGTGCCACGAAGAGCCTCGATCTATGTGAGAGTCAGAACAACAATAGTAAGACGGCTCTAGACCTGCACGGACCTGCTCCAGGAGGTGTGATGTCTCCACATTACCCTCCATGGGGACATTCTCTGAATCGACAGGTTGTGCACCAGCAGCTAAATTTCGTAAGCTATCGATCCGTTCAATTGATCCCGATACAAACAAACACACCTTGTCGCTCCGACCCCGCAACCAACGTCTTCAGTTTCGCATTGTCTTGCTCGAACGTATCCAGGTCCGCCTGCAGTTGTTCCATTGCCTCCTCGTACGCACGTTCCTGCTTGCGCGCTTTCGAGAGCTCAACCTCAAGATCTCCAATGGTATCCGTTTGCTTCTTAGCCGCTTCCATGCGCCGTTCCATGTGCTCGATCTTCACTCCTGACTCCTGTATCACTTGGTCCTTCGTCTTGAGACTCCGTACAAGTCCTTGTATTTCTTCCTGCAGCTGTGCAGCTTTCTGCTCGGCTTCGACATTGATAGCCATGCTGGCTCTGATCTCCTCAATTCGTAGGACCCATGGTGGTGTGCCGGAGACTTGGTCATCGTTAGCATGATATCGACAAGTATTAGAGTCACACGAGGCCTACTCTTGAATACACTCTCCGGTTCCATTGCCAGAGGGAGTAACTTGTTGCACTCCGCTGATAGCTGAGCAATAGCTTCACCAACCGCCTCGAAACACGAGGTCCCAGGTTTCATGTCCTTGGCGACAGTTGACATTGCAGTTTGCCTGGCATACGACAACACTGTTGCAAGCTGGAACGGAGCCTTGGCACTACGAGCATCGCTGAGGTGTGGAATTACTTGTTGGGCGAGCTACAATTGTAAAAATCAGCAATCATCTTCGAATAGGGGCGCAAAAACACTAACAGAGATACCAAAGTTAACTAGCTCGGGAACTGCATTGCTGAGAGCCTTGAGTTGCTGAACAAGATGTGACTTGAGTGCCGAAGACTCCTGGATAACGTCATCGAGGCGCTTTGTAAGTTTCCTGCCAACCGCTTAGCATATATCCACAACGCAACAAACCACATTACCTAGACAACACCTTGGCGCTCTTGCACTGCTCCAAGAGCTTCTGCAACGGCTCGATAAGCTCTTCCTCTGGATCATAACCACCCATGTCGAGAATGACATCTATGGAGTGGTTTGTGTAAGCGACATCGTGGGCAAGAGGCAGTGTCACGTACCCTCGTCATTGAGAATGACAGCAACGGACGTCTTCGTGAGCCCGATAGATGCGGCAAATACATCGAGATCATGATCAAATGAAAGTGCATATCCAAGTTCACGCTCGCCCAGATCCTGTTCGAACCCATCGAAATAAGTCTCTGCTAGATGATCGAATTGGGCTAGCATCCTATGTCAGAAGTAAGCATTGTCCCATTCGTCGACATAAAAAACAGGGAAGCAAAAGTAGCGAGGGATCGAAATGAACGTACTTGAGCATGTCGCTGACAAATTCCATCTCCCTAAACTCATCCCGTCGAAGAAGATCAATGTGCAGATCGATGCGTTTCTCCATCGGGGCGATTTCAGGATATATGCGCCCGATATTGAGGAAAGATGCAGGGTCGCACCGCCTGAGGATACTAGCAAAACGTTTGCAAAGCGTGGAAAAGGACGCGGCACGGCCACGCATCTGTCATTGGTGAATAAATGTTACGAGCGCTGCTGTTTAAACTTAGAAAACACAACACACTTCACATATTCCAACAAGCGTTTCCGAAACGACACCATTGAGTGAGTCGGGTAGACCATGGGCCTGTCCCACGATAGTGTTGATGAGGTCGGTTTTGTACCCCAGGCGTGCGAAGAAGAGATAGCAATTTGTGGCGTCGCTGTCGGACTCGACATATTGTTGAGGTAAGTAAGGCTAAGAGAGTGAGAAGTTAGCAGATGATGAGGTTCAATTCAATGAGTGATCAGAGCAAGTAAACAAAAGGGAACCAAGTGAGCAAAGGGAAAATAACGGACAGGATGAAGCAAACATGAGAATCGAGAGGAGACCAACGAATGAAGTCATAAACCGAAAGCACGGCAAGGCAAGAATACTTCACAATCACAAGTTCATCTTGCATTTCCTTGCGGACAGCTTGTGTTTCTTGGCCAGGAATAAATGAAAATAATGAAAGAAATAGGGAAGGGGGTGAAAACGAACAGGAAAATGGGAAAGCAAAGATAATGAACAGAGGAGGGTACTCTATCAAACAGAAAATGAAGCCCACCTGCACAATTCCCAACAATTCCCCCCTCTCCCTTGCCTCGAGCTTTTTGATTTCCAGCTCTACTGCCCTCGCCTGGTTCTTAGCCGCCGAGGATTGGAGTTTCAAATTCAGCGACATCATCGTTGCCGTCTGGTGCGCAGCTGTAGCAGACTCGTGCTGCGCTGTTTGCGTCGCTGAACGCATGATGTCGAGTTCGCTGGTAAGTGCATCAGCACGACTCCCACGCAGGCAAACAACTGAAGAAGCAAGCAAAAGTAATTGTAAACCCACCCTTGCATATCTGCAACGACTTCCCTAAACCTCGCAATGGTCACATCCGCGTCTGACACTATATCTTCAAGTAACCCAACTCTGACCTTCTCCTCTCTCAGATCCTTCTCGCGATCTAAAATCTCGTCTCGAAGCTCACGCTCAACCTGAACGTGGTTCTCTTCGAGTTCGTCTGTGAGTTCCTTGAGGGCCTCGAGGTCTTCGATCGTGATACGCTGTTCTTCGATTTTCTGGAGAAGAGGATGAGCAAGTGTGAACGACGCAGTGATATTGTGTGATGGATCATATATTTAAAAATAAAAACAACACTCTAGAGGGAAGGGAGGAGAGACCATACATACCTCCGAAAGCGATAAATTCCGTTCTGTTAGCTGCACGAGCAAATCTTCTGCTCCTAGTGCATCGTCGAGTTGTTGTTGTAGCGATGAAATCTGCGTTTCCGCATTGGAAAGCTTGATGAGTGTTTGTTCGTATTGGCCTATTGAGGATGTCAGTTTAAAGCGAGGGAAAAGAAAAGAAAAGGGGGCAGAAGATGGTGACAATCAAAAGACAGGTAATAAAGAGACATGCCTTGCAGGTCATCAATACTTGTGATGTCCTTCTCCATCTCTGCTATGCGGCGGCGCTGTTCCTGTTCTGTCTCCTGCGACATGTCGCGAAGGCTATTTCATCGCACAAATCAAGAATAATTCCTTGTAAGATAGTTAAGATGACACACCGTATAAGCGCCTCCTTTAATCGCTCGTTCTGTTTCTCGAGTTGGATATATGCCAGTGAGGTCTTGGCGTTTGCGTCATCATCTCTGCCCAACGCTAGAATAAATGATTCATCAGCCAAGTCCCAAACTCAACACGTTATACTGACCGCCGCCCTCCTTCATTACACCCAGCTCCACTTCAACACGAGCAAGTCTTTCCTTCACCTCCTCCAACTCCTGTTCCGCTAATTCTGCCTTCTCCTCCGCAACCTCCTTATCCAACATCGCCATTTCCAGCTGTTCTTGTGAATCCGCACCCCTTGTCTCGCCCAAACTCGCAAGTTGCTCTGCGTCTGCTAATGCACGCTTTGTTGCAATCAGCTCGGATTGGAGGGATTGTAGTTTAGCTTGAAGTTTTGGGCGCAGGGCAACGAACGACTCTGCATCTGCGAGGCGAGTTTCAAGTTCACGAATGTGTCGAGCATCGTCTGCGCGTTTAGCTTCGAGTACTCGTATTTTCGCGTGCACAGCAGGATCTTCGGTACGCTATTTTTTTTTTGAAGTTAGTGGATATAGTGCGCGTGCGCATAGACTTACAGTTATGGGTGATGTAGGTTCATGTGAGTTGACACGAGAGATGGAAGGTGACGGTGCAAGTTTCGTACCGTTTAGAGATGGGGAGTCTATTGGTGCGGGGGGCTGCAAAAATGTGCGCGCGACAGGCGAGGGTGGAGGTGGAGGCTCCACGGCTGCATTCTTTGGTGGCAGGGATAATGGGGAGGACGTCCTTTGCACCTGGACGAGAGCCTCCTGTGAGGAAGATGAACCAATCTTAGGGGTCTGCAAGGCGGGGCTCTGAGGACCGGAGGATTCTGCGGACGGTTGACGGGGGAATGATTTGCGAGGTTGAAGTGTTAGAGAGGGGATGCGCTTTGCAGGCGTTGATGGGGCTGTGAGCCGGGAATTGCGTGGGCTAGCTACCGCAGAGGCAGAAGTGGAGGCTGAAGGTGTGGCCTTCACGGGACTGGACGACCGAGAAGACGACCCTGAAGCACCGTTTGAACGCAGTGACGCTGCACGCGAGACACCAGTACTAGGGGTGCGTTGATGACCCATAACTGTCCGAGCGACCTGTGTTTTCTACAAATATGCTCTAGGTCAGGCTCTAGCAAGACACTTATGTGAACTCACAGGAAGCTGCGGTTCAGGCTCGGCATTAATTATCTTCACCTGGCTTGGACGAACGAACACGCCATGGTTTGGCTTGCAGGAGAAATACGTGAGGCCTTGGAGGCTTCCATCGTTCTTGCCCTTGGGCTCATTAAGCTCAATACCAATCCATTTACCCGACGAGAAAGACGTGGCGCCAGCGAACCGCACTATTCCACGCCCTGCTGAAACTTCGACGAGCGCACCCACTGGCGGGTCCATCTAGAAGATAGAAAACAAAACGAATGAAAGTAAGGTAAAGACTATTGTGCAAGAGGCTCAAGTCTGTCTTCGCATAAGTAACCGAAATGGTCCATGTCACGTGGCTATTCAGATATCAGTCAAAGTCCATGGACCAAGTCCACGAACCTACCGAAGCGATTGCCAGCCAGTGATTAATCTTGTCAACGGAGCCCATACTTACTGTCATGCAAAACGGTCGGAATGTTCAAGGTTTGTTTTAATCATCACTCTTATTTACATTACATGATGCAGGTATAGACCTCCTGGGGTTCAGAGAGCGACAAGCCTCAGACATGGGCTCGGATGTCCTCACGGAGCGCGCTTGGGGCTCTGCCTCGACTTCCGATCCATCGTCAACGCGCACTACGAATGGTGCTCATGGACTACGAACAGCATCAGATGCAACATTACCTGACCCAACTCCAATCATTCCGTATTGGTCTGCAAAGCGTCATCTCACATGTGGTAATCCTGCTCCTCGTTCATCTTCAGCGCGTCTCTTTCCATGGCGGGGAAGTGCACCCGGAAAGCTCAAGACTGCAAATGCAGCTCTCGTCCTCTGTCTAAACATTGACGTAGACCCCCCAGATATAATCAAGACTAATCCCTGCGCAGCGCTCGAATGCTGGGTCAATCCTCACTCCCTCCCATCTCACAAGGCTCTCGAAGCCATCGGCTCCAACCTTCAGCACCAATTTGAGGGTCTGAGTCTTAAGATCCCGTACAAACCCATCCTGGATCCATCTTATGAGGACCTCCGCCGTTTCTGCCTCACTCTTCGTAAACAGGCCAAAGACGAAACCGTTTGTTTTTACTACAATGGCCACGGCGTTCCGAAGCCCACACCTAGCGGGGAGCTTTGGTGCTTTAACCGGAACTACACCCAATATATTCCCGTCTCCCTCATGGAGGTCCAGACTTGGCTCGGCAGCCCAGGCGTATATATTTGGGATTGCAGTGCTGCCGGGCACTTGCTCTCCAACTTCATCACCTTCGCTGAACGTCGAGATCAGGATGCGTTCACCACACGTGGGGGCTATGCAGACGGCATGCAGCCGTACATGAACTCCCTTCAACTCGCGGCATGTGCTACCCACGAGCAACTTCCGACATGTCCGGAGCTGCCAGCAGATGTTTTCACGTCATGTTTAACTTCCCCCATTGATATCGCGCTGCGATACTTTATCATGACACATCATCTCCCAAATAATATCACCCCTGACATGGTCATGCAGCTACCAGGAGACCTGAAGGACCGTCGGACACCTCTCGGCGAGCTCAACTGGATTTTCACCGCTATAACAGACACCATCGCATGGACCACGTTCCCTCGGGACGTGTTCACGCGGCTCTACCGCTCTGACCTCCTCATCGCAAGTCTCTTTCGAAATTTCTTACTCGCAGAGCGCATCATGAAGAACTACCACTGCACCCCACACACACACCCTCCACTTCCAGCCACAAACACTCACCAGCTCTGGGCCGCATGGGATTTAGCTCTGGACACATGTTTACGCCAGCTACCTGAACTACTCGCGAAGAGTCCAGGCGTGTCCAACAGTCCCCCAAGTCCCATTATCAGCACAGGCACGCGCTCGGGACACAGCGGTCCACGTGGGTCTTCTGGTGCTCCGAACACCGAGAAACCCTACCAATATATCCCGAGCCGCTTCTTTACCGACCAGCTCACTGCGTTCGAGGTGTGGATTTCGCGTGGTGGTTCTGCACTAACCAAGCGTGGTCCTCTGTCACTACCTCTCCAGAACGGTGGGGATCGCTGTGACACGCCTGACATTATAAACGGGACCACTGCCCCTGATGCTGCTCTTGTCCCACGTAAACCCCCCGATCAGCTCCCCATCGTCCTGCAAGTGCTGCTCTCGCAGCCCCATAGACTTCGGGCCCTGATTCTCCTTTCCCAATTCGTAGACCTCGGACCCTGGGCCGTCAATCTTGTACTCACTATTGGAATCTTCCCATATATATCCAAGCTACTGCAAGCCGC
The DNA here is from genome assembly GCF_016758785.1 of Suillus bovinus. NCBI lineage: Eukaryota > Fungi > Basidiomycota > Agaricomycetes > Boletales > Suillaceae > Suillus > Suillus bovinus. The sequence continues at coordinate 374,237 of NW_024542072.1, forward strand.
AGGCCAGGACCTGCGTCCGGTGTTGATCTTCATATGGGCACGCATCCTTGCAGTAGATCCCAGTGTTCAAGTTGACCTATACAACACCGGAGGATTCAAGTATTTTGCGAATGTGCTGGCGACGCAAGAAGACAACGAGCTGCCCAACAGCAGTGAGCACAAGGCTATGTGCGCTTTCATTCTCAGCGCCGTTGCAAGAGACTTCTATAACGGCCAGATGGCATGCTGGCGCGAAAGGGTATTCGACGCTTGCTCCGAGCGTCTGGAGGAGGGCGACTTTCTGCTGAGGCAGTGGAGTGCGTTATGTATTGCACAAATATGGGACTCCAATGATGAGGTTAAAGTGTATGGTGTCGATCGTGGGATTCAAGACAAGCTCATCCTCATGTTGTCTGACGACTCGCCTGAAGTTAGAAGCGCAGTCCTATACGCACTTTCGACTTTCATGGGTGCGGCTGGGGGCAAAGGTCAGGGTGGCGCTGGGACTGGGACTCAGTATCAGCTCGAAGAGCGCATTCACTTCAGGATGGAGGTGGCTGTTGCAACTGGAGCCACTCTTGCTGTGAGGGATGATGCAAGCCCAATGGTGCGCAAGGAGCTGCTCGTGCTCATAAGCTGCCTTGTGCGCGAATGGCGCGGGCACTTCGTCGTTTGCGCGTGGATGTACTGGGAAGAGGACCGGCGATGGCGCGCAGGTGAATCACATACCCATCATCACCACACGGAAGAAGAAGTCACAGCTCAGGCGCTTGCTGAATGGCTGGACGGATTTGGCGATGACGAAGGTTCGAGGGAAGAAAACCGAGTGTTGCTCTCAAGCTTTTTCACAATTTTCGTGGTGCTCATGGAGTTGACAATTGACCCTTACCACGAGGTCGCAACACTCGCGCAGACAGTAATGGACTACATTTTTGCGCTGCTCCTCGCATCACCTTTTGCAAAACTTAACCTTGTCCCCCCACTACCCGTTGATTACAAACCCGCCGGTGCAAACGGCGCGCACTCCCGTGTGAGCTCGGCACAAGGCTCACCGCTGATGCAACACCCGCCCTCGCCGTCATTGTCACGTCCATCAAATACACTCCGGCGTACTTCATCCTTTGCAAACACACTGCGTCATCTTGCAGGGGGTATCCCTTTCCCCAGCAACGATGAGGCACGTGCCCCGCCAAGTCCTGTACCATCTTCACTCTCCCGATCTGACGTTCTCGTTGCATCCCGTCCCCCATCACCCAACTTCAACATCGCACAGTATGCTTCGCCCTATTCACGTCCGCCAACACCGTTACGGGATAAAGAAAGAGACTTGGCTTCACCTCCGGTGTCGCCAGCTGCAGTGACTGCGAACTTCCTACCTTCCCATGTAATGGAAGCGCTTGTTGAGGAAGATATGGTGCGTTTGCGGGCACGACGTCGGGAAGGAACGCATGGACGACGTTCTGCAGGTTCGGGGCTCGGTCATGCAGGGGGTAGTGCTGGCGGTGGCCTGAACAGTCCATGCGAGAGCACATTCTCTATGGACTCGAATGTCAGCAATGTGCCGCTCGGCTGTGGCACCGGTAACGGACTGCGTGATGTACTGCCTTTGAAAAGCTCGTTCTTTGCTTGGTGTTGCGAGTACTTTACGGAGCCGCAGATGCGGGTGCGTGTGACGTGACATTCGTGGGTTTTAAATGTTGATATTGAATGTGCTCTTGTTTTTTGCAGCAAACGGAGGCGGACGAGCCAGGAAGCGTGCAGTACAATTACCAAGTGTGGAGGCAGCAGCGAAATGAGCAAGTTATCACAGAGACGCAGAAACAGTCAATAGTTGCTGGTGCGTGCTATGTCCCGATGTGATCATTGACACTGAAGTTGCGCAGAGAGCTCAAGATGGGACCGTCCTGTGGCTAACCTGCACGTGAACAGCCATCCCTTGTGCATGGCAATGCACGCATACGACCCCCACCTAGTCATCGCGAATGACAGCGACATGATCAGGTTTGTGTGATCTATTCTGTGTCGGAATAACTCTGTTGACGCAATCACATCAGTGTCTGGGATTGGACACAGCGCAAGCGCTTGAATTACTTCTGCAATGGCAATCCTAAAGGCACGAGCATTACGTCCCTGCAAATCATCAACCAGGATGTGGGGGGAATCATCATGACTGGTGCAGGTTCGTACTTAACTGCTCCGTAATCTTAAATACCTACCAGTTGTGCAGCTGACGGCATCGTGCGTCTGTACCGGAATTACGACCCTACGGTGAACCAAGGTCCACTCCAGATGGTCAGCTCATTCCGCGCACTGCATGAGTTGATCCGGGTGCGTAGAGGTAGCGGCCTTGTACTAGATTGGAAACAATCGGGTGGCACGCTGCTGGTTGGGGGTGACTCTCGTATCATCCGTGTATGGGATGCCCACACGGAGACTCAAGTCCTGGTGAGAGGGTAATACCTCGTAGTGAAGACTAATTACTCACGATTTCAAAGGATCTCGAAACTAATTGCGAGAGTCCTGTAACGTCTATCACATCTGATCAGGGCTCGTCGTCTACGTTCATTGTTGGCTTTGCCGATGGCCTGGTCAAAGTTTTCGATCGTCGACTTGAGGAAGAGGATGCTATTGTTAGATCCTATCATGATCATCACTCATGGATACAGAATGTCAAATACCACCCGCGCATCGGCGGTCAGTTCTTGTCTGCAAGGTGAGCTAAAGCTGTGCAGTATTTGTACTGGGGCTCACATAAATAAATGCAGCCTCGCTGGCGAAGTCCGTCTGTGGGATTTGAGAGTCTCCGATACAGCGGCTCAAGCTTGGGACTTACACCATGCGGGTTTGTCCGCATTCGATGTACATTCACAGACAGGCGTGTTTGCCACGTAAGTGCGATCCTGTTAGAGGCAGAATGGTTGGCTGACTAGGTTGCAGAACATCTGCTCTTACTCCTGCCAACTTCAGGCACCAGCGGCTCATGTTACACTCTATATCAGATTCATCATTGCTCTCCACGCTAAGCCTACCGACGGGCCTGAACGCATATTCCTCTCGACCACCGACACCTTATATCCCTAGACATACATCCTTCGCGTTCCACCCAATGGAAATGTTGTACGCTGTTGGGCAGCCTGATGGTTCTGGTGTGTTGCACGTTATACTCGATGTGAGGGAAACCGCTAATCACTCTCCACATTATCTAGTGAAAATCACTGGATGCAAACTCACATAAAGAATGTACATGTATGAATATCCACCATTAAATTATACGCTAGCCCTGTCCATTCATTTTCCTCATTTTCACTGCTTTCTGTAAGCTTGCTGAACTTGAAGGCGCTTTTCCTTTTTGCAACGTGCGCAACTAACTCATAACCAGATCTTTCTGTAACTATTACTACACCTTGACTAAGCCTTCGTGTAACCCCAAATGATCAAAGCAGAGCAGTCTGTCCACACTCATTCTTCCTGAAAGTGTAGCTCACCGTAGAGCTTGATTTTTTCCATCAAGATCGATAGGGCTCAACTGTTCTGGCTCTACACGACTGCAATTATATAATCTACAATGTATAAGCAAGCATAGCTGCCGGCATGTTGTCCACCACGTCATGCTTGTGTCGTTGTATTTTCTTTCTTTTTTGCGGCTCTATCCGTTTTCTGCGTTATGCTGTTTTGTGCGTACCTCTGACTCTCGTGGTCGAGTAATTGTCGCTGCGTGGCGAGTCATACAACTGTGACGCAGCATCTCTCTTCCTCTGCACGACTGGACCGTGACGCATGGAAGTTTAAGTTGCTATCTGAACTCACCACCGGCTGGACCAGGATACGACATCCAGATTTTGGCTCTTACTACTTTCACGAGGAGATAGTGAGTGGAACGTGCGTCAATTTCATACTAACCAAAAACCAGAGATTTTGCAGCAATACGAACCATGAAACGGGCACCACCCTACGTAGCGTCATCACCTAGTTACTTCACGATTTGAAGGAGAGGCTCCTTCTGATGCCGACTCCAAGATGACTTTTGTTCTGGACTTGATCCCATCTGCCGTCAGCGCAGATCAAAGACTCACTTTCGGGTATTATTTTTGCTTCTCATACTCACAAGATTGTCACTAAGCGAGACTTCGCACGTCGTTCACCAGTGAAGACAGAGGTGATATTCGGCGGAGAAGCTGGAAGGGGGGGGTAAATACTGCTCTGGTTCTTCCGACAACCCTGGCGCATATTCTGTGATCATCTCTTTTCCGAGCGTATAGCAGTCATTATTTATCAAGATAATTTCACGTGAACGCTATAAGTGGTAGTTACTCACTACCTCACTACCGCCGTTGCAGTGGTCCGACTCGTGTATGTTCTGGTGGACAAGTAAGCTCAAGTTCAAGATGGTTTTGAGTCGATCGTTTGGCTAACCATCCTTGGCCTGCTGAAATGAGGCCAGCAACACACAGATAGGCACAACCGGTAGAAACAAGCCAGCGAATGCCAGTCACAGGATGAAATGATCTAACAGCACACCGATAGAACGCTGCGAAGACGGTTCAAGGTAGAAACAAGCCAGCGAATGCCAGTCACAGGATGAAATGATCTAACAGCACACCGATAGAACGCTGCGAAGACGGTTCAAGGTAGAAACAAGCCAGCGAATGCCAGTCACAGGATGAAATGATCTAACAGCACACCGACGGAACGCTGCGAAGACGGTTCAGATCAGTAATTCATGCGGCAGAACTCGCACAATTCTGTTGAATTGAGAATCATGCCATAAGTATGTGCAGGATATAAAAGCTGGTCATCTTCCTACAGTGTCCCCTCATCCCCATATATCAATCACTTGAGATCCCCCCTTGGACGATTTCACATCAGCTCGCACAGAAAATGCGTCTTTCCTTCGTCGCGATTGCAGCTTTATCAGCGTACACATCTGTCAGTGTTAGTGCCTGTGCCAGTTTTTATTGCAGGACAAGTGCAGATTGCTGCGGTGGCTTGCCGTGTATACCGACCGTGAGTAGTATGATCAGGTCGCTTTGCAACCAAATGACTCACCTGCGCACATTAGGCGATACAGGGTCATACTGTTATGGTGTGCGGTTGACAGTCACACGTCCTGCTTTCAAAGTTGGGGATCGTGATTGATGGTGCAATACCTAGCTCAGTACAGTTTGGATAAATTGCGCACTGCTGTATATAATCGATCCTCGAAGTCCAAATACGCTGCCCAGTTCAGTAAGAGTAAGTACTAGTAGAATTATAACGAAGTCAAAGACAATACGACACGGAGCTCGAAGATGTGACGTGAGTTCGTAATGTTGATGAGCTGAGGAATGAACTAAGTCGTAATGAGTGGTATGATGTGGTATACTTATCAAATGTCAATAGCATGATCTACAGCGTCAAAGCAGCAGCCTGAGCGTACGACAAGCCCTTCCAAGCAGGCGATTCGGGGGCAAGAGAGATAAATTCCCAAGGTTCATTAATCTCAACGTCGTGTCCAAAGTCATCAAGAGCAATGACCGAACGGACAGGGGGGAGGACCTCAAAGTCAACATCTACAGACAACTTCGAGTCAGCCTTTTCACGAACGAAATATTTCAGCACCATACCTTGCGCCTTGGATAGTTTCTTGGTCCTGAACGTCACGAAATCCGCAAGTGTCATCTTGGAGAAACCGGATTCGATCCTCGACACTGGTGCGACATTAACGGGGCGCCCGAATCCAGTGAGAGTACGAGGGTCAGGCTCATCGCCATCCCAGAACTCCATGCTGATCCTCCTAGCAGCCCGGCTCAAGTGCTCTTCCTTGAGCGCTGGTGCTCGTACCCTCGCCGCTGCCTCCTTGCGCTCTTTCATCTGCGCGTGCTCCCGCCGCTCCTTTGTCTGGTGTCTAGCGCGCTCATATGCACGCTGATCTTTCGCACCGAGTCCAGTGAAATGGTTTTCCACCGTCTCGTGCGAATGCTGGGGGGACTTCTCGGAGGGTGTGGTAGACATGAATGATTGAAGCTAAAAGTTCAGTGTCTCACTTATATAGACAGGCGGAAGCGATATCCTGTAACGGTTGTGGCTGCGGTGGAAGCATTGCCTTTGAGGGTCACAGCACTACGGCCAAGCACTAGTTTGAAGTGGACAATGAGCAGCTAGGATTAGCACACAGCTTTCCAGCTGCCACTATGGCATCACGCGAGATAACCCGAAACAGGAAACTCCGATCGTAAATGTTACCACGTGACAACGCCCCTCCTGGCCCTGAGCTTACGCAGGAACTTTTAGGTAAATCTTGATGCCGTGCCGGAGATTCGGATGCCCCGAATACCAGTACTGGCAAATAGTATCCTTGTCCACTCGCAATCATCTCATCGATTATAGAAGACGACCTATATTATATAAGCTACTTTCATTTTAATATATCAGAGACATATTTACATACACCTGAAATACGGTCAAAAAAGTCCCATGGACAGGTGCGAGACATAACCGAGACATAATATTTATAAATGTATTCATTTTGGATGTCCACCAATCCCTAGCAACTCTACAGAGAAACCTGCTTCGGTCAGAGCTGTCGGAAACCGTTATGATGGAATGGGTCTATGCTGATAGCGACTTTTAATAGGTATGACTCGGACGGTGATGCCAATTGAAGGATGGAAGAGAAAAATGGAAATTGGTTATCTCTATCGAAAGAAACTATGTGGATATTGTAAAAGAGGCTGATAGGAAGATTCAAATCGAATGTTTTTTAGAGTTCAACAAATGCTAGTTCGTCCAGGTCAGGTTTTACCAAAATCCACGAACGGAGTAAAGCTTACAGAGCGAAGGCCGTTCGGATCTTGGAAAAGCTTTCTGCACTTAACGCAGTACCGGCGTTGGTGCTCAGGCTTCTGCCGATTATGTTCATGCAGCCCAAAGTGGTTCTTGAAGATTTTGTTACATGAGCTGCAGTAAGCAAGATCGTCTTTGCGATGGTCTTGTAGCTCTGACTGGGAGTTGAAATCGACATCGCAATACTGGCAGTAGGAATGGTTGGGGCTCTGAACATAATGTTCTTTGAGTCCTCGCCCAGAGCCAAAGCTGATATCACAATGTTCGCATTCCCATCAGTGTTTGAGAGAGTCCCGGACATGCTGGTCGTAAGCAGACCTGGAGCCAAAGGAGCGGTCACAGCGACGACAGTAAGTCATCTTCTGGATAGCTCCACTGAAAATTTGCAAGCTGTTATAGGTGCGTTAGTTGGGCCTTCCAGTCTGTACAAAAACTTATCATGACTTGCTCGTTGTGAGGTCCTGAACAACGAGGCTTTCAACTATTGGTAAAATTTATAGTAGTGGTGCATGGGGTCCCATCCGTGTTGGTGAAACAGTCAATGTTTTGGTTACCCCTAACTTGTTGTTCAAGTGCGCGCTTCCGGACGATGACTACGTAAACAGCTTGGTAAGTAGTAGATCTTCCAGGAAGCGGCCCAGGCTGCAGCGGTACTATCACTGGCACCCTTTTTCAAAACTTTGCAATGTTTGATGTGTAGCTCACTCGTCCAGAGGTTTTTTTTTCCCGTTTCTTGACAGACCTATTGGAAATATCGTTCTCTATCACACCCAGGTGAAATTGACGATGTTTGAGTGTCAAAAAGATTCCGGTTGAGGGATCTCAGAGGGTCAGTTTGGCACGGACTGGCTACGCTTTTTTTCAAAATCTGTCACAGCAACTGGAGTTTTATTAGCTCGCAACGGCACCTTGAGTCGCGCGGAGTGTAAAATGGTTTGATGGCAGGGTGTGACATAATGTGACGGAAACGCGAACTCTTGCTAAACGGTAACTCTCCGCTAGACTTAACTCTTCACATCTCAAGAAAAAAAATAGCAGGCATTGTATTTTCGACATCAGGCTATCCAATGGTAGAAAATTATATTATTTGGCCCAGACGTTGAGGAGTTATCGTTGTTGCCAAAAAAAATGCGATCTCTGGTGGCCAAATTACGATCTAAGCTGACCCAACTCTCCCGGCCATTTTTTCCCGCACACTGTGCAACCCTCTCATGAGCGTATGAACCATCGCTTTATTGAATTAACATCTCACTCACGTAGTTACCCATAGATTTCCATTTTGTCTCCTTCGGAGATAACAATAAATACACCTACTGGTGAAGATGGCCAACAATCAGCACATTCTTCATCGGGCTTGCTGCAAGATCTTACCAAGGACCTCCAGAGGAGCTCGCAGTTTCCTATAACTTGCGGAGGCTATGGAGACATCCATAGGTGTCACTTAGTGAGGTCAGATGGGACAGTCCCAGTAAGAGCAGCCTGTGCATCTGCATCGCGTATTTTCCTAAATATACGAAGGTAGCAGTGAAGACCATCCGTGCTTTACAGTCTGACAACGAGGCTTTGATGCAGAAGAATAGAAAGGTAGCATCCCCTGCAAAAATACTTTGTGGATTCATGATAAACTAGGCATAGAGAATTCGTCGCGAGCTGAAAGTTTGGGGCCGTCTCAAACATAACAGTATTCTTCCGCTCTGGGGAGTGGCATCCGGCTTTGGACCCTATCTCGCAATGGTTTGCCCTTGGGCCGATAATGGAGCTTTGACGGGCTATCTTGAGCGCCAAGAAGACACATTGACATTGGAAGATAAGTTCGTACTTGTAAGCCCATGCTCGCGAGTATTTTTAGACACTTGTTGACTTGCCGATGCATGTTAGTTGACTGATATCGCCCTTGGGTTGCAGTATCGTAAGTCGTCCTTCACTCCACTTAATTTTGAAATGCTAACAAGATTCAGTTCACAGCAAATCAATTATCCATGGTGATCTGACAGGGGTGTGTACAGCAACATACAGTGGTACTCGTTACTGATATCTCGATTCTCTAGTCAAATGTCTTGATTTATGGCAACGGTCGGGCGTGTGTCGCTGATTTTGGTCTTTCAACCATGATCGAGGAGTTCGTTGGTACTTCCTATCTCACGAGCTCCATCAGAGGACATATTCGATGGGCAGCTGCAGAACTATTTTGCATACCCGAGGGCGATGGAGAAGATGATGCGTCGGTGTCGCTCAGCGTTGAATGTGACATCTACTCATTTGGCAGTATCATCTTGCAGGCGAGTGACTTGAGTTCTCGGCCCAAAGAACCTTTGTTCACTTTGTGAATGCTCCAGGTATTGACTTGCAAAGTACCCTACTACGATGTGAAGAAAGATAATGTGTTGTTGGGATGCGTCGTCACAGGAAAGAAACCAGAGCTTCCCAAGGGCTCGCAAGTTGCACCTCCGCACTGGGAGTTCATACAGCAGTGTTGGTTGCCTCGTGCCAGTCGACCATCAATTGGAGATATTGTGCTGTTCGTACATCAGCAATACTGCGAGCTCCGTCCAAACGAGACAATTGACGATGGGGATTCATCCGGGAAATCGTCTGGGATTTGGTTTGGGACGTGGTCTGGGAACTGGTCTGGACACTGGTCTGACAGTGATAGTGATGAAGATGACGAGTCAGATGGTGACAGCTCCTCCGGAACCGACCAGGATGCTGAAGGAGAGGATCTGGACGAAGACACAGATGATGAAGAGGACGACGGAGGGCAACATGGTAGTGAGGGTGACAAGCACAACAAGAGGGGTGAGGGCAACGAAGGGGTTGACCGCGATGTGGTCGTTGGCCTAGATGAAGGAGACGGGTCCAACGACAACGACAGCTCCTCCAAATTCGAGCAGGAAGTTGAAAGAGAGGACTTCAATGAAATCAGGGATGACAAAATAGTGGAAGGTGATGAAGGGCATGAAGGCAGCGAGGATGAGAATGATGGTGAGGAGGAGGATGATAAAAGCAGCAAGGGAGTTGAGGGCGATAACGATTATGGGAGTAATGTTGGCTATGAGAGCTATGCTGACGGATTCGACGGCGGGGCAGACGACAACTGGAGTTATGACTCAGACGGGTCCTGGTAGACTGGATCTGACTGGTGCATGTCAGTACTTAACCCGACGTTATACGGTTGATGTTATTTCATAGATTTCGGAGCATTTGACGTTGCTTGATTATTCAGGCTCGGCGGGTATGTCTTGTTTTCTATTTATTAGAGTATAGCGTTACTCGTTCGAGACTTTTCCTTGTTCAGTAATTATCATTTCATGATCAGTGCCAACATACAGCACACCAAACCTCTCCCCCACAACACCAATGCCGTGGCTGAAGTTTGACGGTGTCTTTCTGAATTAGTCATGCTTGTTAGCGACAACCTTGCTTCGGGATCAGGAAAGGCCCGCCATCAAAGCCCCTTCACACCACACCTTTGTACAAATCAGTGTCGGCCTTTGGCCGACACCATGCTGATGAAGCACGCATTTTCCATTGACAAATAGGCAAGCATAAATTTCTATCTACATAGTTTAGGCGAGAGCAAGTCCCCCGCGAACAGGGCCATCCGTAGCTTAGACCACCGTCGGAGTATGCTCTGTCCCTCGGCTTGCAGCCCACGTTTCTGGTCCCTGTGATGTTCCAGCATCAATGATCATATCCTCCGCAACACACTAAAGGAGTGCCTACCGTTCTGTTGTTAATTCTCTGATTCTTGATTCTTCTTGCGAACCAGTCCACAGCAGTAGAACCAGTCTCAAAGTTTCTGTTAGGTTGCTTCTTCACCGCTTCTGCAATAATAGGACTGGATTCGACAAGAGCGCGCAGGACTTGCGAGTTTCCTGGACGGGTAAAGAAAACCAAGGACCACCGTTCGTATTCAGCCTGTACACCAGGAGGTGTGCTGTCCATGGTCATCCGACAAGTTAGCAAAGTTGACTATTTAAGTACTCATGCACGCACACAACACGGTGAATGTTGGATTGCAGAACGCCTCCGCTAAAAAGAGACAACGCGTCTCCAATATTGCAAATTGCATGTCCGGGGATGGGCTATGAAATGATCAGTGTTTGTTGCATGTGCATGCATGTACGAGACTCATGCTGACTCGAATGTAGGACCACTCGTCATGACCCGGGGGTAGTACTTGGAGTCCACCGATACGATTGTGCAAGAAGCTCTGGTAAACTTAGATTTAGAAAAAAAAAACGGTCCCCATGTGTCCAGTTACCCACCAGGCTGCCGAAATCAGTGTGGGCACCTACAGCAGCGATTTTTGGCCCCTCTTTGATCTGCGTAGGAGGTTTACGAATGCATCTAGTCTCGCTACCACTGTGCTCCTCCATTTCATGTAGTTTCTCCAAAGTGCCTTTCGGCAGTCCAAGCTTGTCATCGAATATATCAAAGACAACATATGTCACCTCGAGACCTTTGCGGACAAATGGCGCAATCGTGTTTTCCATGCGAGCATTTACGGTCGATGGGTAGGTGCGGTGAACGACCTGCGGATATGCCAGAGCATCATCTTTAGAAACGTTTATGAACTCGACAGAGTCCAAATTGCCTGTGTTTGCATCAGTCGGCTGCTTAGTGGTAGATTGGCTTGAAAGTCCTACCAGCTGCATCAACCGCATTGGCCCCTGCTTTCTTGTATCTGATAATGGATTCAGACAAGATGAGGGGCGGTCATGAGCTAAATTAAACAAACCCGAAAGATCGTCCGCTGTCTCCTTGCTCAAACTTCATAAGCTCTTCGAAGGGCAAGGCCATTGTCTCAGTTCCCATATCAAACATGTCGTTGACTTCTTGGTCTGCGTCGTGATTCTTTAGACTGTTAGAGAGTTAGGTACGACGTGAGTTCAAAATACTTGAATGTAACGTACTACCAGAATCCGATAGTTGTCGCTGCCTCCCACAGTCGATTTACTTCTTCCGTATCTCCAGCCTTTATGAGCTGGTAATCAATAATCAAGAGTGGATGTGTTCGAACGTCGTTGGGGAAAGGAGGAAGAGTACTTCCAGGCATGATATAATCTAAATCAGGGTGATAGAATTGTAGTATGTGTGTACCAACTTTGAGTGGGAGGGCAGGGTGCTTTGAAGTGTGGAATTTGAAGGCGACCTTTATATACCATGTGAGGTAGTCTACGCGCTGCGCAATCACCACCTGACCTCCGAGTCCAACCGTCAGTACCATAATGATCGACGAAATAGACGCTGGCATACCAGTGTATGACTGGTTACTGCCCTGTATGGCTTGCAAACCCCGAACAGAATCGTATAAGGTATGCAATGGCTTGTAGCGTTTATGCAAGTGCTGGTCTCGAAAGGATTATCGTCCGATCAACGTACATGTCATACCTTGGCCACGGCACGTGAGGTTTGCTAAAATAGCGCGAAGTCTACTAGCGTGTCACATGGCATGTGCAATTTTGGTGAACTAGTGTTTCACGAATGTTTCATGAGTGTTTCACCTGAGTTAATGGGGATGGGTGAACTTGCAGCAACACTGAGTACTAGTACTCGTACTCATCATGGTCAACTTCTGATACTTGGCCATACTCGGGCTGAGTGTATATGGAGCGAGGGTTGCGGCCCGGGAGCTGTAATATTATCCCGGTGATAGTCGGGCCGCTCCGAATCACTCCACCCAAACTTAAACTCAACAAGACGTCATTAGCCACGAGGTCTCCCAGTTATACCTGGATTTAATCCTGGAACCGACCTGCCAAGGTGATGTTCGAGATCATGTGCGAGAGGTTGTAATTCCCAAGGATGTTTTATTAATGGAGATGAGGTTCGGTTCCCCTTCGAGGCCAAGCTCGAAGTCGCTTTTCTTCACGATCATCGCCCGTCTTCTCGTAAGTAATTAGACCGGTAACAGCGCATTGCTTATATCATCTGCTCAGTATAAAGACCTAGAGCGCAAAGTCGACCCACCTGTTATCTGTTACATGTCTTCTGGTACGCTCATCTTCTTTGTGGCTGCACTGGTCACAGTTTTCTTCTATAACCGTCGACGCAGTAGATTGCCACTACCCCCTGGACCACCTCCAAAGTTCTTTACCGGAAATGTTCATCAACTGTCAAAGAAAGAGCCTTGGCTGGTGTATGCCAAGTGGGCTGAAACCTATGGTGAACATCGTCCATTTTCCGCTTGCTATGAGATTTTTGACCTACGTCTCGTAGGGCACATGTTCTCATTCCGCGCGCCCAACCGGCAGTTCATAGTGCTCAGCTCCCTACAAGCTGCTACTGAATTGCTCGATTCACGCGCCACCATATATTCTGATCGTCCAAAAATATGGATGCAGAAAGAACTTGCGAAGCGCACCCTGAACACATTCGGCATATCATTCCTTCATCCCTATTTCAAGATGTACCGCACAGTCCTCAAGGCCAGTTTGAGTCCCCGCACTATACAAAACTACCAATCACTGAAAACCGAACAATCTCGTATGCTGCTTAATGCTCTGCACAAGAATCCTGAACATTTCGCCCAGCACATCAAAAGGTAAAATTCTTGCGATTGATTGCTAATTCTGCTCGTTTCTCATCAAAGGTGCAGGAACGCAGCGGCTGTCGTCCTCAATCTCGCATATGGTTGGAAGGTCACCGAGAATAATGATTATTTCATCAGTATCCTGCAAGAAGGCATGGCACTGAGCGCTATGCTAGGTCAGCCTGGACGTTGGTTGGTCGAAGCGATACCATCATGTAGGTCCTCCTTTCATTTACCGGGTCGTCATAAAAATCAACTAGCCGAACTTCCATGAGTGCGTTTCCTACCTTCATGGTTTCCAGGGGCAGGTTTCAAGCGTGTAGCCCTCGACATCGGGCAAAAGTTGAGTAGGCTTGACACAATACCATTTAATTGGGCCAAACAACAAATAGTAAGCCTCTTCCAGTTATGCGGAATTCCAACCAATTATTATTGCCCACCAGCAAAGCGGCAGCTACACGCATTCCTTTGTTTCAGAACAACTCCTTCCGGAGGATGGGTCCACGGTCGGCGCTCAACAAGAAGAGATCACCAAGTGGTGCAGTCAGGGGATCTATGCAGGAGGAGTAGACACCGTAAGATATCTTTTACACCCTCCCTCGTGTGACTTTAAAACAATGAGCAGACATCATCAACCTTAACATCTTTTATCTTAGCGATGCTGCTTTATCCAGACGTGCAGAAGCGTGCGCAGGCAGAGATCGATACCATAGTGGGTCAGGACCGATTTCCCGCGTTTGAGGACAGAGACAAGCTTCCATATATTGGAGCGCTCATGCAAGAGCTCCTCCGCTGGGCACCTGTGGCTCCGCAAGGTCAGCTACATCTTTTGTCCTAGTTCCCGCTCACTCTCAGTGACGCAGGGCTCCCGCATCATGCGATGAAGGAAGATGTATACGAAGGGTATCGCATACCCAAGGGTACAACCGTTATCGCGAACATTCTTTTCATGTCACGGGATGAGACAATGTACCCTGACCCATTAGAGTTCAGGCCCGAGCGCTTCCTCGGTCCCTCTCCCCAATTGGATCCACGCAAATTTATCTTTGGGTTCGGGCGCCGTAGATGCCCTGGTGCGCGCCCTTTACATGATACCATTCAAGCTGCCACTGAATGATGGCATCTTATTTTAGGGTCGCATTTTGCCGAAGCGTCGCTGTACCTCAATATTTCTTGTATCCTTGCTGCGTTCACGATCGGCAAACCGCTGGATGCGAGAGGGAAAGAGATCGCACCTCCTGTAGAGTTCGAGAATTCTGGTCTACTTTGGTAATTCGTTGTTCCATGAGCCTGAAACACATTCTCACGCACCCAAAGGTTCCCTAAACCATTCAAGTGCAGGTTCATCCCAAGGAACAAGGATTTACTGGCAACTCTCTCGCAATGATTCGGCCGACTTCAGCCAGACTCCACAGATGTATATTATGAGTTATGCGGTATTTACATGATTGCTTCGTGCTGAATGACATCTACCAGCCAATTGTACTTTTTCCTTATCAGCAACCATGGATCTCGTTGAGTACCATCAATATTGGCTGGACCGTCCCATGTCTACTCCCGGTGTTGGCATTTCGCTGTGTTCCTATTTCCTGTCGCACTGTCGCACCTTGACGTATCATATTGGTTCGCAGTTGGATCTTTTCCTGTAGACTAATACACCTTGATCAGCTTGCTTTCTCGACTCGCTGTCTGTCTAAGTCGGACGGCAGTCCCGTGTGTTTTTGGATGACTAGCGTGCGAGTACTGATGCAACTAGTAAGTCACTGCACGCCGAACGGGAGTTTTGACTCTCGTTCAATAGTCCTGCCAGTGACAGGTAGCTGCAGAACTTCCGTTCGAACTCAGTAATGATTGGAGCTAGATGCAAATCTACGTGAATTCCTCTACTCGCTGGGCTCAGTCTTATGGTGATGACGCGGAGATGGTTGGTTGCTGCGCAGAAGTTCCAGCCGTAAGAAATATAATTTGCGGGAACGGATGATGAGCGCTAAGTACTATGATAGATAGTCAGGTTCGAGCGCTAGCTAGCTGGAAGCACCGACTGCTCAATCGGATGCGGTTGGGTCATCATGATAACATTCGAAGACAGTGGGACGCTTGTATGCGATAAGGCGCTTGAGAGCAAATCCTTGTTCCTCGGGATGAATCTGCATTTGAATGGTTTAGGGTGCCTTTGGGCGTGTAAGAATATGTTTCAGCCTGATAGAGGGACGAGTTACCAGAGTACACCAACACCTTCGAACTCTACAGGAGATGAGATTTCTTTCCCTTTCGCATCTAGCGGTTTGCCAATCGTGAACGCAGCAAGGACGCAAGAGATATTGAGGTACAGCGAGGCTTCGGCAAAATGTAACCCTGAAATAAGATGCCACAGTTCAGTGGCCGCTTGGATAGTGCTGTGTGAAGAATGCGCACCAGGGCATCTCCGGCGCCCGAATCCAAAGACAAACTTGCGTGGATCCAATTGGGGAGAGGGACCGAGGAAGCGCTCAGGCCTGAATTCTAATGGGTCGTGATACATTGCCTTATCCCGTGACATGGAAAAGATGTTCGCGATGACGGTCGTACCCTTAGGTATGTGGTATCCTTCGTAGACATCTTCCTTCATCGCGTGGTGCGGGAGCCCTGCGTTGCTGAGAGTGAGCGGGAACTAGGACACAAGAGTTATATGCCTGACCTTGCGGAACCACAGGTGCCCAGCGGAGGAGCTCCTGGATGAGCGCTTCGATGTACGGAAGCTTGTCTCTGTCGCTGAACGCGGGAAATCGGTCCTGACCCACTATGGTATCGATCTCTGCCTGCGCACGCTTCTGCACGTCTGGATAAAGCAGCATCGCTAGGATAAAAGACGTTAAGGTTGATGATGTCTGCTCATTGTTTTAAAGTCACACGAGGGAGAGTGTAAAAGGTATCTTACGGTGTCTAATCCTCCTGCATAGATCCCCTGACTGCACCACTTGGTGATCTCTTCTTGTTGAGCGCCGACCGTGGACCCATCCTCCGGAAGGAGCTGTTCTGAAACAAAGGAATGTGTGTAGCTGCCGCTTTGCTGATAGGCAATAATAATTGGTTAGGATTCCGCATAACAAGAAGAAGCTTACTATTTGTTGTTTGGCCCAATTATATGGTATCGTGTCAATGCTACTCAACTTTTTCCCGATGTCGAAGGCTACACGCTTGAATCCTGCCCCTGGAAACCATGAAGGTAGGAAACGCACTCATGGAAGGTCGGCTAGTTAAGTTTTATGACGACCCGGGAAATGAAAGGAGTACCTACATGATGGTATCGCTTCGACCAACCAACGTCCAGGCTGGAAAAGTATGGTACCGATTTCTACACTTTCTTGCAGGATACCAGTGATATAATCGTTATTCTCGGTGACCTTCCAGCCATATACGAGATTAAGGACAATCGCCGCTACGTTCCTGTACCTTCGATGAGAGACGGCCAAAACTAGCAATTGAAAGTATTCAACCTCCTGATGTGCTCGGCAAAATGTTGAGGGTTCTTGTGCAGATCATAAAGCAGCGAAAGAGAATTTTCGGTTTGCAGCGACTGGTAGTTTTGTATAGTGCGGGGACTCAAACTGGCCTTGAGGACTGTGCGATATATCTTGAAATACGGGTGAGTGAAAGATATATTGAACGGGAGCAGGCTGCGCCTCGCAAGTTCTGTGTACATCCATATTTTCGGACGATCAGAATATATAGTGGCGTGAGAGTCGAGTAATTCAGTAGCAGATTGTAGGGAGCTGAGCACTATGAACTGCCGGTTGAGCACGCGGAATGAGAATATGGGCCCTACGAGACGTAGGTCAGAAATCTCATAGCAAGCGGAACATTGGACAATATTCACCATAGGTTTCAGCCCATACACTAGCCAAGGCTCTTTATTTGGCAGTTGATGAACATTTCCGGTAAAAAACTTTGGACGTGGTCCAGGGGGTAGTGGCAATCTACTGCATCGACGGTTGTAGAAGAAAACTGTGACCAGTGCAGCCACAAAGAAGATGAGCGTACCAGAAGACATGTAACAGATAACAGGTGGGTCGACTTTGCGCTCTGGGTTCTTTTACTGAGCAGAGGATATAAGCGATGTACTGTCCCAGCTGATTTCTGCAATATTTACGCTCTTGAAACACCGCATCACGAGCATTGGGAAGCCACCAGTCAGGCCCTCTCGGAAAAGATATAAGATAAGTGACAGCACATTTAATTTGAACTCGTATACCCGTTGGCTTTTGAGTGGGTGCTTTGGACGTATCTCCGGAATTCTCGTCGTCGAATCAGGAAATTTCAAGAAGTTGGAACAACTTCTGTTCCTAAAGTGCCTGGCTGCTACGACAGTCTGGCGTGGAGACTTACTCCATGAGCTCTTGATGGGTAAGTAATGTGCTGTCTTATAGCCATGTCGTGCTGGGGTTTTCAATTGGACAGATCGTTCAACTGCTCATCAGGCTGTCACTGTCAGACAAACTTTCAGGTGGCAACTGGAAGTTAGTCAGCCGAAGGAGTGGCTTAACATCTGCACCAATACTCAACGTGACAACGTTTACTCAACCACTGCTTCTTCCTGTAAAATATTTGACGGTCCTTCGAGTTTGTGTAGAATTTGTAGCCCCGGAAGAGGTGGTGAAAGATAGGAAGAATTTACGCCAGAAAGAAGTGGCAAACAATAGCCAGAACAGTCGCATGTGCTGGAGTTGGGATCGTCAATCTCCAAGGAGAAAGGCTCGCGAGTCGCGTGCAACATTCCGCATCCCCGACTCCCATGTACAGTTCTCGGATCATATGCTACACTGCAGCACTATTACATAGGGGCAGAATTATTTGAGGGTGGCAATTGTGCTGGCAAAAACCACTAGGCAAAATTATCAAAGCGTGTCGTGTAACTCAGTGTGATCACCTACTATGATCACGTCGCCAACAGATATCGGTAGAAGACCTCAGTCAAAAGGTGAAGGAGGTTATTTGCTGTGATTCCCTGCAGCGGTTCTACCTGAATCTGCCAGCAGACTCCGAGTTCTGCCCACAAGTTGAGATCCAGTGTTCGTATTGCGAAAATATTCTTAGTCGTATCAAAGTGACGGCATGATTTAGTCTAAATCTAAGGAATCTCGTCGCAAAAAGAGATGTGAGCTGGAGTCGGGGAGTTGACTTGGCGTTGTGTGGGCGTTGCCGGGCCGGTAATATCATGATCATGGCAAAACATAAGATATGCGTGATGGTCCAAGGCGCACCCGGATCGGAATTTTCCGTCACTGAGATTTATTGATTCACTCGTACCGCTGAGCTGCAGCGCATACTGGTAAGCTAATATTGCTACCAATTAACAACTGCAATTATTGCAATGGTCATAAAGATACATTGATACAATTGATTGTCAACAAATGAATACGTTGTCCATGATAAAGTCCGTGCAAGTCTAAGTCAGTCCGGTCTAACTAGGCTACCACAATCGAAATCTGCGTCGTCGTCTAGAAGAATTGTCCTCCTCCATAACATTATTTCCTCTGATGACCTTCAGGAACACGCTCTCTAGCGTCGCCTTTTCTACACTGTACTCCTGGAAATCGCCTTGGGACGAAAGAATATGGAACAATTGTGCAAGGGTAAGGCCACTGCCTTCTTGTATAGGAACTTCAAAGCGCGTGGCAACATCATCGGCTAGACGGGAGCCTGGAATCCGACTCATGAGGACCTGAGCTCTAGTCACGTCCTCTCGTGTTGGACAAGAGAAATGCACTTGGTACGTGGCATAACGCGAGACCAGGTTGTCCATTGTGCCGACAGCTGCAAGGCGATAAGATATTGCAAATATCATAGTGAACGTGCTTACCCAATAATTGTTTAGAGATGATGCCGACCTTGTTTGCCAGAGCTGAAGCTTCTTCCATGGAATCTAGATAGACATCCGAAATTAAAGGAAAGGTCATGGTCATTTCAAAGAAAACGTACGTGTTGTGATGACAATGGCTTTTCCGACGGCGACGTTACGGAGAGTGCCCCACATGTCTCTCTTCATCTTCGCATCTACTCCCGTAGAGAACTCATCGATCAGAACAACGGACGGGTTACCTGCATGTGTCCACGTCAGCCATCCCATGCGCCTAAAGTTTAGGAGCTTACCAATGAGGGCGATAGCAAGAGAGAGCTTGCGCTGATTCCCGCCGGACAGTTTACTCGCTAGTCGGTCAGCATACATATGCAATGACGTAGCAACCATGAGTGCATCGACATTGGTCTTCAGTTCGTAGCCCCTTTTCAGGCCTTTGAGACGTCCATAGATCATGAGGTGTTCCCGAACAGTCAACTGAGAGTCGATTGCAGTAAACTGTGGGCAGACTCCCAAAGATAGACGTGCGGTCCTCGGAGAAGTTAACACTGATATCCCATTGATCAATACATCTCCCATGTCAGGAACGATGTCACCGCCTAGACAATACAAAATCGCGAATATAAGTCTCAGAACGTAATCGCTGTATCAGATATACATACGAATCATGTTGAACGTTGTAGTTTTTCCAGCCCCGTTAGGCCCAAGCATAGCAAAAATCGTGTCCCGGGATACCCCATAAGACACGTCATCGACAACTTTATTGCCCCCAAATGTCTTGGTAAGATGAAGAAGACGCAGCACGTCACTGGAGTGTGCCACTGTGTGTGCTTCAGCGGCAACGTCTTGTCTGTTGGCCTCGAAGCTGGCCTGTAGCTCATTCATTCGTACTTGCCGTCCCTTGGTATTGAGGAATCGACGAGGGATAATTGACCCAGAATCGACCCATACGAGAATAACGAATAGTATAAAGCCATAAACGAAGAGATAGAGGATAGGACCTCCAAATTGCAAGATGTTACCAAGTGATGACGTTGTTACGGGAGTCGTGCCATTGCAAAGGAGCGAGAAGAGATTTACTGATACAAAAGCCGCACGCATCTGTGACATAGTGAAGACTAGCTTGCACGGTGAAAATAATGCAACTTACGACACTAGCCACCGGTGATAACACTGAAAGCGTGAAGTCTAGAAAGATCGTTTAAAACACCAGGCTGCAGAATATAACAACGACTTACGGATGATCGTGATGATGGTGCCGGATTGAGACGGTATCGCATAAGTCAGCGTCAGGAGATATCCACCCAAATACAACTAGACCTACAGTGTTAGTGGTGGTACGCCCAAGAAACTGCAAGAGCTCACGATATACATAATGATCTGGTATCCTGCCACTACTGCAAAAGAAGACAGCGGTGACGACATGAACAACGAAACACAGTACGCGAATAACGCGCCAACAATGCCGTACAAAACAAGGACGAGCCACTGTCGAGATGCCATTGGTGAGTGACAACGCGAAAAAAACATCAAGGTAAACATACGAAGAAACCAAGGCCGTTGAACTGATTCGTGGTGGTAGCGAAGACAATGATAATGATTGTAGCCAGCGTCACCGAGAATATCGAGTCCCATAGAAGATGGCCAATCCAAAGCCCAATGGGATCCGAAAGACCGTTCGACAGCTGCATGGCTTGTACGGCTGATCTCCGCTCTCTTGAGACATAGATGGAGAAAAACGCAGGGAACACAGCCTAAGGAAGATATCAGCACATCATTCTATGTATACTTACATAACGCGTACCATAGCGGCCCCAAAAAACGCCACCCACTTGAGATCAACCAGAGTCCCTGCAGAAAGATGAGGGAAAGCAGCATAGCTCGCGTAAATGAGGTTCGGCGTGCGTTCAATGTTCCCAGAAGCGTTCAATGCCCGATTGTACAGTATATTTGTCACCAGATTCATCATGGTCGGACCAGTTAAACCGGGTGGGCTTGCCTGCCATGCAAATAGCGAATCACCCGTCTGCATATCCATCGATATCCCACCGAACGTCAAGTTAAGGTAGTCCTGATCAATCGTTGAAACGAATGTGACATTGTTGGGGATGTTCTCCGTTTTCAGGTATGAGGCAGTTTGTCCGAGAGTGGCAATGATATCCGGGGGTGATTCCAATATGTCAGTACCAGGTCCAGACGCTGAAAAGTAGATAGGCGATTCGGGGAAGTACAACGAAATGACACTCTCGTTTCCGAACTTTGTGGTGCATGTCGTGTCCTGGCCAGACAGGAAGACTATTGGGATACATGCACCGCAAACCGCGATGACCACGGTCAACAAAGGTGTCAGCCAACTCCTGCGAGCGATTAATGCACGCTTATAAAATATCGTCAAAGCTTGACTAAGAGGAGAACGAGGTCGCCCGTCGGTAAGCTGAAGGACTTCGGGTGCAGAAGATGCGCTGTCGGCCAATTCAGTCAGAGTGGGCTCAGAAATGCCACCTGAACTTGAGATGGACTTCTCAGTGCTGTCAAGGGAGGTACTACCGGTTTGACGGGCCATGAGATCCAGGAATATATCTTCAATGGACGTCCCCAACACATCGCAGGACGCGACGTGGAGAGCGTTGCGCTCCTTGTCCAACAACTGGAGGACCTTCTCTACAACAACGGAATCCTTTGACTTGAGGTGGTATGACGCCTGACTCGGCGAGGAGAGTGTCATGGAACACTGGGGGCAAACTCGGCGAATACGATCTAGAGTTTCGTAGGGTGCTTGTGGAAGGTCCTTCTCAATCAAATCAGGGAAGTCAAACATGACTTGGACGCTGTATCCCTGGCCGAGGTTTGACTTGAGAGCAACAGGAGTGCCCTCAGCTACTAGCTTGCCTGGCGCGGCCAAAATGGCTATGTTATCGGCCAACAGATCAGCTTCGTCCAAGAAATGAGTGGTGAACACAATTGTCCGGTCAAGGCGAACAGACGTCAAAGTCCTCCACAACGCCCGGCGGGATAATGGATCGACACCGGATGTACACTCATCTACAAGGACGATCTTGGAGCCTCCGACAAGTCCAATAGCGAGCTGCAGCTTGCGCTTCTGACCACCTGAGAGAGTACTGGCATTGGCGTGAATCTTTTTGCCGAGATCGCAGTCGCGCAGTAGCTGCTCGTAGTCTTCGTCTTCGTCTATCGATCGAGTAGAATGCTTCACTGCGCGCCATACGCGAAGAGTTTGGTAGCAAGAGAGTTCAGGGAATATCACATTTTTCTGAGGCACGATACCAAGCGTTCCGCGGGGAGGACGAGAGACACCGCCCTCGAAGGTGATAGTTCCGGTGCTACGCCCAAGAAGATTTCCAATGATTGATAATGCGGTTGACTTACCGGCGCTATATCATTCCCCTGATTGTTAGCAATCCTTCCATTCTGCCAAAGGTAAAGCAAAACCCACCCATTTGATCCCAAAAGGACAAAGATGCCGGACTTCGGAACATTGAAAGACAAATCTGCAATGGCAGTGACCGGACGCTTCTCACGGTGGAACAAGGAAGGGGAAAATGTCTTGCCCAAATTCCTTACAGAAATCGCAACTCCATCAGGATGCGGAGGTGGGTTGGCCTTTTTCTGCCTGCGGCAACATGACCAGATGCCTGAGGACGGCTCTCTGGCATCATAGAGCCTTCTCTCGAGTAGGACTCCTAAGTATGGCCATAGAAACACGTCAATCTAAGCATAGGTCAAGACAGTGTGTAAACGAGAAATATGCGTCACGTACTATAGCAGCAATGATTAAGGGTAACAAAATTAGATGGTCATCCGGATCTGGCTTCAGGATATTGGTTGGAATCTGGTGGTTTTCCCAGCCACATATAGCGCGGATCGCAAATATGTAGAATCCAGGCGGGAAGATTAAGGTAAAAATAGTCGCCGCAGTCGTGTTAGCTCCACTGAAGACTAGTGCGAGGATAGCAAATATGATAGAAAGGAATGTAGTTGATATAGCCGCAAGCTGAGGACTCTTGCCAAAAGGAGCTGCGATGAAGAAGGACCAACTGGCAAGCGAGAATCCCAATAGGAGGTGCACGCCAAGCACCAGACCGACATTAGTACCGCTGAAAATATGGTAGTGCCATATGAGAGAAACGACCACCCATGCGGGAAGATATGCTAGAGAGATACTAATATGCCACGATCTGAATGCCATGAGTAATCAGGGAAACGGGTGTTTAACGGGTCCTTTTGAGCAGCGACGTACGCTATTCTGGCAGTATCCAGGAGACCCATAGCCTTCATGTGGCTAGTCAGAAGATTGGCTCTCTCGCTGGTGAATGCCCCCGGGAGATGAAACGCAATTCCGATATAACAAATAAAGCTGGATCCCGTATTATAGTTGTAAAATTGTCAATTGATGTCTTTGACTCACAGTGCAATGACAATAAGAGTCCGAATACCTCTAATGTAACCTGAGGCAGTAAAATTTCAGTATGCAGTTATACCATGAATGTGAATGACGCACTGAGTCTCGTATCCGTGGCCTGTTTTGGTTGGTTTCCTGACTATATGGCCATTCCATAGGAGTGGGTACTGCCTGTCCAGATCTAAGCTCGATGATTGCCTGAGATGAACGGTTAACACTTTGACTTGAAAGGAAAAAGAGCAAGCGAATGCGATACCTGGTCTATTGCCCATTGCAACGGCAGAATACGTGTCTCGAAATCACTAGTATGACTTTATTACGTTGATGTAGATAAGTCCACCATCGGCACTTATGGTGTAGTTGACTGGTTTCACATCCGTGGCATTCATCGGAAGGTAATTGAACGCAATAGCAGCAAAAGCACTGAGAGGTCAGGTCGAAGTTTTGTGGACATTGAGCTGGTATATCTGCGGGTGTCGCCAACCTGTTTGACCGCTTGAAGTTGATTGACGTGAATTACTGGTGATGCGCTCCATGACCCTGTTCGGCAAGAGGGCGTTCCGGCACCATTGGTTCCATCAGCCCAGACTAAGGCTTAGAGAGCCATCAAAACTGATCTGCAGATTGTACCACCGAGATCGGAGAGGCCAAATCCCATACTACAAGGTGTGAGGGGTTGGACTCGAATAATCCGGAAACCATTCCTCACATTATTTGGCTTTAAAAGGAATGTCTGTGCGATGGCAAGAAAAACTTGATGACCGTTGAAGTATGTATGTTCATGAAATTGAGAGGGAGCTGGGACGACCTCCGTATCCCATGGGCAACAACAAGCAGCGCAGGATGTTCAATACTTGCCATGGTCAAACTGGTGAAAACGTTCCACAAAACGGCATTTTACTCACGAACGGATGTTTGGAGAGAAACGATCCAATTCTTCCAGCACAAATTGCGATTGCCGGAGGAATAGGACTCCCCGTAAACGCCATAATTGCCGGAACAGAAGGGATGATGAAAGTTTGAAGAGAGGTTATATACCTCGAGGACACAGGGAATACGCAGCAGCTGGTATGGCAATCTTGATTTGTCCATTACAACACACAGGAGATGTCGGCGCATCGGCATCGTGTGACACGGAAAATTTGAAGAATTTAGAGTTAGAATTTTATGAGCTTCCCCTTAGTAAGTATAGTATTACTGTAAAGATTGAACGTATGATTGACGTACAGATCTCTCTCCATTCCTTGGTGCTGTTGCTCTACTGCCATCGTACTGGTATGTGACCTGCAGAACTAGTATTTCATTCAGGACCGTTCACCGCGGTGTTGGAGGCGGTGCGAAGCCAATGGCGTTTTCTTAGATTTGCTATGTCAGTATCCATCCCAGTCAAGTGGCAACTGGGATACGGCGCATGCGGGCAGACCATGAGAAGACAGGAGAAGTCACCAACGGTCGGTACCTTTCTGCCTTCCGTCGGAGTTCAAACCGCTTACCAAAATTACTCACCTACTTGCGCGGGCGCATCAATATTTTGCAGGTCTGTAGTCAAACTTTAAAGCGAAGAACAATTAATCATTCCTTCGTTTCAAGTTGACGCAGAGCTCTGGATTGGTCTGCCCAACCCACTGGACACGGGGAATACGAAAAAATTATGTCGAATATCCAATTTGCACCGAAGCCATGCCTAAATTTTGTATACAAAGCCTTATTGGTTAAGGCCATATCCCCAGCAAAACTCTGCATTTTCCTACAATCCGCTACTCAGAACAGGTAGAGTTATGCGACAAAAGAAAATACCGAAGTGGTTAAAAAAGGTCGTTTTCTCCGTGTACTGGAAGCAGTTCATTGTTTTCTCACTTTGAACCCCTCGTAGTAGAACTCGAGGATACCTAAAGCCACAGTTCACAATTTACTTTACAGAAAAATATCGTGTGTTGGTCAAGATACATACATTCAAACGAGGGTGAAGCTTCAGTGAAGTGGTTATGGTGGTGACACTGACCAGGAGCATCTCTTGCGTTCGATCTGGATGCTTTTGGATGTCGCTTTCGACTCACCCAACTTTAGTACGATACCAATATTAATCTATGGGCAACCACGGGCTCTCTGCGCGGTCTCATTCTTCCGCGCTCCATCGTCGCTTTCTTTGTTTGCTGGCACTTCTTCATTGGGGATTGGAGGAGCCGCACAACGAAATATCTCACATCACTCCCACATGCGTTCCCGCGGTACTTTCTCGCAAGAACCGCCGTCAGCTGTGCCGATATAGATTGGAGTAATACAGCGCCCATTGCTGTTACCTGGAAGTTTGAAATATTCTTGCAAGCAATCAAGATGCGGCTTGACATCAGATTCGCCCAAGCTATTAATTGCATTAGCATTCCCTGTGAAAATGAGAAAGTTAAAGAAAAGAATGGTCTGCACTATTCTGAACGTGCGAGTGAATCGCGATACATACAAGGTTGTCGCTGATGTGCCTGGCACAGAAGTTCTGCCTGAATTTAAGAGCGGCGCTGACTTCACAGTGCGCGCATGATTGGCATTGAATATCGACTAGTCGACTGGCGGCATGTCTGACAGGCCTTCGACGTACTCGCCCAGAGTTTGGAGGACGCTGTGGAAGATTTTGCCGCATTTGATCTGTCAAATTGTGGGTGAGCTTGACGGATATGGGCTGCCGGATATGCGGGACTTCGCTGTGGATGCGGGAGCCAGGAGAAGAAAACAAATCGGACAAAGACCACAACATTAGTCTCCACTGGCAAGGAATTTCATGAATGCGTAAAAAACCCTTACAACCACATCAGAAAGATTAATCACCAACACCTGGATCAATGAGATTAGAAATTGCCTGTACTCCGAGGCAATATAAGTCCATCGTACCGTGCACATCTTAGATGTCATTAATCGCTAGGGGAAATGATTTATATGTGCAGTAGGAGGATAATAGATACACGTACGAGAATCATTTTCCGCTCAAGCTTCCCGTCCTCATCATACTTGGCACACCTCCCAGTAGAAGTGAAGTAGTTTTTTGACTCCTGCTTGTTAGTATATCGTCGATTCGCATTGCATGCGGTATACCGTGACAGGATAAATAATCGATCAAGAATACCTGAGAATTTTCATTAATCGTCTTTTCATTACTGTACCTTTTGAGAGACAATCTAGGCTCCTGCGTGGATGGGCTGTAGTATCTTCAAATGCGACTGTATAGCTTGGTGCCTCCGACGCTACCTAGACGACGACAACGAACTACGGAACAGCAAAGGCGTGAGAAGCACCTTCCGAATGCGTGTATGTCGTTCGAACTTTGCTCTTTCCAGCTTGAATTCGTGTTTCTACTACTTCCAAGTTCCGATAACTATGCACTATTAGATCGCTCTCTCACAGCACTCTTAGGTCGTCCGCTTCTGCGTGTTTCATTTTGTGTTTTTGCGCCTCATGTTACTGCTTTTCTCACGAATGAGTGAGACGCCAAGGATCCTCGTTGCTCGGATTGCAAAAGCACATATTCAGAAGGCAGTTTGACTTCCTACAGGGTATTAGGCGCGTTCAATTATATCCGTTTCAATGAGTCGACAGTACAAACGTTTCCTTGTAGACCATTTGCGCATACTTGGAACCAGATATGCTTAATACCGGAGAATCTATAATGCAACTCACGTTCGTCGCAAAGATTTTCTGTGTCAACATCATGGTTGATTTCCCCTGGAATAGCTATTAGCATCTTATCTCGAACGATGGACCATTTGTAATCTTGTTCTGCTGATTGATTTATGCCAGAAGACGATTCAGGGAGTTTGAGTCGAACAATTCACTCGATACGATGTTTTGAGTCAATCAGTGCCCTCTGAATACTGGCACCGCATAGCAGTTCAGTGTCCTTGGTCATTTCATCCACTCGGCATCTTGAAGAACCCGATGCGTCCTACACCGGTTTCTGAGTAACCAGGAACAGCGCATGTGACAGCTAGCGCTGTGAATTGAGCATTTACGGAACTGTTGCACCAAATGCTGCGTTCTAGAAATCGTTTATGTAACAATCAGCCGGCCGTTGACGTCGCTAGGCCTTTCCACCTTGCCCAACCAGCACCATTGACATGTCTGCTTCCCCAGACTATTACACAGAAGACAAGGAGAAAGCCCTTGGCGCGGCAGAAGATGAAGTTGCGTACGCTGAGGTAGCGCCAGATCGTGTGATCGCAAACCGTTTTGGTGTACTCGGCCCATTTCTTTCAAGACTCTTTGCGATTGGTGTCGAGGCTCGTGGAGTAGAACGTGTACCGGAAAACCAGAGAGAGTCCAAAAATGCTTGGAACAAGTGCGTATCTGTTGTGTTGCGCTCGTACTATTCCTATCCTGACCCCCCATTGCAGTCTTCTCATGTGGTGGTCAGTCCAATCTGATCCAACACATTGTTTTCTATTCATGTTCCCTTCTCTCGATCTTCTCATAGGTCCGTTAATGCAGTGTTGACTACCATTCCTATCGGGGCGCTCGCACAGTCCACTTTCACTTTGACTTTTGGGTATGTCATTCAAATATGCAAGCTCCATAACCACACTCATTCTCTCAAGCAACGCTGTAGCAACTATTTTCTGTTTTGGCGCTCTCGGTGGCATTGCAACAGCGTTCATCGCTACCCTCGGCCCCATAACTGGTCTCCGTACCATGATTATCACCCGTTTCAGCTCAGGGTACTTCGGTGGCACCATATACTCCGTTCTCAACATCCTCACTCAGTGCGCGGATTCTCGTTCATATGCACACTATCTCACTGACTATCCCTAGGCTCGGCTTTTCCACAACAGCAGTTATTCTCGGAGGTCAAACGCTCGCCAATATCAATCCCGGCACCCTCCCCCTCGTCGTTGGCATCATTATCATTGGTGTATGTTGCCTCATCCCGTGTTTTATCGGGTACAACATGGTACACATCTACGAGCGCTACGCATGGATGGTCACCAGTCTCATAATGCTTTTCCTTTGGGGTCTTGGTGGTAAAGCTGGATATGACATAAACGCACAAAAACCTTTCGAGGATACAGGGCGTGCTCTCTCAGCAGATATTCTCAGCTTTGGTGGAATCGTATTCGGCTCGTTTACAGGGGTGCGTTCAGCCATTGTCTCTCTTGTATCACCTGTAAACCTTTATCTACTAAGTAGTGGGCTCCAGTTGCTGCAGATTATAATTGCCGGCTACCGGCTAATACGCCACCTATACGCGTATTCCTGCTTACATTTTTCGGCCTGTTCATCCCCATCTGTTTCGTCGAGATCCTTGGTGCAGCCCTCATGACAATCACAGATACCGCATACATCACCGCATTCGCAGATGGCTCAACAGGCGGCCTAATTGCGCAAGTTCTCTCTCCTTGGGGCCACTTTGGCCAATTTATCCTTGTCCTTCTCGCACTTTCTGTCATGTGAGAACGAGTTAATACCTTCTTGTATGTACTAATCCGGGAATAGCGCCAACAATATACCAAATACCTACTCCACTGGCCTGTCAATACAAGCTCTCGGACGCCCATTCGCCATAATTCCGCGCTTCTTCTGGGTTTTCCTCGCTTTCGTCATATATACCGTAGCAGGCGTCGCAGGCCGCGAACACTTCAGCGCCATCCTTTCCAATTTCCTCAGTATCCTCAGTTACTGGACGGCTTTCTTTATCGTGATCGTAGCCGAGGAGCATTTCATCTTCAGGCGGAAGAACGGGCCGCTTGGGGGTTACAATTTGGATGATTATGATACGCCATCAAAGTGAGTCTACTGGTTTTGGGTGAAAATGTCTTGACCCTGTCATATCTTCAAGGCTACCACTGGGCATAGCGGGTGTACTCGCATTGTGCTTTGGAATCGCAGGTGCTATCGTTGGGATGTCAGAGGTATGTCATTTCCCTGCTCTAGCTTCGTACACTGATACACATATCCTTGTTCATAGGTATGGTATACAGGACCGCTTGGGAAGATGGCAGGAGCAGCGTATGGCGCTGATCTTGGGTTTGAGGTATGATCAACAATTTGACTGATGGAACGTGCGCTCATTTGATTTGCATATAGCTCGCGGCCGCTTTTTCGGCTGTCACTTACCCACCGCTGCGTGCACTTGAGATAAAGCTCACTGGACGATAAGCGAGATCCATACTGAGCTAGTCAGTTTCCGAGTACCTATTTATGGTCATGGATTGTAGGAAGCTAGGGTGTGGGTAGATTATATACCCTGTAGAATAAAGGCATCGGAAACATCGAGTTATAGTAAGTGCTCGATTTCTGCCGACAGGCGCATGCCGTGCTCCTAACAGTTGGTATCGTACATGTTGTGCTGGACGATCTATAGTTCCTAATAATTCTGGAATTTCCTTTGTAGTCCAGTGCTTTCTGCTTTCTTGGTCTACGTCCTGCAAGGTCCGCATGGACTTCGATATAGAAAGGACCGTCGCTTACCACTCGCCCTCCGCCTGGATTCCAACGCAGAAAGTACTCGCCCTGTCAATGTGACTCAGGAAAGGAGAGGTTTGGCCTCCTAAAATTTTCAAATCCGAAGTCCCCTCTTCTTCACAACCATGATCATGGCGGTTGGATTCTTGTCGCTTCCTGCAGAGCTCATATGCCACATTCTAATCCTTCTTAGCCCCAGGGATATTAGTCGCTGTGCAATGGTCCGCTGTTTCCCATGGTTCCATATTTCCTCCAGGGCTAACGTTTAATCATGCTAGACCTGCAATACCTTTTCGGTTGTGGTCCAGAATTCTGTCCACATCCAATACAAGCTTGAAATCAATGCTCAGGGCTTGATTAGTACTGAGACCACTACCATGAACTCGACCGGCGTTTCCAGAAAGACTCTGTGTTCGCTCAAGAAATTGGCATCTTTGTGGCGATCTGACTTCCGTGCGACCACAACCTTTGAAGCAGTGGTTCCCATAGATTTTCCGTCGCCATGGCCACTCCAATCTGGGAAATGTGGGCTTTGGCGGTTACCCCTGGGCGATCTAGTGGACGATTTCTACATTCAGGATTGCAACACGAATCCTACACACTCCCGGACGTGGTCTATCGATGATATATATCCACGACACTGGACTCCGTGCCATGATGCCTTCGACCCTCTGCAGGATCTTATGGTTGTAGTTTCTAAGCCTTATATTGGCTGTATCACTGTGACTAGTGCAGAACAAGATCACCGTGTCTTTTGGACAGAGTTTCGACTGGCTTCATCCCAGCGTCCACATCCGGATGCTGCGTGCGCTTCCTTGGAGTTCAGACATACCTTTGATGCACCTGGCTATTACAATGCTGCTTCGCATCCGCCTATAATCTGTGGTGATCGTGTATTTGTCGTTTATTGGCTAGAGGAGGACGCATATGACCGGCTTGTATCTGGCATGTTCATACAAGTCATTGATTGGAGGAAGGGATTTGCATATAGCGTAAGTTCCCTCTGTTTGGAAAAATCTTGCTGCTCAACATAAGCAGCATTTTTTTATTTCAACCGGAGGACTCATTTTGTCACCGTTACGGTTTCCATGCAATCGACGAACAGAAGTTTCTCATCATTAGTTCCAAAGACTCGATATACTTGTACACGTTACAAGGGCTCGATGGGCCGCCTCAGCGCCGAATTACATATCACCTTCCTAAGAGACGCCGTCTACCCATGGACCAGGTCATTATCCACGGCCACCCATCATTCCGTGGCAAAGCAGCACGCCCAGGACTCGTGCCCAGCTATGTGCCCTCCCTGGAGTCGCAGATTATGGTTCTACAGTTTCTTTCCAAAGCGCGGAATAGTATCCTAGTCATCGATATGGCCATTTTCTCTGACATGGCCTTGCACTCAGATATGCCCGTCGAGATTCCTTGGTCAGACTGGGGACCTCAACATACGCATTATTTTCGGCACCTCAAAAGCTACCGTTACGGTATCAGCGTGTTTGGCAGCAAAATGGCCTATGCCCTCCCCCAAGATTATATTCCTGACCCAGGTCAAAGACTGAAACGGCTCGCCACTGAGGGTTACTTCTATGTGCACATCTGGGACTTCAATAAGCGAGTCCTCGCTCGTTCGGATATCAATGATCCTGACTCGCCAGATCTCCGCATTTGTAAGTCGCAGACGACTGACTCCTTCGGTAAAGATATCTTCTCGAGTCGTGCATTCATTGCAACGGTCTGTCGCACGCCTTTTCCGACAGGTGATTCCTGTATATTCTTGGAACAGGATCGGCTTACTGTGACATGGGTGCGTGTGCTCTGTTTGAATATAGCAACGGTCTGATGTGACCGCATTGTAGGCTCGGGATCATGAAATTAGTATACAGGTCATTTCCCCCGTACCAATTCATTAGTGCCAAAGCAGCAGTCCGTCTAGGTATTCCCTCTTCTTCCGCTACTTAGTTTGCGTTATAACATCTAGTACCGTGTATTGCATTTACACCAACCGCATGGGTTTTGTGCTTTGTGCATGCACTGTACAACCAACCTTATCAACGATGGTCCATGTCAATCAAAAGTTGACTCCTCGTAAGTGATGACCTTAGTACTTTTTTCATCACTCTTGACCGGTCGTCACCTTCGTTGGATCCCACAGTCTCTTCGATGACTTCTGCAATGTATATTGATCCAGTGATCACGATTGGCTCCCAGAGATCTAAAAGGTACATAAACTTTGAAGAATCACGACGGGCTTGTTCAGAACGTGAACTTGTATCTACTGACTCGAGTTTTTTAGACTGTAGCGCTCGCTACTACTTTCCAATATCACATTGGACTATAAACATTTATTTACATAATCGGTGAGGCCTCGTTCGCTTAGCAACATCCCATTCACACTTCAATGCAGGATATCGCTTTCATCCAAACCACCCAGCTACTGGGCAATCTATTAGAAACTATGCTATTCACTTGCAACAAGCGCATAGACCTGACAATTTAGGATACCTCTATTTTACAACTCATCCAATCGCAAGTACCTATCATGGTAAGGTTTCTTCAAATCGTCTCATACACCTTGTATCTTAGCCATGCTAATGTATCGAGCAGCCACCTCACGCTTAATCGTTCGTCTTCTGGTCAAATTCCAGGTATACCTTGTGCTCTTGATCGTTTGTTGTAACGTCCAACTTATTCTTAGAAAATGAGCAGCCTTCTCATCGGCTTATCCATCTGAATTCTGTTTCGTGGCAAGATACGACAACAGCTGACACCTAGCCTCCGTATCATGTCTGCGAATGACAGATACCGGCCTCTTGTTTAACTGGTGCCCGTCTTTAGAGCAAAACAGACCTTCTCAGCCAGCAGGGCGCATGATGATGATCCCGCCTCCACCTCATGGGCATCTTCCAGCGCCCATCCAGATCGTGCCATCGCCTCAAGCTCAGGCTCAGCATGCGGATCAAGCTCAGGTACCTGTCAAACCATGTTGGCTGTTGGCGTGAAGGGGCAGAGTGATTATCTTCCTGGGCTTGAGCCTATCGAATCTAGCGACGATGGGGGAAGATGCGGCCCCTGATCAGCCTTCTCCCACTATCGCCGAGGAAGCTGGTCCACCCCCTCTGGTCGAAACGCACGAAGAAGAAGCGGACGAAATTGACGGAGGCGATCTGGTAGAAGACGAAGACCCGGACGAGGAAGCGGAGGATGAGATCATTGATGATTTTCAGTTTGGTGGTGCGCCTGTCGTTTGGATGTGAGTTCGTGATCTGATGTATCTTTTTGATGCAGGTTTTATGCAGGTCAACGAGAATGATTGGTTCCTTCCTATTAGCTCGAGCATCATGGTGTATTACAAACATGTTTGAGGTATCAAAATTTGTTCGTGAATTTATTTTACAGAGTTGTACTACTTGGAGAATACTATCATATGGGTGGGTAAGCTGAGCGCATGATCTACTGGCCCAGTCATTGCAACTATACGTGTTGAACCGAAGATTCGAAGCAGGTATTCGTCATCTGACAGAATTATCAGATTTCTACAGGGTCACAATGCCGTATTCTGACATGTTGCTCAGGCAAGTTTGAGAGCGATGATGAAAAAGGACATGCTGTATAACGTATAGCTACGAAGAAGGGGATATATAAGTAGAGGTTGCCTATTAATCATGGCATCATTCCTCGTCCTTGATAACATTCGTGTAACGTGAGCACCCTACATGAGCTTCCTGCACTGATTGGTCCAAGCAGGAAAAGTGCAGTGGCTCTCGAGACCAGCAACTTCAGACGTAGAGCATAGGAGGACAACTCACCGAACACATCCAATCCACCGCCATGGCTTCCAGCTCGAAACAGCCCGCTATAGCATTGAATAAATCGGTTCTGACACTGGTGATGACCTTGGAGGGACATAAACCTCATTCAGTCTCCTTTCCTTATGACTTGGATGATCATCAGGAGATCAAATACATTCCATACATTTCCTATTTTCCCGATGGCAAGCAAATGATCAGCAGATCACACGATAAGACAATCTGGCGATGGGACGTGCAGGAGGGTAAGGAGATCAAGGAAGCTCATGAAGTTTTCGAGGATTATATAGTGGGAGTGGGGTTATCAAGGGATAGTCGATGGGTTGTCACTGCAGTTAATGGGGTGCTCAAAGTATGTGAGGTTGAGATGGGAGTGGTGAGAATATTTCATGTAGGCAAGATCAAGCGCATGGATATTTCTGGGGACAGCACGTTGCTAGTGGCTGGGTCATGGGATGGGACAGCGCAGATATGGAGCCTGGACACAGGCCAAATCGTGGCTGGTCCATTCAAATTTGGTGATCATCATACATTAGAGTTTCGACTCTCGCAAGACTCTCGAAAGCTGGCGGTGACATCATGGGATTCCGGGCCCCTAAAGGCATACCTTCAGGTGTGGGACATCCAGGCACAGAAATTGGCTGTCACTAGAGAAACATGCAATGCTGCTCCCTATTTCCATTCGTAAAGACCATTATGTCATCAATGTAGACAACTACTGTTTTGCCATCTATCAGGTCTCTCAGAATTTCATTCATCATAGTTTGGAAGATTGCAGGCGAGTTCGTGAGTCCAAAATACATCACAGTCGGTTCGTGGTGACCAAACAGTGTTTTCGAAGGCCGCCTTCCACTCATCTCCTTCTTTCATGCGAATATTATTGTACCCCCATCGTACATCCATTTTAGAGTACATCGTGGCACTGGTTAGAGCATCAATTAAATCTTGAGATCTCGGTAGCGGATATGCATTTTTAACTGTCTTCTCATTGAGCTTTCTGTAGTCCATCACCGGTCTTAATTTGCCATCTTTCTTGGCCACAAAGAAGAAAGGTGCTGCCACTGGAGATTGTGAATCTCTAATATGTCCCAGTGCAGTCTCGGTTTTCAACCATTCTTTCAATGTATCCATCTCTTTGGGTGACAATGGGTATGGTTTCGCATTTGGCAGAAGATCGCCCTCATCTTTAAGATCTATTGCATGATCCCACTTCTTTCTTTCAGGGAAGCGCTTAGATTCTTCTTCTGAGAAAACTCCCAGGAAATCATGAAGCCAGTCGGGTACCATTTCTTCTACCGACTGTTTCTTCTTAGTAGCTTCTTCTGCTACCTTCTGCTCCATGGCGACTGAGGCTTTGTATTGAATCCATAGTCTCTCTGGACTTTCTTCATCTTCTATTTCCTCCATGGTCGTTCTCTTAACTGCCACATCTTCCTCATCATCTTGATCTGCCATTGCAGGCAACAAGCCGGGTACGTCTTCGACTTCTTCCGACTTTTTCTTTTTCTCAGCCCTGTTTCAGAGTCTTTTCTCCTTTTTAGTTTCACATTTCACTGGGCACCGTGAAAGTGAAAACTTCCCTGCGTTCCAATCAATCTCAGGGTTGTGGTATCTCAACCAGTCGATACAAATGATCACATCATCGCTCCCTAGATCTGTAACCATGAATGCTACTTTTTCTTCTTCATGATTACTGACCTTAAGACCTAGTTTGGTGAAGTGAGTCATCGATCCCGAGGCGTTAAGAGATCCATCGATGTTTTTAACCTGGATCAGACACAGTAATTTTCTACAACAAATTCTGTTCTCCTTGACAAATCGTTCGTTGATAAAGAGCGTAGATGCTCCACAATCTACAAGAGCTTTCAAATCTGCAGATTTGTTCTTTCCTTTAAGCATTATGGGAAGATAGAAGTGTTCTGATTTTGTCTTTAAGTTTACTTCTTCTACATCCGCAAAGTTTGCAAGGATCGAGTATCTACTGCCCGACTTGTCTGTCTCTTGTTCCTCTAGGATTCTATTCTTTCTAGAAGTTTCCCATTCTTTAAACCATTTAGGCGGTTCTGATACTTTTTTGGCAAGTGTGTCTGCCTTGGCTTTTATCTTAGCCAGTATCTCTTTGCCTTCTGGTGATATGGTCCAGTTCTTGAACCACTTGGGAATTTCTGATTCCTTCTTCTTTGCTTCTCTATCAGCTAAGAAATCTTGGAACCATTTTGGAGGTGCGGAGCTGTCTGAGGAGGGAGGGGAATTTGGAGTTCTGCAGTTTCGTGCAATGTGATTTGGCTTTCCACATTTGTAACAATTGAACAGCTGTTTAGGCCCATTCATAGCCTCATCAAGTGCGTGAAACTCATGCAAGGAATAAGTTTTCTTAGTCATTGTACCAGTTGTATTCTGGAACCCACTTTACAAATGACGTAAGAAGTTTGAAGGGCGAGTCGTAACGGCCCTTCCGGAAAAGGAATAATGAAGTGGTGGACGAGTCATAATGGTCCACCCGAAAAGGAATGATGATTAAGGGAGAGGGAAAAAGGAGTACGTAAACAGAAAACTGAAGCAGTCCCCGATACTAATCGGATCTACCACGTGCTTCAGGGTCAAAGGGTTCTTTAATCAACCCAACTGACACTTCCCTATCTACTAACTAAAAGAAGAGTACGTAAACTACTCCTTTGTTAAGTGAGAAAAATGTGGTGTGCTTCATGTGTGTTACTTCTCAATCACCACAAGGGTACAGGTCTAGGACAAGTTATCACTCTTCCAGCCGAAGCTTACAAGTGCGAGTCTCACTAGAACACCGTATCTAAATC
This sequence comes from Suillus bovinus, assembly GCF_016758785.1. Lineage (NCBI taxonomy): Eukaryota > Fungi > Basidiomycota > Agaricomycetes > Boletales > Suillaceae > Suillus > Suillus bovinus. The sequence continues at coordinate 410,892 of NW_024542072.1, forward strand.
CTCGTAGTAACAATGGTAAGACTATCCGCAGATGCGACAGTTCTACTAAACTTAACGGAAAGGTACTATGTGCGTACAAAGAAAAGGGTAATCGTAAAAAAGAAACTATAGTAACGTGAAGCAGGCAGGGTCTTGGGCCAGCACTTCAAGTTGTAGCGAGACACCTAATGTCGTCAACACCTCCGTATACTGGCAGCTGCAATGTAAGGCAGGGCCTGGTATAGGACTACTAACTATGAAAGACTATTGATAGAAAACACTCAAGTGAGCAAAGGAAAGGGTTTCAAAGAAAAGGGTGGCGGTTGTTTAGACCGGGCAAGATAAAATGTGTAATGGATGTTAGACGTATGTCTCGCGCAAATGTGCTGCTGAGAGACACGTGTAACAACAAGTAAAGATGATTGTTTGAATTGTTGGTCAACCGATTGGTCAGCCAAGGCTTCAAAGGATATAGTAATGGATGTGAGCGGTATGCAAGAGTCAGAGTCTCCTATAGTTCAAACCTAATGTCACAACCCAATAATGAATTAACTGTTGGGCAGAGACTAGGACTTGGACTAAGGTTATCACAACAGAGAAGAGAATGAGCAAGTACATCTTGGATTGCTACAGTGTAGATACAAGAGGTTTGAACTAAGGAACTATCGACCAAGACGTGTTACCTATATACAATTATTGAAACTGAGATTGAAACTGAGATACAACTACTAGCCAATCATAAAAAGGAAAAGGGAATCATACCATAGAACATCGTAAATATTAAAGAAGCATCACATGACCATATCTTATCTTATCATATCTAATCTAATCTATTCACAATCAAAGAACTCATCTTCTTCATCAGTCACATCGAAGACACGTGTTGTGGGTGCTAAAGGTATTTCGGGAATGATAGACACTTTTAGGGTAGGATTAGGGTTTGACTTAGGCGCTGTGTATTGACACTTAGGAAGATTTAGGAAAGAATAATGGTTCATTAAAGGTACTCGTGACAAAGGGTGTGGGAATAATTGATATTGTGGAGAATACCAAAATGGGCAATGTTTTGGGTGTTGTGGGGTAATTCCCACACTGTGTGGCCAAAAATGCAGTGTAGTATTATTGTGGGAAGTCCTGACATGAGGAATTGAGCCAGAATGAGCAGAAACATACCAAATTGAGCTGTCTGGCAAATTATCCATTGTGGGAGCAGTAATGGATAATCTATCAAGCATCAGCAATCCATGACAAGGAAGGATAACCAGTGGTCTCTAATGAGACTTGGTTATCCATAATAATGACACTATAGCCTGAGATGAGTAAAATAGCAGGATCACGTACGTTGAGTAGCTTAGTGAGGTGTCCTGCTGGTCTAGAAGATATTTTAGTATGCAAATTGCTACTATGAATGTGTGAATACACACCTCTTTTGCAAGGCCGATACTAGTGAGGATGTTGGCTGGAATATTGCATACATATATGTTGGGCTCCTCAGATGTGGTGTAAGCCAATTGGCATGTATCAGGTGAGAGGATAAGGGAACAGGGACGTGGGACATCGAATGAGGCAAGGAGTTGGCTGGGACTGGAAGGACCAGAGCTTGATGGTGCTGTTGCCAGAAGCACTGGCAAGAAGAAGACAATCAAATGAGAGTGCTAGGCTGCGGATGTGGTGTGTGTGACCTTTGAATGAATCTCCGATAGTCTTCAGCGTCAACACGTCAAACTCATAGATTGTGTCTGCCAATTTGAGATCTGGACTGAATATGGTTATGATGGATTTCCCATTTGCTGTCCAAATTACTGGCGAAGGAAGTAAAGGGTAATGGCCTGTTCCCAAATGCATAAAAGATATCCAAGCATTCATGGGCTTTGCCAACTTCTATCGAAGATTCATACTTGGGTTCTTGGAGATAGCCAGACCAATGAATGATCTGCTAAGAAAAGATGTCAAATGGGATTGGACGGAAAAACAACAAAAAGCTTTTGATGAATTAAAGAAATGTTTCACAGAAGCTCCCATCCTAGTCATGCCAGATGTTGAGAAGAAAAAGAAAATAGAGACCGATGCTTCAGATTACGCAACAGGAGCAGTTCTCTCTCAACTTATGGAAGATGGATTATGGCATCCAATAGCATATTACTCTAAATTTGTTACAAGAACATCTAGACGCCTGGGCCCCTACCATTTTTCTCCTGATCCTCCTCATATCAGCCCTCGCGTCATACCCTTACCCCGACCTAACCTTGGTCATCCTCGTCATCCTCGCATTCCCTTTCGCTCTCTACCTATCGCTACAGCAAAGCCAGTACATCTGGCCGGATCCTTTCGCTGATGAAGCATACCCATGCTCCGTTCCACTACCTGACTGATCCTGTGGATAGTCTATTTGCCATTACCGTCCGGACGGTAACCTATGATCTGATGCACGACGCATCCCCTTTTCCCTTTTCTGATCTCTGACTCGGTGCGCAGTCGCACATGCTACTTATACTTAGATCCGCAGCTGCACGATCGTGCCCCTGCGCGTTTCACTTCTTATTTCGATCTTTGACTCACTTTCTTATCTAGCACGTTCTACCTCGACCGAACGTGCCTTCCTGTTATGGTCTTACCCTTTACCGATTGCCTCTCCCGGTAGTACGAGTTATCATCCACTAATACGTCTCCTGTCCTCTATATAAACTCGCTACCATGTACCATATTCCCTAACTTGAATCTACTTGGTTCTTGACCTCCTACTCTCACCAGAGTGATCCTTCTGCCTCGCCAGCAGTCTATATTCTATCTTCTTATCTGCTCTTCGCGGATAAGCCTATAGTCTCGATCTTTACTCATCGACTTCGTCGACGAGCAAAGCCCCTGTTAACTAGTCGGACTTCTGTCCTTCTAATTAACGACGATCCTTACGATTAACCTTCGGGTGTCGTAAGCCTAGGCCGATTTAGCTTATTGTCTCGCACCCGCGTGACATAAGATACCTGATTTGGACATAGGCGTCAAATCGTACTTGCCGATGACCCGCCAAGTATGACCCCTAACCTTGGGCTAGCCCAAGGACGTCCTCGACCGTTGATGACACAAGCTCTGTTTGAGCGTCGCCAACAGATACCATCCAAGTCGTAACAAAATTAATGAATGATGCAGAAAGAAATTATGACATTCACGACAAGGAATTATTAGCGATCATTAGAGCATTGGAGGAATGGAGGCACTATGTGCAGGGAGCACCCCACCAAGTTGAGATATGGACAGATCATAAGAACCTAGAATATTTCATGATGAGTCAGAAGTTGACCAGAAGGCAAGCTAGATGGAGTCTTTTCCTAGCGGAGTATGAATTTACACTCCAACACAAGCCTGGCGTGGTTAATGACAAAGCAGACCGTCTTTCTCGGAGATCAGACCATAGAGGGGGGGTAGAAAACGATAACTCAAATCGCATTCTTTTGAAACCGGAATTCTTTACCGTAAAAGCTGCTAAAAGAGGTCAAGTTTTGGTACATGGAGAAAAAAAATTACTCCAAAAGATACGAAAATGCACAGAACGAGAACCTGAAGTCACTAAAGCATTAGAAACACTAAAAGCAGCACCGGTTCAGTTGCATAGAGGAGTTGAAGAGTGGAATGTGGAGGATGGATTGGTGTTATTCTGAGGATTAGTTTACGTTCCAAATGACAAAGAGATCCGCCGAGAGATACTGGAGTTGTTTCACGACTCTCCATCAGCTGGACATCCTGGACAAGCTAAAACCTTAGAGTTGATTTCCAGAAACTATTGGTGGCCTTCAATGATGAAGTATGTCCACGATTACGTAGATGGTTGCGATAGGTGTAAACAAACAAAAGTGCTTCTGAGTAAACCAACGGGGCCTTTACAGCCAAATGAAGTCCCAGAAGGACCTTGGCAAACGATCACCTGTGACCTGATAGTGGACCTACCAAAGAGTGAAGGGTGTGATAGCATTTTTGTAGTCGTTGATCGATTCTCGAAACAAGCACACTTCATTCCCACCATGAAAGATGTAGACTCGAAGGGTATTTCCGAGCTATTTCTGAAGAATGTATGGAAACATCATGGAACACCAAAGAAGGTGATTTCAGATAGAGGAACTCAGTTCATATCGAAGTTCATGGGACAAATGTCAAAGAGATTAGGAACAAAATGGTCTGCATCGACCTCCTATCATCCCAGAACCGATGGACAGACTGAACACGTAAATCAAGAAGTCGAACAATACTTGTGCATGTTCATGTCATACAGACAGAATGATTGGGTATCTTGGCTGCTGATAGCAGAGTTTTCACATAACAATGCAGTCACAGTAACTGGTCACAGTCCATTTAAAGTTCTCTACGGGTATAACCCAAATTTCACAATCCACCCAAACTCCATGTCCGTAATCCCCGCCGCCGATGAGAGGATTGATCAAATGAAAGAAGCAAGAGATGATGCAGAAAATACTCTAAAGATGGTCAATGAGCGCATGAAGCGATTTTATGACAAAGGAGTGTCACAACCCAATAACGAATTAATGCTGGGCAGAGACTAGGACTTGGACTAAGGTTATCACAACAGAGAGGTAATGAGCAAGGACGTCTTGGATTGCTACAGTTGTAGATACAAGAGGTTTGAACTAAGGAACTATCGACCAAGACATGCTAACTATATACAACTATTGAAATGGAGATTGAAACTGAGTTACAACTACTGACCAATCATAAAATAGAAAAGGGAATCGTACCATAGAATGTCGTAGAATATTAAAGAAGTATCACGTGACCATATCTTATCTTATCGTATCTTATCTAATCTAATCACAATCAAAGAACTTATCTTCTTCATCAGTCACATCGAAGACACGTGTCATGGGCGCTAATGGAATCTCTGAACTGGTAGATGCTTTCGGGGTAGGGTTAGGGTTTGTTTTGGGCGCTGTGTATTGGCGCTTAGGAAGATTTAAGAAAGAATAGTGATTTGTTAAAGGTACTCGTGACAAGGAGTAAAGGAAGCACCTCAGTATAAGATAGGAGACAAGGTCTGGCTTGACGCAAAAAATCTCAAACAATGTCATCCAAGTCAAAAACTGTCAGATTGTCGTCTAGGTCCCTTTGAAATACTAGAGAAGATTGGCGAAGTGAACTACAAGTTGAAATTACCGGAAAAATATCAGATTCACCTGGTTTTCCATGTAGAACTACTCACCCCACATCACGCATCTCGATTAATTCCTCATCCGCCTCCAAACCAACCATCTCCAGAACTGATTGACAATCAGGAAGAATTTGCTGTAGAAGAAGTACTAGATAGCCAATTGTTCCGAGGAAAGCTGCAATACCTAGTAAAATGGGAAGGATATCCGAAAGAAGAGTCATCTTGGAAGCCAGAAGAAAACCTAAAGAACGCTCCAATTCCTTTAGCGGAGTTCCACAAGAAAAATCCCATGGCTGCAGCCGGAAAATACCAAAGAATCAAAGGCTCAGTACTGTTTACAGAAGATTTTAAACGATGGAGAGAAAAGAATATCCGACCTTCATTCGTTCGTGATGACACTCACCTTAGAGAGGGGGTAATGTCACGAGTACCTTTAACGAACCATTATTCTTTCCTAAATCTTCCTAAGTGTCAATACACAGTGCCTAAGTCAAACCATAACCCTACCCTAAAAGTGTCTATCATTCCCGAAATACCTTTAGCGCCCATGACACGTTGTCCTGCATGATGTGGGAATCATGCATGGACATGAATACTAGGTGACCCTCAAAAGACAAAGTCTGTTAGCTTAGTCCTCAGACTAGTCAACCCATACCTTGGTTTCAAACCATGGTTCATATTTCCAGTTTTCCCCAAGTTTCATGATCTGAATACGTTTTGACGGAAAAAGTCTAATGTGAGATGGGAATCACATTTAGACCTAGTTGATGTGAGAAGAGAAATGAAGGTTAAGGTATAGCCTTGCCTTTGGCTTATTCACTTTGGCTAGAGAAAACCATAGAGAAAAGTACAAAGCCTATAAAAAACCTATCCAAAAAGACCGTGTTTCAATTCCTGCCAACTGTATTATTTTGACTGTGTTTCAATTCCTGCCAACTGTCTTATTTTTGCTACCTACTTTTCTCTAGTGTTTCTTTACTTTACTTTTTCATTAGGATGCTTTGACTCACCTGACACTTCATAAAATTGTACCCATAGGGTATGATGTCATTATGATGTCATAAGACTCCACAGATACTCCTGCAGGTATTCTGTTGAAAGACATTATGTCATCAAGCTCTAGATTATTCTACTCTACAATGACATCATTCATGATGTCATTTCCTTCTAGAATATTCTGCTCCACAATGACTCACTCTGACTCACTCAAGGAAGGTTCTGGAATCTTTTGCTCCACAATGATGTCACTCTTGATGTCATTATGATGTCATTACTCCACATTCCAGAATGTTCTGCTCCACAATGATGTCATAGCTTCATCTTTCACTTGTATTTTATTCTTTTATTGGGTTTGACCCAATATTTTGATTGGTCCTCCTTATTTTTTATTGTTTGTGAACCTAGGTTACTTTCCCACACAAAATGTATATAAGGAGAGCCCATTCTCCCTCGAAAAAAATATGATCTCCCATTTGTAGCAATCTGCCTATCAGATATTTCACTTGCAAAGTTAGTCCCTTTGAAGTGAGACAAGTGCAGGGAAAAGAATTCCCTTGAGATTATAAGTTTCTTACCTTAGAAACTTATTAGTGCTATAGACCAAGCGTTCTTGGTCATATATATTGTCTTTGAGACCCCTTTGTCTCATTGCTCTGTGCCCTTTGACTAAGCGATCTTAGTCATCTATCATATTGTTGAGACCACGTCTCACTAGTTGTCCCATAGACCAAGCGATCTTGGTCAAGTTATAGTCCCCTTTGTTCAAGCGATCTTGAACATATATCGTATATTTGAGACCATTGTCTCACAGTCAGGTGTCCATAGACCAAGTGATCTTGGTCATATTTTGTATATTTGAGACCACGTCTTGTTACAATAACATTTACTCCTATTTCATTTTTCTTTTTCTCGTAACCATGCTGCCGATTCTAGACTCATCTAGACTCGGCTATTCTCTTATCAAGCGGGCTGTCCGCACTTCTCTTCTTTCTTGATTGTAACATAGATACTATCTTGCGCCGCATGGCGGTTTCACCTATCTTTGCTATCTTGATAGGTTGTACTCTTTTCCTATCTCTGTTACTTTTCTTGTCGCGGCTATGCCGCTTCCTTTTACCTATATAAACCCCATGTACCATAGATGTATTCCTTAACTTAATCTACTGGGTTTTCCCTTTGAAACCTGATCTACTAAGGTCTCCACCCTTAGTAGCCTGAACTCTGATTCTAAGGCAGTCACTCACTGTCTTAGCCTGAAACCCTTGATTGCGGTAGAAGTGCTAAAACCACTCACCGCCTAGGCAGAAGTGCTAAAACCACTCGCCGCTGATCCTGCATAGAAGCCGCGGCTCGTGCAGTAGGAACCACCAGAAACCTTCCTTGTATTAGGAAGGCCGACGAACTGTTTGCCCGACAGGTCTATCTTGACCGGCAACAGCAGAACTATCCCAGTCGTAACATGTCTCACTAGTTCCAGTATCCAAGTCCAGAGCCTAGAAGGAGATTTCCTAGGCAAATATGTTCCAGAAACCGAATTACGTGTCTAGAAGCTTATTCCTAGACAAGAGATTTGAGTTTCAATAAAGAAAAGTAAAGCTCTGGCTAGGTTGATCTTTATAAAAAGATTAGTTTAGCGAGCCTCCCAAAAACTCACACATTATCTACCATGAAATAGGAAAAGTCGTAGACCATGTTAATCGAGGACTGGCAAGCAGTCTTATCCAAAGTGTAATTGTGGTGTCATTACATTTACACGACTTTATATAAGACCCTTGGTTATTAAGACAACATGTCTTCGATGTGACTGATGAAGAAGACGAGTTCTTTGATTGTGAATAGATTAGATTAGATATGATAAGATAAGATATGGTCACGTGATGCTTCTTTAATATTCTATGATGTTCTATGGTATGATTCCCTTTTCCTTTTTATGATTGGCTAGTAGTTGTATCTCAGTTTCAATCTCAGGTAGCATGTCTTGGTCGATAGTTCCTTAGTTCAAACCTCTTGTATCTACACTGTAGCAATCCAAGACATACTTGCTCATTCTCTTCTCTGTTGTGATAACCTTAGTCTGAGTCCTAGTCTCTGCCCAACGTTAATTCGTTATTGGGTTGTAACACCCTTTCCACCTCACTGCAGCTTTACCACTGCACCACAATAGGTCCCCCCATGTATCTAAGTAGTAGTTCAGTATATATATGTATCACATAATATAATAGACCACTTTTTTTGCTCATTTGTATGCCTGCTCCTCCTCCAGGGGCAATTCAATATATGGTAGGATATAAAACACTTTCGCACTTTTGCCCCTTTGGCAGGGAAGTATCCTGGAGCATTCAGAACATGTTTAGTAGTATATATGAATATATTACCATCTTTATTTGACCCCCTGAAGCGCCCTATATCAACACATACAATATATGTACAGAAAACACAAAATAGGTTCGCATTTTTTGGTTTCTGGCCATATGAGCTTGCAAAAATTGTCCCCAACATCTGTTCAACAGTAGGAATAATGTATCAGGAGCTCAAGACCACAGAGAAAGATCTTTTTGTGTAGTGCATTCACTCTCTCCTGGTGGTATACCTCCTGTGAGAATTTTTCCTCTGTAGGACTGGACCTTAATTGAAGCAGGGAGTTTATTTCTATGTATATTTGGGGTATATTCATCATATAGCTAGCCCAGGACACACATAGGATCTCTCTACAGGAACAAAAACATCAAACATCGCATTTTTGACATTTTTGATAGGGGGTCAAATAAAGATGGTAATATATTCATATATACTACTAAACATGTTATGAATGCTCCAGGATACTTCCCTGCCAAAGGGGCAAAAGTGCGAAAGTGTTTTATATCCTACCATATGTTGAATTGCCCCTGGAGGAGGAGCAGGCATACAAATGAGCAAAAAAGTGGTCTATTATATTATGTGATACATATATATACTGAACTACTACTTAGATACATGGGGGGACCTATTGTGGTGCAGTGGTAAAGCTGCAGTGAGGTGGGAAGGGTGTGGGAATAATTGATATTGTGGAGAATACCAAAATGGGCAATGTTTTGGGTGTTGTGGGGTAATTCCCACACTGTGGGGCCAAAAATGCAGTGTAGTATTATTGTGGGAAGTCCTGACATGAGGAATTGAGCCAGAATGAGCAGAAACATACCAAATTGAGCTGTCTGGCAAATTATCCATTGTGGGAGTGGTAATGGATAATCTGTCAAGCATCAGCAATCCATGACAAGGAAGGATAACCAGTGGTCTCTAATGAGACTTGGTTATCCATAATACTGCCAGGAGCAGGTGCTCATCTAATCCATTCTCTATCGCAGTCTGACGCAACACATCATCCATTCCTCCGTAAACCACCAATATGGTCATACCTCCCGCCCCCCGCCCGGTAGCAGTTACACGTCAACCCTCGCAACCCATCTTCCTTGGCTTTTTGCGCAAATTCCTCCTTTCCTCTCGTATGGACACAGTTTGTCCTATTCGGATAAATGAACCCCATAATCCCTTGGATGTATGTTTCTTTCATCTGTATTATTCACAGTTGACTTGATGGTTTCCTTGCAGTTCCCCGCTACAGGACCCTTGCCTCGCTCAATTGTAGATCACCACGACAATGTGAGCGAGGACCGCCATCATCACATATTCTACTTACAATTGTTTTTTAGTTTCTCCCACCCACCATTCAATCCTCTTCCCCTACTTCCACATCCATCAAATCCCTCCTACGCAGCCTGTCAACCTGGCGGCCCCTTCAGACAGGTCATGGATTGCCGGCTATCGTCGATACTCCTCTTGCACATGGTGTAGAGATATGCACAGCCCTTTTCTCTTGCTTCTCACTGCTCATACATCAATTTTTAGCAGAACGTTGCAGCAGGTGGTACACACCACAAAGATGATGAATGGATAACTGAGGAAGAGTATGTCTCTTCTCATCCTCCGCATAATCCAGATTCACAACAGCAGACAACAGCAGGGCAGAAAAAGATTGATTCAGGAGAGCATGGAAGCAATCGGTTTTGTTTTTGCTTTTAGGTTGACTTGGTGAACGGTACTGTGACGAGTCCATCGTCAACATCTCACTAATTAGAACTTGTTTGTATGCATAGTGTATCTTTACACATTGAATATCACAGTGTATCAGTGTATTTCTGTTTGCTGGTAATCTAGTACCAGAACTACACGGGACACGGCGCTACAAGTTGCCATCAACAGTATGTGTGACATCTATCTTCATTTAGCATGTATCTATGATTTCCCAAACTAATTCTGGCAACACTTTATTTCATGATTATTCTACTGTTTTTTTTTGTGCCAGACTCCGTGCGAACCCTGCTCGATGATACCCTACAAGCCTGGGGTGAGGAGCCAAACCAACCAGCACAATCTCAGGATGCGGAAGAGACAAACCTCGTGATCAGTGAAATGCTGCAAGTCACCATTGATAGTATGTGCCATCTACCTTCGCTCAGTACATGGTATCTATGATTTCCAGTGACAGTTTCTGTGTCAGGCCCACTTGATGATGCACTTCCAGCCTTGGCTGACGAATCTAGCTGCCCAGAACATGCATAGGATGCAGGAGAAAAAGACATCAATGGAGTCTAACAAATCATTATTACTGGTATGTGATATCAATCTTCGTTCAGCATGATTTACAAGACATTCATGCAACTAATCTTATTCTTGTTTCCGACAGATCCCCCCTGGCTTCCATGTGGTAATACAGACCGATGGTGTTAAATGCTGGACGAGCAACAAACCTGTACATGTAGATCAGGCTGTCATTGAATGAAACGAGTCCATACTTCTTTCAGTTGTCCTTGACGTTATCTTTCCTGCAGGCATTGAGAAAGATTCTAGGCTGTGCAAGACATCTTCTAAAGTTTGGGTTAGCATGTGTGCGTCATTTGAATTGGGTCCCATGCTGTGTCATGGAGAACTCCAATCGAGAGTACTACATGCATTGCAGGAGAATACTTGGCTTCATTTTGCATGTCATAGGACACAGCAATATGACGAACCTTTCAATTTTGCTTGTCTCATGCGTGATCGACTACTTTCCACCCTCGATATCACCCACATGGATCTTTCTCGGCATCTATTTGCACTTCTTTCTGCCTGTGAAACCGCAGTCTGTGACTTTGGCACACCTGACAAAATGATACATCTAGCAGCTGGCCTGCAATTCCACAGGGTCAATGGTATCATCAGGACATTATGGAAGGTTGACGATAGTACTTTGCAGGGCTTAGTTGAGGTATTCTACAAAAACTTGTGTGAGGATGGCACAATGAGATCCAAACGAGCTTCCTGAGTGTTGCACCGAGCGGTCCACTTGTTGGCTTGCAATCAGGACATGCCCTTAGACTGACACATAGTGTTCATGCATATCAGTATATAATCAATTTTGTGTGTACTTTTTGCTTGTTGATTAATGTGTTGATCTGACGAAGCATTCAGCCATGGTTACTAATACACATCTCCATCTTTCAGACTTTGGGACTGCATACCACCTGCCCTGTGCACCCAATGCAGACTCCTATTTAGTGATGTGCCAGGCCTGGCTTGGCCTGAAAGCCCCGGCTTTGGCTTGGCCTGGGGCGGCTTGGGCTTTCGAAAATGCCAGGCCGAAGCCGTGAGCCAAAGCCAGGCCAAGCCGTGGCTCAGCTTGGGCCCAGTCACGGCTTTGGAAGTCAAATAGATCAATATTCAATATATTATACTATCTACTAGGTCTTAGTCCATCGATTCATCATCCTCATCATCTAAGATCAGCGCATCCCAACCCTCCTCGTCATCATCTCCAACCTCACCAGTCTCTGCATCATTTTCAGAGTCATCAGCTTCAACCTCCATAAGAGATGATGGACCAGCCTTGCAGGAATAGAATGTTGTGACGTAGAAGGCATTTCATGCATTGTAATGCTTCAACAACATCATCTTTAAGTCGATTACACCGCTTACTAATTGTAATACCTTCTTGCAAGAATGCTCGTTCACTCAAGACCGACAAAGTCATGATTGACAAATAGTCCCTGGCAAGCGAGGCCCAGATTGGATATCGCTCAGCATTAATCTAAATAAAAATGACCGTCAGTGATTGTCATTTAATCCAATCAAAGCTACTTACCCCCCACCATTGTATGGTGCTCATCCCGGCTGGTAGAGCTGCTTCGATAGTCTCGATATACCCCAAAAACTCGACCCTCCATGGTTTCAATGGGTCAGCAGTAGATTCGCCTATATCTGCCTCTCTGTCATCCTCAGAATCACTTTGAACTTGTCGGATAAGCTTCTTGAGGCCGCCGACCTTGCTTTTGCTAGTTGTAAGCGGAGGTGACAAGATATTTCAATTCAACTCAGAATAGTGCACCTTGAACTTCAGGATTGTTAGGCTAAGAAAGTAATTAGTATACAGTGAATGACGTACCACTTTCTCTGCACATGCAAGGACATCATCGAGCAAACTCAATGGCCAATGCTTTTTGAAGTATGCCATTTTTATTGTCGGATCCAGTACTACACTTGCAAATGTCAGAGCGAGCCAACCAACAAAAACATATAATAACAAACACATGGCAACTATATAAGCTGGAGTGTCTGTCGTCCTGTCATAGTACTCGTCTAACTTGTTGGACGCTGCCTTGAGTGCATCAGCAAATCAACTATATTTAGATCTTTCCGCTCGTGACGTCCATGATCTGTAAAGAGTCTCCAGTGCTGGAATAGCAAGATGGAGGGTTGATCCGTGATCTGAAGAGAAGGCTTGCTGAGCAACATCAGCATACTAAGAGAAACAGGTTAGGCCGACAATCAAAAATCAATTGAACTGAACGCACCGAAAGGAGGTCTGTAAATTGCCCCGCTCGTGTCCATTCCACAGGTGACAGTTGCATATGATCAATTTTGGAGTGTTTGGTTAGATTATGTTCTTGGCAACCCATCTCATAGATGTTACAAGAACACCTAGACGCTTGGGCCCCTACTATTTTTCTCCTAATCCTCCTCGTATCAGCCCTCGCATCATACCCTTACCCCGACCTTACCCTTGTCATCCTTGTCATCCTCGCATTCCCGTTCGCCCTCTACCTGTCGCTTCAGCAGAGCCAGTACATCTGGCCGGACCCTTTCGCTGACGAAGCATACCCATGCTCCGCTTCACCACCTGACTGATCCTGTGGATAGTCCCCTTGCCCTTACCGTCTGGACGGTAACCTATGACATGATGCACAACGCATCCCCTTTACCCTATTCCCTTTCTTGATCTCTGACTCGGTGCGCAGTCGCACATGCGACTTATACTTAGATCCGCAGCTGCACGATCGTGCCTCTGCGCGTTTCACTTCTTATTTCGATCTTTAAAACTCACTTTCTTATCAAGCACGTTCTACCTCGACCGAACGTGCCTTCCTGTTATAGTTATACCCTTTACCGATTGCCTCTCCCGGTAGTACAAGTTATCACCCACTAATACGTCTCCTGTCCTCTATATAAACTCGCTACCATGTACTATATTCCCTAACTTGAATCTACTTGGTTCTTGACCTCCTACTCTCACCAGAGTGATCCTTCTGCCTCGCCAGCAGTCTATATTCTATCTTCTTATCTGCTCTTCGCGGATAAGCCTATAGTCTCGACCTTTACTCATCGACTTCGTCGACGAGCAAAGCCCCTGTTGACTAGTTGGACTTCTGTCCTTCTAATTAACGACGATCCTTACGATTAACCTTCGGGTGTCGTAAGCCTAGGCCGATATAGCTTATCGTTGTCCTGCATGATGTGGGAATCATGCATGGACATGAATACTAGGTGACCCTCAAAAGATAAAGTCTGTTAGCTTAGTCCTCAGACTAGTCAACCCATACCTTGGTTTCAAACCATGGTCCATATTTCCAGCTTTCCCCAAGTTTCATGATCTGAATACGTTTTTGATGGAAAAAGTCTAATGTGAGATGGGAATCACATTTAGACCTAGTTGATGTGAGAAGGGAAATGAAGGTTAAGGTATAGCCTTGCCTTTGGCTTATTCACTTTGGCTAGAGAAAACCATAGAGAAAAGTACAAAGCCAATAAAAAACCTATCCAAAAAGACCGTGTTTCAATTCCTGCCAACTGTCTTATTTTTGCTACCTACTTTTCTCTAGTGTTTCTTTACTTTACTTTTTCATTAGGATGCTTTGACTCACCTGACACTTCATAAAATTGTACCCATAGGGTATGATGTCATTATGATGTCATAAGACTCCACAGATACTCCTGCAGGTATTCTGTTGAAAGATATTATGTCATCAAGCTCTAGATTATTCTACTCTACAATGACATCATTCATGATGTCATTTCCTTCTAGAATATTCTGCTCCACAATGACTCACTCTGACTCACTCATGGAAGGTTCTGGAATCTTTTGCTCCACAATGATGTCACTCTTGATGTCATTATGATGTCATTACTCCACATTCCAGAATGTTCTGCTCCACAATGATGTCATAGCTCCATCTTTCACTTGTATTTTATTCTTTTATTGGGTTTGACCCAATATTTTGATTGGTCCTCCTTATTTTTTATTGTTTGTGAACCTAGGTTACTTTCCCACACAAAATGTATATAAGGAGAGCCCATTCTCCCCCAAAAAAATATGATCTCCCATTTGTAGCAATCTGCCTCTCAGATATTTCACTTGCAAAGTTAGTCCCTTTGAAGTGAGACAAGTGCAGGGAAAAGAATTCCCTTGAGATTATAAGTTTCTTACCTTAGAAACTTATTTAGTGCTATAGACCAAGTGTTCTTGGTCACATATATTGTCTTTGAGACCCCTTTGTCTCATTGCTCTGTGCCCTTTGACTAAGCGATCTTAGTCATCTATCATATTGTTGAGACCACGTCTCACTAGTTGTCCCATAGACCAAGCGATCTTGGTCAAGTTATAGTCCCCTTTGTTCAAGCGATCTTGAACATATATCGTATATTTGAGACCATTGTCTCACAGTCAGGTGTCCATAGACCAAGCGATCTTGGTCATATTTCATATATTTGAGACCACGTCTCACTAGTTCCAGTATCCAAGTCCAGAGCCTAGAAGGAGATTTCCTAGGCAAATACATTCCAGAAACCGAATTACGTGTCTAGAAGCTTATTCCTAGACAAGATATTTGAGTTTCAATAAAGAAAAGTAAAGCTCCGGCTAGGTTGATCTTGACAAAGATTAGTTTAGCGAGCCTCCCAAGAACTCACACGTTATCTACCACGAAATAGGAAAAAGTCATAGACTGTGTTAATTGAGGACTGGCAAGCAGTCTTATCCAAAGTGTAATTGTGGTGTCATTACATTTACACGACTTTATATAAGACCCTCGGTTATTAAGACATCGTCTCGCACCCGCGTGACATAAGCTACCCGATTTGGACATAGGCGTCAAATCGTACTTGCCGAAGACACGCCAAGTACGACCCCTAACCTTGGGCTAGCCCAAGGACGTCCTCGACCGTTGACGACACACGCTCTGTTTGAGCGTCGCCAACAGATACCATCCAAGTCGTAACAATAGACAAATGTGTCGACGTGCTATGATGTGCAACTAAAAACAAAAACTTGGGATGAAATAACGAGAAAAACACACCCTCTTGTTGCTTTCCACACGATTGAGCATTACATATGTCAAGGACCAGCAAACTTTCATGTCGAGTAGCAGCTGTGTTGGTGAAGACACACCAGCCTTGGTTTGAATGGCCTTGTATAACTCTTTCCGCTTGGCAGATGAACGTTCCTGAATGTGGAAATTTGTCAACAATATCAAGGATGAGATGGCCATAGTACCTTGATGCAAATACTGCGGATGAGGCCAACCTCATCCCGATCATTCTGAGATGTGTCCGGTTCGTGTGCGTGTGGATCATGAGGACTATAGTGGGGCGCTTTGCTGTATGTACTTATGAGGGTCTGTGTTCTGAGATTAATGACATGCGCTAGGCAACTATCAAGATAGTCAATGATTCCGCTACTAAAATTAAATGTAAATAGACGTACTTTATCTTGTGCGACTGCCATGGGAATTCCTTCCTGTACCTCGTCTCATACAGCTGCGAAAACTCTTGTAGCATAGTGCTATTGTTGCTCGCATTGTCACATGTAACATGCCCAAGCTTATGAGCAATACCAACACGATCCAGTACCTTGAATAAGGCACCGCCCAAGCACTTGCCATTGTGCGCATTATTCAGCTGTGTTACGACTTGGATAGTTCTTCTGTCAATGGTCAAGATAGACCAGTTGAGTTGACAGTTCTTCAATCCTCCTAGTACAAGGAGGGTTCTGGTTCAAGGGTCTTCACTAGACGAGCGTGGCAGCTTCTATCTAGGATCAGCGGTGAGTGGTTTTAGCACTTCTGCCTATCAAGGGTTCAGGCTAAGACAGTGAGTGACTGTCTTAGAATCAGGTATCAGGCTACAAGGGTGGAGACCTTGTAGATCAGGATTCAAGGGGAAAACCCAGTAGATTAAGTTAAGGAATACTACTGTTGTACATGGGGTTTATATAGTAGAAAAGGAGCGGCGCAGCCACATCAAGAAAGGTAACAAAGATAGGAAAAATAGTACAACCTATCATGATAGCAAAGATAGGTGAAACAACCATGCGGCGCATGATAGTAGCTATGTTACAATCAAGAAGAGAAGAGTGCAGACAGCCCGCTTGATAAGAGAATAGCTGAGTCTAGGTGAGTCTAGAGTCGGCGCTATGGTTACAAAAAGGAAAAATAAGTAGGGTTAAATGTTATTGTAACAAGCTGCGTGAAACCAAGCAGTGCACTTTGAGACTCCCACTGCATCGGATGGTTTTCTTCAATCCAGTGGCCCATGACAGCAAAGTACCCATTCACATTCTCAGCTTGCCATGTGTCACATGTTACATTGACGGCACCACTGACAGAGTCACTCTATAACATATATTAGAAACGGACAAGTGCTGAAAGAGATGGTACATACATTGAGTTTTGCTTTCAGCCAGGGTTAAATGAGTCTTGAAAATCCGCATGATCTCAGCGTGTGTGGCTTTACGACCCGGGATTTCGACACCTTGCATTGCACGAGAGGCTACATCAATCATCTCCTTGAACTTTGGATGTTCAAGGGCCTGTATAGGCTGCCATTACATTGTTAGGATGTAGCTTGATGATGATTACTGGACTGACCTGGTCTGTTGCGACTAGCCACTCGATAGCTGCCTTTTTAAAAAGCTTATCAGTGTATGGGATCATGCGCTCTGAAAGCTTGCGTTCCATCAGATGTGCATTGATAGTTTGCTGGGCTTGGGCAGTTTTCTCTTTCTCAGCTTTGATGTCGCCAGGGCAATTTGGAGATGAAGGTATTGGTCTTAGCCCATAGCCAATATTTTCCCTACAGATGTACATGATTAGTATTCCTGCAAGCCACTGCAATACTGATAGAAACTTGCCGCAAATTTGGCTTCTGCGTGTCGGTGCAGTGTGGTCGTCTCATTGACGATAATGCACTGACCCCTAGTAGTGTGATAATAATGAATCATTAGGACTGTACAGAATGAAATGATTGAAAACTCACAGGCAGACCTTGCATTTACGATGTTTTTTGACTGTTCCATTGGTGCCAGCACGCTCAAATGGGTTACCAAAAAATTGATCGATGTCGCGAGTCTTGTCTTCGCATGAGGGACCAGCATCGGTGACAGACTGCACGTCGATGTCGGTGAGAATTCCATCGTCATCAACTTCTTCAGCATGGTCTATTGCAGGGGCTTGTTTTCGACGGACTCGTTTGGCTGTTGCTTCCATGTGAGCAACATCACATCTTATAATGTTGGTAGACTCACGTTTAGGGTTCATCCATGCATTTTCGCGCTCACCATCCTCGGAATCTGCATCATCAAAATTATCATCCTCAACTCGTGCTCTTTTGCTGTTGTCAGGCATAGGTGCAGGTAGAACAATGTCAGGAGGAGCATTTTGCGAGGTGTGGGTGGTGTCTTCGGCAGGTCCGCTTTGCAGCCTCTGCAGCACGAAAGTCATTGATAGCTTTCATTTGGGATGGGAGGGCTGCTTTTTCTGAATGCTGTAGAAGTGCTGCTGTAGGTTTAGTTTTGCGTACTGGCCGCACCACACGAGGCTCGTCATCACTGTCTGTGTGAATTGCTCCGGTCATCAGGATTCAGAGGGCCAGATGGTATCAGGTGGGAAGACATACCAGGGCCACTACTACTACTAGCATAGTTTCAAACATCCTGTCACGGCCAGTCATTGGCCTATCAAAGGCTACAACATATGAGAGCCTGGCAAAGGAAAGTAAAGCACTGAAAATAGTAATGTTGGGCGACTCACCAGTTGTTTGAACATAACTTGTGTTATGATTGTCGTTGTCGAAGCCGGAAAAGATAACAGCGGAGACAAAAATAAACCTACATAGATACATAGAAGATCAAATCTGCGGAGTCACAAAGCCATGGCCTGGGCTGCCGGCTTGGGCTTTCAAGCAACTCAGGCCCCAAAAGCTGTGTCAGGCTGTGAATTTGGCCCGGCTTGGCTTGGCCCGGACCACGGCCTGAAGCCGGGCCATGCACATCACTACTCCTATTTGTATTCCCAATCTGTTGCCTCGAACCAGATGTGAACCATTTTGTGCTCCAAGGGTAAGAGTGAAGTCCAATGTTGTGAGATTGGTTTGAACATGAGTCGCTGCCTTCTGCACTACTGAAGTCGAGGTTTCGAAATTCTGATGTCTTCAATGCAGTGTCGCCAGTGTTATTATCAACATCTAGGACAAGAGGACAATGACTTCTACGCTGGTGGGAAAGGGATCACGTAGATACCTTGTTTCCTGCTCTTGCCCTATCGTGAAGTGCAACAGTAAGCACGTTAGATTTAATGTCTTGATTACAACCTGTGCTCAAGGATTGACTGACTTGACTTGACTGATTTTGAAATACGAAAGTATATTGCAGAGCCATCGATCGTTTTTTGCGGGATCCCTTTGTTGCAGTGGATGCAGACGCAGGTGATTATGAGATGGAGGATACGATGGTTGATAATTTTCAATTTGGTGGTGATTGTGAGCGTGTATTGTGTCGATGCGAACTCTTGACCTGATGTTTTAGTGCAGGTTTCATGCAGGTTATCGTGAATGATAGGTTCCTTCCTATTAGCTCAAGCATGGTGCATTACATACATGTTTGACGTATCAAAATTTGTTCCTGAATTTATTTGACAGAGTTGTACTAAGTACTTGGAGAATGCAGTCATCTGGGTGGGTATGGTGAGCGCATGATGTATTGGCCCAGTCACTGCAACTACACGAGGCATACACTGTTGAGCCGAAAATCTGGAGCAGGTATTCGTCATCTGATAGAATGATCAGATTTCTACAGCGCCCACAATGTTGTATTCTCACATGTTGCTGTGAAGAGACAAGTAAGTTTGAGAGTGATGATAAAAAAAGAACATGCTGTATAACGTATAGCCACGAAGAAGGGGGATATATAAGTAGAGGGTTGCCTATCAATTACGGTATCATTCCTTGTCCTTGATAACATTCGTGTAACGTGAATACCCTACACGAGCTTCCTGCATTGATTGGTCCAAACAGGGAAAGTACAGCAGCTCTCGATACTTCGACGACTCACCGAACACATCCAATCAACCGTCATGGCCTCCAGCTCGAAACGGCCTGTTATAGCAGTGAATAAATCGGTTTTGACACCGGTGATAACCTTGAAGGGACATGAACCAAAATCGTACTCCTTTGAAGATGATCCTCATCACACCGAGGTCAAATATGTTCCATACATTTCCTATTTTCCCAATGGCAAGCAAATGATTAGCGGATCAGTGGATAAGACGATTCGGCAATGGGACCTGCGGGAGGATAAGGAGATCAAGGAAGCTCAGCAAGTTTGCGAGCATGGTGTATTGGGAGTGAGGGTATCAAGGGATGGTCGATGGGTCGTCACTGCAGTTGATTGGGTGCTCAAAGTGTGCGAGGTTGAGACAGGGGTCGTGAGGATATTTGATGCAGGCGTTGGCAATCAGATCTGCCACATGGATATCTCGGCGGACAGCACGTTGCTGGTGGGTGGGTCAAGGCCCACCGATGGGACAGCGGTCACAGCGCAGATATGGAGCTTGGTCACAGGCCAAATCGTGGCTGGTCCATTCAAAGTTGGTGCCATTGATGCAGAAGTTCGACTCTCGGAAGCTGGCGGTGATATCATTGGATTCCGGGTCCAAGAAGCAATGCCTTCAGGTGTGGGACGTCCAGGCACAGAAATTGGCTGTCACTAGAGAAATGTGTAATAACCCTGTGTTTCCTTCACCGGTAATTTGGACAAAAGGGAAATCCATCATAGCCACATCCAGTCCAGATCTCACATCATATGACACAATCTATGAGTTTGACGCGTCGACGCTCAAGACTGTCGGAGATCCATTCCAAGGCCACACACGCCACATCCGCAGCCTAGCACTCTCATTTAATTGTCTTCTTCTCGCCAGTGCTTCCTACGACCGCACCATCAAGCTCTGGTCCTTTGAGTCCCGCCAACTCCTTGCCTCATTCGACGGCCAAAGCCCCTGTTCCCTTATCCTCTCACCTGACTCATGCCAACTTGCTTACACCACATTTGAAGAGCCCAACATATATGTATGAGACATTCCAGCCAACATCCTCGCTAGTATCAGACTCGCAAAAGAGGTATGTATTCACCCATTCATAGCAGTATTTTGCATACTAAAATATCTTCTAGACCAGCGGACACCTCACTAAGCTACTCAACGTACGTGATCCTGCTATTTTACTCATCTACACCACTTCATTCTCTATCCCAGTCTGACGCAACACGTCATCCCGTGCGCCGTAAACCACCAACATCGGTCATACCTCCTGCCCCCCGCCCAGTAGCAGTTACACGTCAACCCTCGCAACCCATCTTCCTCGGCTTTTTGCGCAAATTCCTCCTTTCCTCTCGTACGGACACAGTTCGTCCTATTCGGATAAATGAGCCCCGTAATCCCTTGGATGTATGTTTCTTTCATCTGTATTATTCACAGTTGACTTGATGGTTTCCTTGCAGTTCCCCGCTACAGGACCCTTGCCTCGCTCAATTGTAGATCACCACGACAATGTGAGCGAGGACCGCCATCATCACATATTCTACTTACAATTGTTTTTTAGTTTCTCCCACCCACCATTCAATCCTCTTCCCCTACTTCCACATCCATCAAATCCCTCCTACGCAGCCTGTCAACCTGGCGGCCCCTTCAGACAGGTCATGGATCGCCGGCTATCGTCGATACTCCTCTTGCACATGGTGTAGAGGTATGCGCAGTCCATTTCTCTTGCTTCTCGGTGCTCAAGCGCTCATACATCAATTTTTAGCGGAACGTTGCAGCAGGTGGCACACGCCGCAGAGATGATGAATGGATACCTGATGAAGATTATGTCTCTTCTCCTCCTTCACCTAATCCAGATTCGCAACAGCAGACCACGGCAGGGCAAGTCAATACCAGTACGGGAGAGCATGGGAGCGGTCGGTTTTGTTTTTGCTTTTAGGTTGACTTTGCAACTGGTGCCGTTTCGAGTCCATCATGGACATCTCGCTCATTAGAACCTGCTTGTATGCATAGTGTATTTTTACAGGACGTAAGGGATATCATATTGCATTTCTGTTTGCATGCAACGCAGTCTTGAGCAAGTACATCCAAAGACATCTCAGGGCGAGTCATGAGACGAACATCACATCTGAGATTTGAGCGCTTTTGAGCGTTCAAACCGATATCATTGGCTTATCTTTTAGGCAGAGCACGTCATTTCGCGTCGAACGAGTTCGACTTGAATTTCATTTTCGTCCATTTACTCGAACATATTCATATCCACCCGATACTACAAAAATACAATTGATTTTCATATGAAGTCGTGCTCATCTGACTACACGTCGCAAGATGCCCCTTCCACAAATCCTGACTTGCTTGTCGACGGTCTGTCAAGATTCCCATTTCTGTACACAGAGGCACTGTCTTTATGAGTGAATTGGGAGATATATACCTGCAAAGGCTTCAGGGGATAATGCCGCGAGTTCTCTTTATCGTTCTCACTGCCAGTAGTCGACCCATGACGGACAGTCAAAATGTGACAGTGAGAATTTTTACCCATCGCGATACGAATGATCACCATGTAGAAAGTAACAGAGATGATAGGCGTAAGCTGGTCGATCAAAGGTCAGTACATTTCGATGATGTATGTTATCGGTGAACTCACCACGTTTTCCAGATGCGATATGCCAGTAATCCTATACAAATTCAGGTCAGTATAAAAGTATGATGCCACGCACAGGCAGAAGCTCGCTTACCTGAACTCAGCAAATTAGTGGCAAGTATCGAGGCATAAAACACGAAGACCCATTCGCAAGCCGCTTGGCTGAAGACGTGTTTGGAGATGCTGGTTGTATGTGAAAGACTGTAGATCGGATATACACTAGTCGCTTTGAGACGACATCAGAGCATGCGAGTCGTTGAATATATTTGAAACCTGCGATACCGCACCAGTGTGCTGGGTAGGATCATAATCCAGACGGTTTGCCAAACGATGTAATAACGATAAATCTTGATCCATAAAGCATATCTATCAATTTCAAAACGGCAAATATGCAGTTGAACTCGCCACCACCCCATCACCGAGTAGGGTTTGCAAAACGAATATCGCGCCAGTGGTCCTATAGGTTCCTCGGGAGAAAGATGCCTTTGGCCCGTCATGGAATGTGTCGTGGCACTGCGCTAGTCCTTCAGTTTGAATAATACCCACATCCATGTGCTTGGAGGAAACATCATACAACAAGTGAAGAAGCTAACCGCAGTGCTCATTACCAACAGCAAGAGGGCCACAGCAGTGATCGGACGATTGACGTCGTACATGTGACGTTTGTATGTCAGCGCCTAGATGGTGCCAATAAACATGAGGACAGAAAAGCCTGAAGAACGCTATCTTGGTGAGTATTGGATGACGAGCACATTCGTACTGACCGTATAAAATGCCTCGCGCAATTGTAGACCATATTCTTATTCCTGTGGGAAAAAAACTTGGTAAGAAAATCACAAATCATGCGTTTAGACAAACATGCTTGGTGACTTGTGTACTGCATATAGCTCGCAGCTGCTTTCTCGGCTGTCAGTACTTACCCATTCCTGTGTGCACTTAAGATTAGATCACGATTGGACGATAAGGGAGTTCCACTGTACTGGATTGGTGTGAAGGCTTTAATATCTTGATGCAGCTTCTGATTAGTTATTAATATTAATCGTGGATTGTAGGAAGAGGGCGCTTGATGTGTAGAATATATATCCTGTAGAATAAAAGCGTTGGAAACGTTGAGTTCTAGTAAGTACTCGATTTCGCTTGAACTGACAGGTGTGCATGGCGTGCTATCGAATATGTTGTGTTGGGCGGTCTATAATTCTGGAAATTCCTCTGTAATAGTGCTTTTTGCTTCTCGAGTCTAATAGGTTGACGTCCTGGAAGGTCCAAGTGGAGATTATGGGACCAATATCACCTCCTTCCATCTCTCGTCACCCGAATCCTGTTTAACGAACTTTGTCCTCCGGTTAGGCATAACTCCGAGTTCGATATAGTCGACTTCGATGGGGTCAATCAGAACTAACGCAAAGTTTCCTCGGGCTTGTTCATAATTCTTAGCGTCATACCCTTCCTCTCCGGGTTTCGCAACTTTGACAGGCCACTTTTCCGCATCGCTGTAAGATTCCATGGGGGAACCAGGAACAGGCCGGCACCAGGATGCGCGCATGTGCGCACCGACGTTATCAAACTGCCTCTGTCGCTCCCGCTCCCAATCCCACCCCTGACTCCGGAATGCATCGTACACCTCTCCTACGCCCTCGATTCCTTTATTCTCCTGAAGTTCGGGTGAGGGGTATATAGCTGCACGCCCAGAGACGCGGAATTGCTCGTTGGTGGCTTTGATCCAAAAGAGCGCTTCTACGCGATGGTTAGGGTTGGACTCGATCTGAGTAACTTTCGGGGTACGGATGTCTGTGGTTGTGAGAAGTAGGGGTAGAGAAGGGAAGTATGGATGGATAATGTGGTCTCTGATGATGTGGCTGCGGACGTGCGGAGCAGTGTTGTTGGCGTTGGTAGTTGCGAGCTGAAAGACTGGTCCGAACGATGATATTGGCCTGTGTTTCGTTAGGATGGTTAAAAGCTCACCGTTTTTCACGCCTTCTTCACTCTGCAGAGCGAGCTTGAGAGCGTTGTGCCAGCGTGCGCTGCGAGCAGCCATGATAAATAATCCGAGTGTACTTCTGAAAGAACGGTCAAGTTAGTGACCGTGACGGTAATATCCAGCTAGGCATTGGCTAGGCAATTAATGAATTCATTTAATATTCACTTACATATGCTACAAGACTTGAACTTGAACCTTGACGACGCCAGACCTAACTTGAACCTGCAAGGACCGCCGTACGATTCGGACCAAGCCCCCTCAACTTTTCCTACATAACTTGTGGTATCTGGCAGGAGCAGCATTACGTCCTCCTACAGTTCTCACGGCTAGGACTCGGACAAGTACTGATGCATGAGCCGAGTCCCTTGCGGTGAGAATGCGCCTATCTGAAATGCATTGCCCGTCTGGCGTCTGGATCCTGTCACAAGCCCGTACTTATGATTCCTCCCTTTAATAGTGCAGGTGAGTATCGTATCTCGCTTTTATGTTGACTTATCGTATTCAAGCAGTTCTCGGGTGATCCTGAAGGGTTTACACTACTACCTAGTGATGGTGGTGCTCCAACGAGTGGTACTATTGCCAGTTACCGTCCGGTATCCACACATACTACTTTGGCCCTTGTTGGGATTATTGGAGGAATTTCTCTTGGAATTTTGGCTATCTGGCTATTGGTCATCCGCACATGCAAACGAGTCAAAGTGAACGTCGCACCCGACAGAACCTCTGAATCCTCACCTCTTCTAGTTCGATATCAAGCACCGACCAATCTTCAGGTGGGGAGCTCAATAAAATTTATCTATGCCCAGTGCACTGGACTGATTAAAGAGGATGACTAGACTTATACTGTCCCATTAGAAAACGACATATTACTTTGTTCCGTCTGTGCAAAGCTAGATTTCTACAGGATCATCCTTTATGGCATCCACGAGCTGGAGCCGATTCCGCTCGGTTTATTGTCATCTATCCTCGAAAAATCTTATCAATGCAGTTTCTGCCGCCTCATATCATTGTATGTCCGTCGAACACGGATTATGGAGGACTTTCCTCACATCGATCTCTCAGAGATTGAATGCGGGTTGTACACGATGTTTTGCGGTGCTCTTCGAAGGGGACCTTATCCCCCACTCCGTTATAGTCGCCGCCTCTGCGTCACTGGGAATGGCCTCTGGCAGACGCATCCCGCTTTCAGGGCAGCGGATTCGCTAATCATTCATCTCATGCAAGAAGATGCTTTCAAGTTTGGGAGGCCGGTCGATCTTCATGGTCGCAGGATGAAGAATACGGTGGATATCGGTCTGGTGAAGAAGTGGATCAAGTTGTGTCAGGAGAACCATGGAGATAAATGTCGGAATGTTTGGAGAATGGACAGGAACCTACCGGGGTTCGTGAGAGTGGTGGACGTAGTATCGATGGCTGTGATCCCTGCACCTTCTCACCGCTTTCGTTACATCGCGCTCAGTTACGTATGGGGAGGCAACGGCGCAGAGTATTGGACGACGAAGGATAATATAGCAAAGCGCTCCATGCCTGGCGGATTAAATGCGGCAAACCTCCCTGACACCATCACAGACTCGATTTCATTCGTTCGACAGCTTGGTGAACGTTACATATGGATCGACGCTCTATGCATCATTCAAGATGATTCGCAGGACAAGGTCAGTCAGCTGCACGCTATGGATTTGGTCTACGGCCTGTCTTATTTCACATTAATTGCTGCTGGCGGCAAAACAGCTCGAGATCCTCTTCCAGGGTGCCGTCCACGAACTAGAACACCACACATTGAAGTCGTTCAAGGACTTCATCTTTTTGTGACTCCTCCAACAATTGCAAAGGCTCTCGAACTGTCCGCTTGGATTACGCGTTGTTGGACTTATCAAGAAAGCGCGCTGTCCTGCCGAAGGATATCCTTCACTGAGCAGCAGGTCTACTTTGAGTGCCGATGTCAGGTTTTCTGCGAAAACATCGTCGCAGAAAGCAAGGCCGACTATTCCACCAGCTTTTTTAGATATCCACGAGGAGAATATTTCCCATTCTCAACCGACTCCTTCGAAAGTTACAAGCATGCCGTAGAGAGGTGTACACGACGCAATCTCACCGACGAATCAGACATTGTCGATTCTCTCACTGGAGTGACAAATGCCTTGGTGGTAGCATTTGGACTCGGCGACCCCGCGAAAGCTTTTCAATATGGAATGATGTTAACGGAGCTGCATCGCGCACTTCTCTGGCAACACGATCCATTTACACCTCGTGTTCGTCGTTCGCTTGCTGAAGGGTGTGACTCGTCTTGGCCTTCTTGGGCATGGGCGACGTGGCACGGTGCTGTTATCCACATGTCACGGGGTGTGTATAGGCAGACTCGGATTGCTAGTTATAGCAGCGAAGCGTCGGTGGATGAGACGTTTATTGATGCTTGGTACATCGTGGACCACGGTGGCGATATAGTGCTGCTCGATGTTCGGAGGGTTTCACGAGTTTATTGGATAGAGGAAGAACAGCCCCCGTATTCCTCTCCGGGAGGAATATTGGACCCAACAGAGATGCCACTGGACATTCATCGACCACTAAAACCAGGCACTCTCATTTTCCGCACGACTTCCAGCCAATTTGACATTACCAGGCGAGGTGGTGAATCAAACGGAGAATCAAGTCCTGCAGATCACTATGGTCTCTTTAATATTCTCTCCGCTACGTCTTCTCCGCCCACTTGGGTTGGTACTGTCATCCTGCCATTGAACCCTGCCCCGCCAAGTTCTATCGAGTTCATTGTGCTTTCCCGTTGTGATAGTGTTGACGGCTTGTACGATCAAGAGAGTCTTAAGGGTTACCGTGGGTGCTTACTACATGTGATGGCGGTTAGTGAGAATGAGGGCCTGATGGAACGTGTTGGGTTGGGCATCATTCATATCGTTGCCTGGGTTGCTTCAATGCCGGAGGAGAAGGTGGTGTTTCTTCGATAAAGGCTGGCAGTCGGATAGTTGAATTTGACCTCTGTTGTTTAAAGCGAGAATTCACTTTCTTAATGGTTACCAGGGTTATACAGACTAGCTTCAAGTATTCCCTGTGTTGATCGTGATAGGCTGTTACTCATCGCCGTTACAGCTTGCGCCCCGACAACGCTTTTAATTGATTATGTTTTGCCTCGTACGCTGTTGCGGGTCAATGATGTGTTGCTGTCATCCCTAATTGGCAATAGTGTCGAACCGGTGAAAATCAACATGTATCGAGTCGTGGAAAAGAACAGCAGATCTTTTTGGTGATGGGAAATTGTTTGGAACCGTCCTCCAAGTACAAAGGTTGGATGTCGAGGAAGAGACCGGGGGTCTGCCAAGTACGCCTGCATCTATGTAAATACATAACCGTAGGTATCTTAACATGTAACCCCTTCTAAGAAACAGGAAATATGAGATAATAAGACTTAGTCGCATCGTGTTGTTAACTTGTTATATTACATTTTTATGTTCTTCAGCCGACTCGTGCCCTCTTTGCGGCTCCGCCATCCTCTTCCTCCTCCTCTTCGTCTCCTTCGCTGATTTCGTCCGCATAACGTTTCAAGCCGCCAGCAGAAGTGGGAGGCTCTTCTTCGT
This sequence comes from Suillus bovinus, assembly GCF_016758785.1. Lineage (NCBI taxonomy): Eukaryota > Fungi > Basidiomycota > Agaricomycetes > Boletales > Suillaceae > Suillus > Suillus bovinus. The sequence continues at coordinate 438,889 of NW_024542072.1, forward strand.
CTTCCTCGAAATACTCGTCGTCGTCCTCGGCGTCCTCGTCCTCAGCAGCAGCTGAGACTGACGTCCCATTCTGGAAGAATTGCATGGGTTTTCTGTGGAGAAAGAAAATGATGTATACGTACCTCGCCAACCAGTAGCGCCGTCAAACTTGGTTTGCTCTGTACCGATAACTCAACATTCTGCAAGAGGCGACCGACCGGGATTAAACATACCTTTGATGCGGGACCTCCTTCCTCTCCCTCCTCATCTTCATCGTCTTCTTCAGCTCCAACTGGGTGGGACGAGTCGCCTTGCTCTTCTTCTTCGCCCTGCGTTCATAAAACATTGACAGCGCAATTAAAAAGGAGGTAGACACAAGAGCGAGTTTAGATGCAATATAAAAAGTATCAAAAGAATAATATGCAAACCTCAACTTCATATTCATCGCTCTCCTCGCCTTCGTCAACCTCCTCTGGCTCTTCTCCGGGGACCGTAGGCTCTAGCGTGGGGTCAGGGGACATTTTTTGGGCTGTAAAAATGTATGACGCAGAGCCTCAAGGGATTGTGTTCGATGTTGGTTGAAATTGAACCAGCTGTGAAGGGGGAAGCGAGAAGAAGATTAGCGCCATGGTGACATAGCGAAATGATGGGTTCTCACCCCAGGGTAGGTAGCTGACGAACGTTTGGTCCTGTGCTCAACACGTCGCACGCTTAGAAAAGGTCGCCGTCCCAGGGGGATTGCTGTCTTTGGATGAGGCGGGAGGTCGCTGAGTGGGGGGTCGTTCACATCAGATGACCATGTGCTAAATTTTCTATCTGAGTGTAAATCGTTTATTCTGATCTCCATCTAGGACATCGCGCAATACCCCGAGGTCACCTGCCAGAGCCCTCAAAGACTGATCTTGTCAGCGCCCGCCGGACTCGGGGTATGATCGATCTTTATCAGCTTATGTGAAATTAAATTAAATGGTTTAACATTAGCCTTCAAATCTTGACTCTGGGTCCATTGAATGGATTAACCGCCTCTGACGTCAGGCGCTTCGTCAGCTATCCGAAATTTGTTAGGAGTCGTTTCATGGTTATCTGGTAGAGCCCCTGTATGTTAGATTGGTCATACTACTATACAGGGGCTCTCATTTAAGACGACCGTCTCCCTTCATTCCTTCAACGTTCGAACATTCAATCACTCAAGCAACCTTAACATGGCTCTCAGAATCGTCCGATGGTGTGTCTTGGGTGCGTCGTTATTTCTTCGCACCTCGCAGACTAGCTCATCTTCATCGCAGTGTTAACACTCATGTTTGCGATCGTGGTGCTTGGCATAAGTGCCCACCTCATCGCCATCAGACCTACAGACTACTGGCGGTTTGCTGCCCTTGCAGTCGCAGTCTCCTCTCTGACAATTTTGACATTGCCTGTCATGTGCGTTTTCTTCCCATTTGGCCGGACCAACACTAATTTACAGTCTCAAATTTCAGTCTCATAGTTAATTCCTTCTCAGGCGGTAGTTCACCAGAACGAGTCATGGGCGAGGCTCTTTGGATAGGTATGTACTTTCCGACTCTTCATTCTTGATAATTACCAAAGGCTTCGTTTGTTTTCAAGCCATCTTGTGGATTTTGTGGCTCTCAACTGGAGCCAACTCCACTCGTGCTGCTCGCTCAACTTTCTTCTCTGGTGCTTGTAGTTTCTGTAGGTGCCATATCTTCAGAGCAGGGGCGCTTTTTGATCGTGTTATCTTCGCATTCGCTTCTCAGTCACTGGCTACCCCAACAAGATCTGCAATGAATTCAAGGTCGTGGAGGGCTTTTCTTATATGATCTTCATCATCCGTGCGTCTTTTCCCTTCTCATTTTCTGTTTCTGAAGACGTGATTTCAGTGCTATGCTACATGATCGGGTTGATGGTGTGCGCGTTTATGCGCGACGATGATCACGACGGGCGTGCTCCTCAAACCTCTCAGGTGAAAGCCGCCGACCCGGAAGGTTAGTAACAGCATCTTGCTATAGCAGGGCATGTAACTGATATTACTTGCGCATTATTAACAGCCACCAGCCGGTGAATTGTCAAATATTGAGTTTGCTGAGCATTGCGTGTGAATTGGCTCGCATCGTAGTTTCCCTTTATGTTCTGAAAATCAATACTCTAATTTTTACATCCATAGTCATCGTTAATGTTACATATTTGTACGCCGTGATGCGAGTGCCTCTCATTGTGATAATGCAACGTGTGAGTATGTACTTTAATCCACAGTCAGAGATTTACGCTTGAGTCAATGCGATGAGTGAGACATTTTAGATTTTGAACTCCTCACAAGAGCGCTTGAGTTGTCTTTTTGGTGGTGCCAAAGTAGGTGCAGCACAAACAAGTGTCAAGAGACGCGGCTCATTCTGCCAAGCCACCGACTTCATTTGTTGGTATTTCTTATCAAGATGACCAGTGATCACCCGAAGTTCTCTCGTCTTGTCACCTGCAAACCCCCAAGGTTCTGGCCCTTCTGGGAGATTTAGAGTTATCTGATCGAAGCTTTTTCACCTCCGGAATCTGTTTATCGCGGTGATGCAATGCTAACGTTTTTCTGCTTCTAGTGCGCAGGACTAGGAATCTCAGTATGCCGCTGATCAAAGAGACGGCCTCGTGCTTGTCACGTTGGTCAATCAACGTTAAACTTATCAGCAATGGCACTAGGCCAGTTTAGCACTCGCTTGAAGACAACATGATAATCTGGCCAACTAGTCGTACGATTATGAGGGAATGCTGCAACGAGGTACGACATCAGAAAGCACTTTTTCTGCCTCGTGTTGCATGCGCTATCAGGCTGACCTACTATCTTCCTATAGAACGGTACACGGGAAAGTCGGAACTCTCTACGATGGCGACACGACTTTCCCGTCGCACGTTTCAGACGGATTACTCCGTGATGACTCTTCTTTGAACACGTTTGTGCTAGCTCCAGGCGTTATTGTCTCGTCGTACACATCGATAGAACATCTACGACTATCATGGAAGTATGCATGCATTGCGCCAGTGGCTGGTTTTTATACCGCCTGCATCTTTTGGACCATTGAGCTGTATTAGGTGTCTATGCCGAGCGCTGATTGGACGAGTGGTACCCCTTGCACAGCACGTCACGACAGCAACTGTGTTGTAATGTGCCACGACTGCTTTCGTATTGCTGCGTTATCAGCTACGATTGAGCTATTTGTTACGTGGGTCGGTACCAGTGCTGCACAGTAGCATACAGCTCAGATCGCATTCTAGTGCGTATTTTGCTAGGTCCGAGGGAACATGCAGTGACGCTTTTAGCAGCCTATCGCCGACGGCATGCGCAGCAGTTCATTATTGAGATACCGAGAACCTTTCGCATGAGCATGATCTACGAGTCTAGATTTTGCCATGAATTAGATGACTCACGATGTTGTCGAGGATTTTGATTCTTCAACGATATGAGGATCAGTGTCCCGCGCCACACAGATCAAATCCTGTTCATACGGGGTAAAACTAAGTTATCAACTGGTCCCATTTCGTTCAAGGACTGATCACGTACATTAGATGGCTTGTGATCTGTGTAGCAAGAGCTGTGCGTCTCGCACAGGAATAATAACCTTGAACCAGAGCACCACGAGAGAATATGCCCGATGTGAATATGATACTAATTTGTCATGTTACAGTTCGGTCTCACTCATGAGCTGGAAGGAACTGGATTCCTCACCGTGCGTTCGCAAACATCCGTGATTCTGTTATCTCCAAGGTGATTTCAGTATCAGTTCTCAGCGACTGGGGCCACTAGTTCGGATGGGCCTGGAGACCAGGTTGGTTCACTTCCATGGGCGGTCCCGTTCTGGCGTTGTACTTGCTTTGAGGCTAGATATAATTAGGGAAAGGTTCTAGGAAGCAATATAAAATAAATAGAAGAAACGGAGAAGGGAGACAAAACGGAGAGATGTTTCTGAGTTACGGCAAACTTTCGAGCAATTAATTGTGACCAAGCAAGGCCAGACAAAACGACTTGAACGAACCCATCAACCAAGCGAACTAAATCCTACAGCAACAAATCCTTTTTTCACTCCAAGTCAATCATATTCATTGACTCAGTCTTTCGTTAATACTTTATAATCCTGCTTTTCTTATACTCTCACAAGTGCTGTTATTTGCGTTTCCAGTAACCTGGCAGCTTGCGGTTAAGTGTCACTGCACAGCTAGCCTCGAGGCAGAATCTGAACTCAGTTCATATCTGGCAGCTTTTCAACCGTAACCTTGATCAAGGTCCCGCAGTATTAACTGCCAGTAATCTCTGTCAAGTCAGTACCAAAATCATTGATTGTCAGTACCTTGGCCTCACAGAACGGCATCGTTGACCGAAACACATATTTTCATTTCCCCCGTGTTCACCTCGTGGCCTTTCACGCCAACGCCGCGCGACGATTACCCATAATATCTCCCGCCCTAATTAATCGATCTCTCAACTGTCACAGAATCCAATTCCCTTTGTCATCTGCTCTTCTCTCTCTTGCACCTTCACTCCCACATACTCTTTGTTCGCCGGAAGTCACATACCCAACCCACAACCTTCCATTCCGATTCACCCAGGACTTTAGAGAGACGGCTTGCTTATCCCTCTTCTCGTAAACCTCGCCAATTTTTATTCCCGCGGATGCCTGGTGTAGCCGCCACCTTTCATCAGCGCGGTGCTTCAAAGAAAAACTTCAAATCTGTCCTTGGCTTCGGGTCTTTCAACCGAAGCCGTTCTTCTGTTGACTCTTACCTTCCCCGTCAACCTACAACTAGAGTCAGCATCGATACCACAAGAAGTTTTCAATACAAGCGCAAATCCCGCCAAGAACGTGCAAGTGCAACCGACGCCTCCTCTGATTCACTCTCAAGTTCCCCCCACGCACATCAGGAGCATAGTCAGAACCACAAACACGACCCCAATAACTCCGTCCGCAGTATGAAGTCCATAGACGCCGCTCATACCCGTCCTCTTAGAAGACCACCGGTCAGGATTGATGCTCAGGAAGGTCCCTGGAGCGTCAGCGTCGCTGAGACTCCAAATGATGCACACTCGTATAGCATTTACATAAAGAGTGAGTTTCGCATTTTTTTGCTCCACCCTTTCTCCGCCATGTTGGAGTTTGTTCATTACCAATGCATTTGGATTTTCGTCGGGCTTCCGAGGTAGCCGGGTTGCCATTCTGTGCGCACTCGACAGTGCCATGTGATCGCCGTCCAGCGTTTTATATCCTGAGGCCCCATTAATTCCTGCCACATGTCTTTAACAAACGAACCTGCTAATGATATTCTTTCTTCCGCAGCCTCCACACACAACCTCACCTTGACTCGCACTGCCACAGAGGTCGTCGAGTTGCACGTCAAGCTTGCAGACTCCGTCCCAGGCACAAGACTTCCCAAGTTGCCCATAGACTCGGCGGCCCAGCCCATGAAGCGAAATATTTTCCTCAACACGTTGTCCCGCCTTGCCTCACCAAGCAACAAAGTTGCGCGCACGGTATCTACACGTATTGCCAGCGCCAGTTCCATCACTCCCATCGTTTCGCCCACACACGAGATTGGCGATCCTTTTACAGAGGCGGGCACCACAGGTTCAGGGGGCAACATAGTCACGAGCCTTGCTGCATATCTCACCACCATCTCAAATGAACCAACGTTCCGACAGGCCCGCGCATGGAAGCGTTTTGTACGTGTGCGCACCGATGACCTCGAGAGCGTGCGTGTAGAGCGCGCAATCAAGCGTGTGCGCTCTGATCTGGCAGCACATGGGAGCTCCAAAGTTACCGCGGACAACAGCTCTGGCAACGTCAGCGAGATTGAGGTGGATGGTGTCAATGGTGCTTCGAGTGAAGTCAACCCGAACGATTTTGCTGTCCCTGATTTGAGAGAGGAGGGGATTAAAGAGGAAGAAGAGGATGTTGAGTCTACTCCTGTTCAGGTCGAGGATCTAGCTCCTGTTGCTGATGAGGCTCCTCTTACTGAAGCGCCTGAGGACATCGTGGTTGTGGATGAGGCAGTTGCTACACCCGTAGAGGCAGAACTTGCAGCTCCTAAGCCAACCGATGGAGAAGAGACAGTCGTATCTACTCCTGTCGCAGAGGTCCAAGCTTCCCGGATACTTCGTTCCCACTCTGCCGATCCCGATAAAGCTAGCCGTTTGTCGCGAGTATACACCTCCTCGACACTGCAGGAAGGCACGAGTTCCCAAACTGGCGATGACTCCTCGATCAGCACCAACACTGGGCGGCGTAAGAATCGCGCCAAGTCAAGTGACCCGCATAAAGAACTCAAGAAACGCTCAAAGCGCAAAGTTGTCATTGATGACTTTGAGATGATGCGTGTCCTTGGAAAGGGGTGTGCAGGCAAGGTCTTGCTTGTAAGACACAAGACAAGTTCGGATCTGTATGCCCTGAAGGCGATCACGAAGCGTCATGTATTGGCACATCAGGAACTGCAGCACACGTTGACCGAACAAGCTGTGCTCAAACGAATGGCAGCAGAGTCGAAAGACCCATTCGTTGTCAAGCTGTGGTGGAGTTTTCATGATAAGGAGAATCTATTTTTAGTCATGGTATGCTTCTTCATAGAAGTGCGCAACACTGCACGTTAATGTCATTTTCTTTTAGGATTTCCATCCAGGCGGTGACCTTGCCACGCAACTTGCACGTTGGGGTAGACTAGGTCGGGACCGTGCTCGGTTTTATGCCGCGGAGATAGTTGAAGGTGTCGAAGGCCTGCACGCGGCAGGCGTCATCTACCGCGATCTCAAACCTGAAAATATCCTTATTGGTGCAGACGGGCACATCGTACTGACAGACTTTGGCCTCTCAAAAGAGTTCCCACGCCGTGTGGCTGCAACAACTGCGCCTCCTACCCCCACACGAGGCGAATTCTACTCAGCTCCAAGCAGTGAACCTGCGACGCCGCCTTGGATGAAGGGCGAGAAGAGCCAGGACGTTGTGATGGGATGGCATGGGCAGACTGTTGGCCCTATGGACGCGACAACGACTTTTTGTGGCACAGCAGAGTATTTGGCTCCAGAGGTGATCCAAGGACTGCCATACAGCTACGAGGTCGACTGGTGGAGTTTTGGCACCATGCTTTATGAGATGTTGACGGGAATTGTAAGTGCCGTGGCTTGAATCTCCAACGGTTGCTCATATGCGCAATAGACGCCATTCTGGGCGAATAACCACTCCGACATGTATGTCAGGGTCCTACAGGATGAGCTGCAATTCCCTGAGGATAGGGCGATTGACCAAGATACCAAGAGCTTGATTAGAGGGGTAAGTAATACTTCCTGTCCATGACCACAAGTCATTTATATTTGCCCCCACATAGCTCTTGCAACGAAATCCTGCGCTTAGGATGTGCGAGCCGCGGATCAAGCGGCACCCGTACTTCTCCATGATGTGAGTTTATCACGAGGCCCACTTTCCTGATCCTGATATCTTCCCTTTTAGTGACTGGTCGCACGTGTATTACAAGCGCTACATACGTGAGGCATATTTGCTGCTGCAATAGATTTGATGTGCTTACTCGAGATCGTCCCTCTAGCCCCCTATATCCCACCCATTGACCCATCTAATGCCAGTGATACCCAGAACTTCGATGACACATTCCTGGATATGGAACCAGTGATTGATGACCCGAATGATCAGGAACAGACTGATACAGACCGTGACCAAACGGACGCTGAGCCTACAGATGGAGAAGGCGAGGATTCAAGCACGACGCCCTCGCATTCCCGTAGCCCATCAGTACATCCAATTGACGAAAGCGTCGATGTCTTTGACGGGTACTCGTTCAAGGGCCGGCATTCTGTTATCCTGGGCGATGACGACGATGACCTATCTGAAGAATCTGAACGGGAAGAGAGTGATGAGGAGGAGGTACCGGAGATTCTTTCGAATATTGCGGATACGCCTGTGCAACCGGAGGTCGAGGAAGCATCACCTGTTGTTGATGAAGTGACTCCAGAACCGAAGACTCCTGAAGCGAGACCACAGACTCTACCAGAGGAGCAGCCAACCGAGATCATCGTTCAGCCGCAAGAGGAAACTACAACACCGGTTGAGGAACCTTCAACGCCAGTTGAACCTATCACACCCTCAGAGCCGACATCTGCTCCAATCAAGGAATCACCGTTGCCGACTACTCCTACGTCGCCGCCTCAGGAGATTGTGCCTATTCCACCAGCCAAGGATGTCAAGCCGAAGGCTACGAAGCCAGCCGCTCCTCGGCCGAGCGCCCAACGCTCAACGCGTAATCGCCGAGAGAAGTCTGGTGTCCCTGCGCTTGACCGCTTCCTTTCCGATGGCCCTGATGAGGAAGAATGCACGGAAAAGGAAGAGGATGAGGACTGGGACTTCATTGAAGCTGGAGATGGCGAGGACCGTAATGGTACCAAGGGCACAAGCTTGTTTGCTCGGGGTGTTGTCGACCGATACCGGTTGGCCGTATTCCGCAAAGCATCAACCCCTTCGCAACGGATGGGTGGACGCTCATTTTCTGGCATGTCAAAAGAGTCTGATGTTCATGGTACCGATCCGACTGAGTCACCTAGTCCATCAGAGAAGCACCGTCGTGGACGTGCACCTGCGTTGAAGTTCCGAAAAACGCCTAGACAGTTCCTTCGTGCAAAGTCTCCGCCATCATCATTTCCCACCAAGTCAAGTTCTACTTCAAAAACCCTCACTCCTTCCACGTCCGCCACGCTATCGTCAGCATCAAGTGGTGGCCTCCTATCACCTTCCCTTTCAGGCACGAGCCCAATACCAATGTCCCCATCGCTCAAATCGAAAGAGTCGGCAACTTCAGTCGGCGAAAGTCTATCGTCGGACCCGTCAAATGGTGATACGATACCAGAAACCCTTTTTTCACCCGAATCGACGAGGGGAACCCCGACCGCTCACACCGAGGAGCCCGAAAAGCTTAAGACTAAAAAGCTTAAGAAGTACAAGGAAGGGGCAGAGAAAATGCTGTCCCTCTTTGCTTCTCCTCGTCAGTGATCACGATCCAGTCGACCGCGGGACCGGTCCCTTTTCTCTTCTGTTGCTTCCGCATTCTTCTCACCCAATCAAAGTCAAACAATAATCTTGTATCCTTCATCTCAAGACTCATTATCACTATGCATCGCCTCACAATTACTTACTAGCACTTTCCTTTTTTTCATCGTCCTTTTTATATCAGTTCATTGAGGATGGGTCGCGAACTAGAATCGCGATCAGTTTTTTGCTCCATTACATATGGATATGGACTGGGTGCTCGTTATACGTTTCTTAATTGATCACGTCCCTCTGTCGTTACTTCTGGCCATTACTGTTTTGCTGAAGCCAAAATCGAAAACAGGAGGCATTATTGTACAGACTTATTTAAATCCTTATAATTGCTTCAAGTTGCAACGCTCTATGAACCGCTCATAAAATTCTGACTTGAATTCGCAGAGGACTGCACACATTGCTCTTACATGCCGTCTGAAAAATCCCTTGCAATTGCCAAGTTACTGCGCCTGCGTTGCCAGCACTCTCTTCCTTATGAAGAGGCCTTTCTCCTCCAATCGAAATCATCGACGTTGCACCATTGACATGATCCGACATGACTTTTCTGGAACTATGAATTTCAATTATGATATGCCATAGCATTCGACAGTCTCAGCATAACGCAGATTGAATTTCGTTTCACATAAGGACTATAATGGGCGTATGACTAGTGAAACTGCTAATGTGCGGACAAGCGCTGCTTCGAAGGAAGAGCGATCCTAGTAGCCATCAGCACCTAACCTCCAGTTTTACAAGTGAGAACATCGATAATCCACAAAATGTAACGGTAGGCGGACGAAACTGATTCAAATATATTGAAGAGTCTGGCTTGCTTTGCAAAGCTCCTCGGTGTCTTCTTCCCAGTAGATCACCAATTGTCAAGAACACCTGAAACGAGAGGAATCAAAAGTATTGCATGACCAAAGCAACGTCCCTTGCATAAGTGAATCAAGGCTCCTAGGCGTTGACAAAAGGCGCAAAAATCGAAATTATACCGAAAGGAATCTTCGACTTTTTCAGCTTCCCGTTGATATGCACTTGGAGAAGGCTAGTGATGTGAAAAATGGTCCATTCCATTACATGATACTCTGAGCTAAGTTGGTTTCAGGACGATCAAGACTTGCTACTTTTGTGCCGTCGTCTTCTCGCACTTCGCATCCTTATCTCTGGGACACTGGACCGTAGACGCCTGTTCATGGCATCGTTTTGATAGGATCGATGGACCTCAAGAAGCGCATTGCTTCCATGCCAGAATTCAAGCAGAAGCCTAAGGTTCTTATTGTCAGTTTGAAAAAAAAAAACAGGTCGCGTTGGTCTGAACTTGAGTGCAAGCTACCTGCCCATTGAATTCCTGAACGTCACTTCCTGACGAGCGCCAACCAGAGTCCCCCGGAACTTGTTGCCCTGTCCCATGCCAATGAACATCACTCCGATGCACTTATGGTGGAACGCGGCGACCGAAAATCAAGGTTGAGCATCTAGGGTATATCTGTCTATGGTTGACCCTACTGACAGCCATCGATGGCGTGCACCGAATAAGCCCAGGTCTATGTCAAACACTTTATGGTTTTGACTTACACTTTCTTCGTCACATCACACCATCGAAGGCCGCATACTCCAGATCCAAAAACGCAAGATCGCCATCGTCAAAGAGGCGTTCCGGTGGAGCAATAAATTGGGTAAAGCAGACCCGGAGAATTTCGAGAACTCGAGAGTTATATTGGGCGATGATTAATAAATGGTTTCTTGGAATGATGGTCTATGGAACGATAAATCAATCACTGAATCAAAATGGACTTGGATAGGAACTTCAAAACCCACGATCCAGACACAGCTACATTGCTGAACTCTCACTTCCATAGAATTGCGACTCGTGAGCAATTTGTTGTTTCACCGTACGGTGATCATATTATCTAACAGGCACATGAGAGAAAAACTTGTTGAAGTCCGAAGTCACCGATGAGACAGAGGACGCGGAAGGAAGGAACCCCGAAGTCTCGGAGGTCGAGAAGCCGAAAGTATAAGCTGGTCCGAGCGCAGTCCAGGCGCAGCCAATAGGCTGCGCCCTCTTGACATGACCTTGCGCCATCCAATATATGTCGAGATTTTCCACTCTATTCCGTTCCGTACTTACGATCTATAAAGGCAGTGAGCCTTCGAGCGAACATCTCAGTCGTTTGACCAAACACTGAGATGTAAGTACTTACCGTTTCGTATACGTTAGCGAGATGCTAACCAAAACAATAGCGTACCTTTTGTTCTAGGTACTAATTAATATTATGAGTTGTTTGACCAAACACTGAGATCGTACCTTTTGTTCTAGCCCTCTGCTCATAATCTCCACAAAACTGTCAGAAGTGAAGCTAGTGAAGGCCCTGCATCTTAACGATACATGCCCTGGAATGTCCTGATATATAGAATTATTCCACTCGGAGTCCGTCTTGATCGCGCTGCAAAATCAACATGACCAAAACTGTGGGGTATGTCAGCACATCTTGACGTTATTACCAGCGTAGCCAGAGTGCACTAGTGCACCATACTCGTCCTCAAGTGCAGTTAGAAAGTTGAATAAAAAAATTTCGTGAGGGCCATGGAATTGTAGGTAAGCTATCGCATTGGTGGCTTGAACACGTTAAAAGACTTTTTTGCTTCGTGGAGCATGACCCTGAGCTTCCTCACGAAGAGCGTGGCGCTATTTCACAATATGCTCTCCTCTGTTTATCGACTGGTAACGGAGCGAAGCGGAAGCCAGAGCGTCCAGTTGAGCGTCACGAGGTAGACCACGTCCCAGGCACCTTCCGCAGGGACCCGTTCCTAAGATAAGGGTCTGATGACTAGTAGGCCTCGAGGGATACTAAAGAGGCATGCGGCAGCGGTTTCGAGCCTTTGAGAGTTCTCGTTGGGGGGCTTGCCGCTACCCCTATCGCGCAGTTATGCTCGTTCTGTTTAGGAGGATAGCACTGAGCCTATATACAACATAGTGGGAGTAAATGGTCCGGTAGGGTTTCATCTGGTTCGGGCAGTAAGCCGAACATGGTACCCGTTTACGGCCGTTTCCGAGCCGCATTGGTGTTCGTGCAGGAACGGAACCGATTTATGTGCAATGAATAGCTAACTGTTCGGCACTCACTCAACCCTGCATAATGGATGACCCCATGAAGAAGCTCAGTGATGAACCTGAAAGGAATTTACTGACCAGATTAGAGGGTTTGCAGGAAAAATAACGGCAAGACCCAGCCATGATTGTTAGGGTCGCTACTCATGGGCAAGGCTTGTGGTCTTTCAAGCGAGTGAATGATCTCACATAACTGTGGAGAGCGGCCAACACCGAGACCGGATCAAACTCATTGCTTAGTCAGCTTTAAGTTGTCTGGTAAGTACTACACGCCTGAAGTTTACCAACACCACTGCACTGGCCTAAGTGTGTTGCGGTAACTGTCGATTAGCGGTATTTTGCCCTCGTCCACGAACGTCCTCGATATACTTTAAGTTAGCTCCTTCGGCGTTTTTTTCCAGGCCTGACACATGCCAATTGAATCTCCAGTATTGGCAGTTCTGCGGTTATGGGCCCGATGTTAATTCAACGTAAGTTCTTGGCAAACCTCTGTCACTAATCAAGGCTTTGATGCTAAATGTCACCCCTTTTGTTATCAACGCATTTGCCCAAATAGTGAAGCCCTAAACGCGTGTGCTTCTGGAATGCTCACCAACGCCTCATTATAAGCGTCGTACGACTGCGGAGCCGCCGTTTCCGTTGCACAACAACTCTGATGACCTTTTCCCTAGAGCTCTTCTTCCCCTGAACGCATCGCAATATATGACTTCAACTGCAACAACAGCACATGACCTTAGTTCATTTTATTACGTGCAAAGTTAGTCTCCCGACTTCCAATCTGATTCAATCCAAACACTGTTTTCAGTTGCTGTCGCTGCCGTCGTCTTGTATGATCACTGTATGTAATTCGTCAATTCTTGTGACCACTCGCTCAGTTATTGTCTGCTCAGCGTTGACCTTCGGTCGTGAGGTGAGTCGATGTTGACTAATCGTCGGCTAGCAAAACCTAATGACATTGCTGGACTCCTAGATAGATTATATATGGGTGGGTCAAACTTGAAAATAGTGTCCACCCGTCACATACTAATTTCATCAATGTACAGCGGAGGCCGCCTTCATTTGTGGCCGCCTTATATCTATTGGTATGTGCAACTAGTATGGATTTTTCTAGTCTTTATGTTGGTTAGGACCGTTACTTGGGCGATTCCGTTGTAATGTAAGCTCTTGCATTTAGCTCTTATCAATAGTCTGATACGTTCTCAGCATTGGGGTATATTGTGTGTTGATATTTATATCATAAGTTATCTCGCTGACACGCTCTAGTGTGCCTCACAGAGGATGCATCAACACAAGTGAGCATGTCTGTCTGAACGTATGATATGCGGTTTTTTTACGAAGTTTTTTTCACAGGAGTATGGTCTAAAGCGCGCTTGATCCGTACTTCTTGCTGATTGTATTGGTTTTACGCATTTTCAGATGCAAGTACATTTGCTTCGTATTTCAAATGTTCAGCTTCTGATTATAACCAAGGCTTTCGGCTTTTCCAGGTCCGAGCGTGGGGTACTCTTCTGTGTTCATGGCTTACTCAATGTAAATCATATTTTGTGCGTATGCAATTCGACATTAACCTTGCCCGCACAGGCATCATGCAACTCCGAATATATGCTATGTACCGTCAAACTAGGTGGATACTCATGATATTGGTCTTTTCTTTTTTCAGCGAGGTCCTTGCTGTCGTTGTAATCATCTGGAGAACCATCGGTCCAACAAGCCAATTGGTTGGTACGTACTGCAAAGAGATGTTGGCGTCACGCTCGTTCACTAAACATCACCAGTCACCGACAAGTCTTCAATTTTTCCTGGGAAGCACCTGTGCACCTTCTCCGGGATCAACACAAATTTCACCTATTTGTTTATACCCGTCCTTTGCTTCGAGGTCTTACTCTTCTTCTTGGCCATCAGAGTTTCTCTCAATAATATGAGAGAGAGAAAGGCCACCCCTGGTCCCTCCAGCTTGCGCGTAAACTCATTTATGAGTATCCTTGTGCGAGACAGCATTTTGTATTTCTTCATGTTAGCATCATCTTTGTTCATACGTTCCTAATCATTGGCTGATAGACGGTCCATCTAGAAACCTGGCGATGTGCGCTATCGTCATGGGCCTGTGGCGGAATGCCGCTGTGAGATTCTTTTGGGAGTTATTTTTTTGGAGTATTACTGACTATTACTCGTTTATTTCTGCATGCAAACAGGCCCTACACGCAACCATATCTATCCCGTTCATCATGCTAGTCCAGACCATAATCGGCACTCGCATGGTAATCAACTTCAAGGAACACTGTTCTCGCCGGTTGAGCTCGGAACCAATCATGATCACTGGGTCAATATACTTTGCAGGAGTCGTTGAAGAGACTGGGCGACAGGGTACGATCCATGACCAGTCGAACGAAAGTGACGAGGAGATGCAGCCGGTCAAGAGTAATGAAGAAAGTGCTGAGGTCATCACTTATGAGGATATTGAGGAGTTGTAACTTTTGATTGCTGCGATCCACATACACGGATCGATTTCTATAATACATGTTCAAAGTACCTAGCTCATGCAGCGCGATTTTGCACACGAGCCTGCATAACATGGTGTACCGTGTACACCCGCGCAGTTAGCATGAGCAATTAAGTAAGCATTGGAACCAGGGATCGCATAGTTCCTAATAATTCTGGAATTTCCTTTGTAATCTAGTGCTTTCTGCTTTCTTGGTCTACGTCCTGCAAGGTCCGCATGGACTTCGATATGGAAAGGACCATCGCTTACCACTCGCCCTCCGCCTGGATTCCAGCGCAGAAAGTACTCGCCCTGTCAACATGACTCAGGAAAGGAGAGGTTTGGCCTCCTAAAATTTTCAAATCCGAAGTCCCCTCTTCTTCACAACCATGACCATGGCGGTTGGATTCTTGTCGCTTCCTACAGAGCTCATATGCCACATTCTAATCCTTCTTAGCCCCAGGGACATCAGTTGCTGTGCAATGGTCCGCTGTTTCCCATGGTTCCATATTTCCTCCAGGGCTAACGTTCAATCATGCTAGACCTGCAATACCTTTTCGGTTGTGGTCCAGAATTCTGTCCACATTCAATACAAGCTTGAAATCTATGCTCAGGGTTTGATTAGTACTGAGACCACTACCATGAACTCGATCGGCGTTTCCAGAAAGACTTTGTGTTCGCTCAAGCAATTAGCATCTTTGTGGCCATCTGACTTCCGTGCGACCACCACCTTTGAAGCAGTGGTTCCCATAAATATTCCATCGCCATGGCCACTCCAATCTGTGAAATGTGGGCTTTGGTGATTACCTCATATAGCGGACAATTTCTACATTCAGGATTGCAACACGAATCCCACACACTCCCGGACGTGGTCTATCGATGATATATATCCACGACACTGGACTCCGTGCCATGATGCCTTCGACCCTCTGCAGGATCTTATGGTTGTAGTTTCTAAGCCTTATGACTGTATCACTGTGACTAGTGCAGAACAAGATCACCGTGTCTTTTGCATAGAGTTTCGACTGGCTTCATCCCAGCGTCCACATCCGGATGCTGCGTGCGCTTCCTTGGAGTGCAGACATACCTTTGATGCACCTGGCTATTACCATGCTGCTTTGCATCCGCCTATAATCTGTGGTGATCGTGTATTTGTCGTTTATTGGCTAGAGGACACGGATGACTGGCTTGTATCTGGCATGTTCATACAAGTCATTGATTGGAGGAAGGGATTTGCATATAGCGTAAGTTCCCTCTGTTTGGAAAAATCTTGCTGCTCAACATAAGCAGCATTTTTTATGTCAACCGGAGGACTCATTTTGTCACCGTTACCATTTCCATCCAATCGACGAACAGAAGTTTCTCATCATTAGTTCCAAAGACTCGATATACTTGTACACGTTACAAGGGCTCGATGGGCCGCCTCAGCGCCGAATTACATATCACCTTCCTAAGAGACGCCGTCTACCCATGGACCAAGTCATTATCCACGCCCAACCATCATTCCGTGGCAAAGCAGCACGCCCAGGACTGATGCCCAGCTATGTGCCCTCCCTGGAGTCGCAGATTATGGTTCTACAGTATCTTTCCAAAGCGCGGAATGCTATCCTAGTCATCGATATGGCCATTTTCTCTGACATGGCCTTGCACTCAGATATGCCCGTCGAGATTCCTTGGTCAGACTGGGGACCTCAACATACGCATTACTTTCGGCACCACAAAAGCTACCGTTACGGTATCAGAGTGTTTGGCAGCAAAATGGCCTATGCCCTTCCCCAAGATTATATTCCTGATCCAGGTCAAAGACTGAAAAGGCTCGCCACTGAGGGTTACTTCTATGTGCACATCTGGGACTTCAATAAGCGAGTCCTTGCTCGTTCGGATATCAACGATCCTGACTCGCCAGATCTCCGCATTTGTAAGTCGCAGACGACTGACTCCTTCGGTAAAGATATCTTCTCGAGTCGTGCATTCATTGCAACGGTCTGTCGCACGCCTTTTCCGACAGGTGATTCCTGTATATTCTTGGAACAGGATCGGCTTACTGTGACATGGGTACGTGTTCTCTGTTTGAATACAGCAACGGTCTGATGTGACCGCATTGTAGGCTCGGGATCATGAAATTAGTATACAGGTCACTTCCCCCGTACCAATTCATTAGTGCCAAAACAGCAGGCCGCCTAGGTATTCCTTCTTCTTCCGCTACTTAGTTTGCGTTGTAGCATCCAGTACCTTGTATTGCATTTACACCAACCGCATGGGCTTACAATATAGCAGACACGCCACTTTGTAAACGGTCCAAGCCATAGCTCCTGGGCCTGAGCCTCCAATATGTGCTAGCCATGCTTCAAGTTGTCCACCTAGTATGCCATTACGGCGGGAAACCGTCTGTCGGATTCGACTCCAACTGCGCTAACTCACCAACACCGTCTTGCCATATACTTTCATATTCGACTAGGTCTTCCTTCCCAATGTTGCTGAAATAAATACCACAGGTCGAAGCTATGTACAAGGCCTCCTGGGGAGTCAACGGGGAGATTCATATAGCGGTGGCTTTTTCAGGTAAATGGCATCTCGTGTTTCATTGCAAAGGGTTGAACTATTACTGTGGAGGATAAGTACCACACAGTCTTCCTAGTCATATTATCCTTCGACGGTGTCTGGGCTTTCCTGTCTCTCGAGGTGCTCACACCTGTCCTCAGTTAGCTACTTCTGGAACTGCCACACATCACCCAGCAGCAACTGAGACCATTTCGCTTCAACAACGCCCCAGGTGCAGTTTCTTCGTGTGGCACACAGGCCTGCAGCAATCTCTGTTGGAAGCAAATAAATAACAGTATGAGGTGCTTCTCGTTCATAACCAGATCTCTAGAACGTCCCTTACGAACACCAACGCTCAGAGCCTCAGAGCGGTCTGTCGTCCTCAGCGGCAACTCAGCCTGGCCCACAGCCAAACTCAACGCTAAAGCCTCCGCCTCGGATGTAGATAACGACACAGAAACCTGTTCAAGAAAGTTGTTATAACGTTTGCATCGCACTCAGATGCATCACACGCCACCATTCTCTCCCTGCCTTTGTTGCCCAGCCTGTTTTCTCGTTCCTATAGCGTACGCTTGTCGTCATTTCTTCATCAGCACGTTTATGTTGATCGAATACACGTGCATTCGCGGTGTACACATTAATTCATAGCGATTCATCATTGTCGAGCAAAACTATTGCTATTATTCAGACAATGTTGATTTCTGGTCTCAGATCTGTCATCCAATTCTTCTCGATTCGGTTCCCGTCGCTTCCTACGGAGCTCATCTGTTGCATCTTACCCCCAGGGATAATTGCCGTTGTGCAAGGGTTCTTGCAGGGACACGCTGCTGGCATTTCTTCTGACACCCTGAAGATACTTACACTCCGTCCAAGTCCATCCGAAGAGTCAATCCAAAGCTCCCTTGAAAAACCGCAGAACAACTCCTTCGCATGCTCGCAGCAAACTGGCCTACGGAATCTCTCCTTACCTGATCAAACTAACCCACTGTCAGCTGAGAACCAACGGCTGAGACGAATTTCAGTATCAGCCCCTCACGATGTCTTCATTTCTATTAGACACTCAGGTTGGCGGGTGGTCCATGTCTTGAGAGGATTATCAGTACATTTCGATGTACTTACAGCGCAAACAATAATGGAGCTTTGCACTGGGTCAAGGCCGTGACACATCAGATGTGAGATTCGAATTCAGCCCCAAACATTAATGATGACAATGCAAGCAGATGAGATTGACTATGCGTAAGTGTCCCCGCAGAAGTTATAATCGTGGTATATGCTAGTTCAATGTCAATGCAAATGATGATGATAAAAAGAAGGTCGAAAATTGAATCGAAAAGACTAATGCAAAATCCAACAATTCTACTGTATGCAAGCATATGCGTCAGCGTCTTCAACCAACAAAGAAAAAAAATGAGCGCTATCGTGGAATTAAAAAAAAAAAGTCAGAGTACCAAAGAGCGACTCAGTAGAACGTCTCAATAAATATGCAAGTAAAAATCAAAAAATGGATGAAAGTCATAAAATCATCGTACGGCATGTTATCGGGCGTTCTTCCAGCTCGATGGGGGAGCAACCTTTCGTCCGGGATTCCTACCGGGCATCTGTGGCTGCAAATTCGACGGTTGAGAAGCACCGGTCTTGGCGCGTTGTCTGGGGCCTCCTCCATAGGCACTCGCAGCGCTGTTCGGGGCACCGTGCCCAGCCGACACGTAGCTCGAACGGGAGTTCATTGATGGGCCAAACGATTCCCCGTACACACTCCTCGACCCTCCTCCGAACTCACTCTGTGTACTGTTGATCTGGCCAGGGAACATGACGGAGCCCGTGGACCACTGGTTCGGCATCATACCAGGCATGCTCATCCCAGGGACGCTCATCATGCTCATACCGCCCCCGCCTCCTCCCATCCCACTGTACACGCTACCTCCACCGCCTCCATACACAGACCCACCGCCGATATTGGACCCTCGTTCCCACTCGTCTCCGGCTAACACCATTGCATGTTGAGCCACTGCCATTTGGTATGCTTGCTTCGCGATCATCATTGCGCGCTGGTGAGCAACGAAGAAGCTCTGGTCGGGGCTGAACTGAGGAGCAATAGGTCCCATACCATTCGGCATGGGCTGCTGCCACGCCCCCCATGCAGGAGCATTCATCCCAGCCATCGTGCCATCCATACCCATCATAGGATTAATGCTCATCCGCTGTCCATGCTGAGGCAGGAGATCTTCGTCAGAACCATTATGCACAATGGGTCCACGACCATTGACGATTTTCCCAAACTATAACCAAAAAGTCAGGACGAACTACAGCCACAAAAAAGACACAAACCTCAATAGCAGACCTCGCTTCACTCCGTCTCCTTTCATTCCGCTTCTCCGCATCATCAGCATCATTCTTTACTCTCTCACGGCCACGCGGTGGACCATCCTCAAAGCTTACAGTTGAACGCTTGGCATTCGCCCCGCGCGCCTTAAGCGTTAAGTCTGCATCGCTTTCGTCCCTCCGCCCAGTGTTCACCCCGATGTCACTACCATCATGAGGAGTGAACGGCGCACCAAGACCACTGCTAGAGTCACCTGTTGAGCTGCCAGCGGGGCTCTTGCCTCGTGAAGAACTATTACTGGCGAAGGGGCGGGAGGGCATGAGTGACTGCAATTGCGACCTGGACAACTGTGGCGCTGCGGGCACGCTAGGCCTTGAGGAAGGGGAGACAAGCATGCCTGACGGCGGTCGAGACATTCTGCTATCCATCCCACTTGCCGTCGAAGGGGGTCGTGTCTTGTATAAGTCCTTTGAAGACTCCCAACTTGCTTTCACGGAAGGTGAATCGGGCACAGCGGTGATGAGAGGGACAGGTGGGACACGAGACGAGTGTGAGGACCGAGAGGTTGAGACGACGGATGAAACATCTGACTTGTCAGTTGATAGTACATTGTGCTGCTGAGCTAGGATGCCTGCACGAGAACGAGGAGCGGGTGAAGGTCTGATAGGAGAAGAAGATCGTTGTGGCGAAGGAGACCTTTTGGAGACGGCGGAGATCGTTGTCGGCGAAACTGGTGATACTGCCTGAGAGAGATCAGTGGTATATCGACGCGGAGGGCGTGATGTGACGCTGAAAGAAGCTGGTGGTTTATACTCTCGAACAGGCGTTGGCACGATGCGGTCGTCACGGGGAGATTCTGGCTTGTCATCAACACCTGACATACGTTCGACAGGTGGTGAAGTATTCAGGGAAGGCACTTGTTGGGACGGTTGTGTAGGCGACTGTGAGGAATCCCGTGATTGATCAAAGGAAGTAACGAGCCTGATGGCGTCCATCAAATCATCGTCAACCTCGGTTGGCGAAGAGGGTGCCTGAGGGATAGTCCCAACATCACTGCTTGACTTCTTATGGCGAGTAGGGGAAGAAATCTTAGGAGCTGGGCCTGAAGGTGAACGGGGAGTTACCGGAGAAGGAGTCTCAGCCATGCGACTCGGCGTTAAGTTGATAACAGGGGGAGGAGCAAAGGGCTCATCCTTATCCATCTCACGTTCCTTACCCTTTGTAGACGCTTTTTTCACCGAATGCTCGTGCCTCAATACAGGCGTGAGCATCGGAGGACTTCCTACGAGTGATTTGATATCAATCAGGGGCTTCAGCGGGCATTCGAGGCCGCGATGCAGCGGATCTGTTGGTAGACATGGATGCAGAACTTCCCGGTCTGCGTGGTGCAACAAGCGCGGACAAAGGCATGTCTTCAGAATCATTATCCGAATCTGACGAAGTATCGGAGTCATCATCCTTCGCCGCCCTTGATGACAAAGGCAATGGCAAAGATTTATCTGAAGCTAAAAGGCACGTTAGAAGAATAAATATTAATAATTTTGTGCTTGCCTGATGATGCAGCAGAAGCGTTTGCAGAAGCTAAAGTCGACGCACGAAGGGCAGCAGCATTGGGTGTGAGAGCGCTAGTGGAAGCAGATGCTCTCGCTCGCACGGCAGCTATGTTGTCCGACTGCCGTAACTGCACATTGTCCGATTTTGACCATCTTGCAGGTTCTGGCCGTCGAGCCTGAGCGTTTGATGTAATGTGTGCATGCCCCGCATCGGACCACGAGCGCGAACCAGGGCGAGGAGTCACGGTGCCCTTGCGACTAGGCTTAATAGGCACGCCATCGCTATCCACTTCTTCATCATAATCATCCGACTCTGAACTACTAGTGTCCAAAACAGACGAAGTCCGGTTAGTTGGGATGGGTAATGGGAGCGCAGTCGAATTGCGATTTAATGGAAGATGATGCTCGCTTCCGGTAGGCGTTGAAACCGTAGAAGCCCGCTGTCTGGGCATATTTTCAACACGAAGGGTATCGAGGGAAGAAGGGAGTCGGAATGAAGGTACAGGGGAATTTGCACGGCTACGACGAGCTTGTGCTTCACGAAATGCTGCAACAGATATCTTTTGAGAGGAATCTGAAGCAACACTGTCTCCGCGCGGCCGTGGCCGAGGAGGAGGAAGCGGAAGCTCGACATCTGGAACATCAATTAGAGAAGTGGGCGACTCAGAACGAATGTGGCGGAAAGCTTTCAAATTAAAATTCTCCCTCGGTGAGGGACTTGAGGTGGAAGGTGCTGCAATAGTTGCTGGTGGCGGGGCAGGTTTTGATTTAGTACGCTCTCTAGCCCACGAGAACAACCCGCCAGATTTTTTTACATGCGGTGGCGTCGTCGAAGAAGAAGACGGGGGTGCGCTGTGTATCTGATTCCGTGCGATGACGGAAGGGGTATCAAGGGGATATTGACGACGCGTGGGTTCATGAGGAAGCGAATGTGTGGAATTAATGCTGGGATCATGGTATATGCCAAAGGACGGTTTGGGTGGGGAGATGTCGTGCCCTGAATCAGAGACCACACTAGATATGTGTGCACGTGGTGGGCTATCGTTGAGAGAAAAGATGTTTGTGGAGGTGCTTGCGACATGTGGCTGATGTACATGTCTCCGACGGAATGGCAATTTTAACTTGCTCGACGATGCTGCTGCTGAACCGGCATAGGCTGCGGCCGGAAGAAACTTTAGAGACTTGTCTGGAAAGACATAATCTGGTTCTGAAGAGGTTACGGTGCCGCTAGAGAGTGACACCCTAGAAGTCGGTGTCGTTGGGACGTTTAAATTGGATTGTGCACTGCGAGGACCAGATTGTTTTTCTCGTTTAGCAAATATTCCTGCGAGCAATGGCATAGAGAGGGTCAGCGGCAGAAAAGCAGTCCGGGTGATGAATGAAAGAGAGAACAAGAAATGATGTTCGTGATGCCGGGTATGACAGTGAACAGGGATTGTTTGTCTTTATTTGCTGAAGCCTCATTTAGAATGCAAAGTAAACCTGGAACCGACCTGCGACAGCCTGCGATGCGACTTATGACGAGGCACAAGGGGAAACAAAGCGGCAACAGGCAACCATCTTAACCGAAAGCGCCTAGAGACTTATCGCCTTGCATACTTACGCATGATCTCATCCGAGTACGACGTACTAATCAAAAAATAGAATCAGCTCCGGTACTCTCACAGTCAACGAAGCACTGCAGCAGATCCTCCGACCCGGCTACTCGTCCCCGCATTCATATCCACTCATCCCAATAATGCTCTCGATTCACTTTGTATAAACTTACGAAGCCAGGTGCGTTACCGCGGCAGAAGAGAATACCCGAAGTGCTACTCATTACATACACCTTGCTAGCTAATTGCATCGACACACGTTCCTTCCCATGACGGCGAACTTCTGTTCGCACCAATGGGATTGCTCTTCGCACCTCTTCCACGTTTGCGCGAGCCTCGCGTTAAGCGTATGGTAAGCCAAGTCAAAGTAAGTTTAATTCTAATTGCTGTTATACATGATGCATTTGATTTCCCCATAACCAGACGATCCCTTCCATAATCTCCTCATATAATTACAATGCGATTGATTGTCTCTTGTCTAGTAAGTTGCCTTTAAGCAGCCACTGCGCATCTCGTCATGTACGAACCCATCAATTTCTACCCGCAACAAACGGAACAATCAGTGATGTACACGACATGAAACATGAGGTATACTCACGTGCAGACTTAACCCATCTAGCCCCGTGGCATGCCCAACCTTCTTCCCATCTTTGAACACCATATAAGTAGGGACCTATAATATTCCTCGGTTTCAATTGACTGCACAAATGCGTCATCGTATTAAAAATACATACGACGCGCACATCAGCTTCCATCACCACGTCTTCTAGTTCATCCACATTTACGCGATAGAAATCCACACCGATGCGAACGAATGTGTCAGAAAGTTCAGAAAACTGCTGAGAGGTCGACCGGCACAATCCGCTCCAGTCTGCATGGAAATCTATCAATACGGTTTTACCGCTGTTGATCTGGGGTTGACAGTGAGCAGGGAGTTGAAGAATGCATCGAATAGGTACTCACGATCCTGGTAAAGTCTTGAGCATCGTCGATGGGGTTGAAAGGCATTGCGACTCTGGTCCAAGTGTAATGGGAATGTGTGTATTATATACAATACGGAGAAGAGTGAGACAAGGGTCTGACAGAACTTGACGTGAAAACAAACAAAAGAATAAAGACAAGTACAAAGAAGATTGTCAGTACTAGTAGCGATGGGAATGCATGCAGTGGATAACTTCATTTGCACATATGACGTGTCGTGACGTCGAGGCCCCTTTCAAGTTGTAACTGACGGTCACTTGCCTGCAAGGCCATATCGGCCTAGACCCACGAAATTTCTCAGTAATCACAAAGGCTATAGGTTATAATAACACGCACAGCAAGATCAACTAGAAACTTTTTCTGAGACACGATCTTCCTGCCATCATTCAGGGCATCTGATCAGTACAAGGCAACAATGAGGGTCCATTGTCTATAGCCTGTCAGCTCAGAAATCTATTAATCAATGATAGTTTTCTTTTGATCTGTCGATGAAATAAATTTACCCATGTACCTGTGTCAGTGTGCCTACGAGTCCTTGAACTGTTCAGCAGTTTCATTAATGATGACCGAATCGTTTGCCGTGAGCGAGAAGTCCAGACAAGATATTTTATACGAATGGAATGAACGACTTGATTGATCACGCTAAAGATTCGACACAAAACAGTAGATATATGCACCTGTTTGCAAGTCTCGATCTAATGTGTCGTTGGAGGAAGAAAGAGTCATTCACTTTGCTAATTGCCTTTTTAGGTCGAGTGGTAGGTTGCTGTGTCGTTGACAGCGGTCAGTTAGTTAGTCAGTCGGGGTTGTCGTTGAGCTCAACCATCAATATTTCAATTGCAACGTCACCAGCTCCTATTAGGCTATGGCACCCAACTTTTTTCAAAAGCTTGTGAAGCCTGGACCTAGTACGCCAAGTTCATCTCCGAGCGGAAGGGAGAGCACGACTGCTTCACCGCGTCAAACTAATGTTCCAGCGCGCCCACATTCTCAATTAATATCACACCCTCCTTCGTCTCTTCCTGATCCAGCCAGTGACAATTCTAGTACAAAAGGGAGTGTCAAAATTGGTATAATTCCACCTTCCCCTCGTTCAGCCCTTCTTACTTTTCCTGATCCTCCTTCGCAAGACCACCCTCCCGATACATCTCAGCACCGACGTGCACGCTCGCAGGATAGGATGGTCCCAGATAGACATGCTGTATCCTTCGCGGCTCGTCCCATGGCAAGCGAGTCTTCTTTGTCTACGGACGACATGCTTCCAACTCCAACCCCTTCTCGTTCTCGTCCTGAAGAATGGAAGACCAGCGCTGAAAGCTCACCCAAATCCTCTCACAAGCTCTCACCTGCGTCATCCACTGGGAACCTGAAAGCCTTTGTAGACAAGCGTAGCACCACACATCCTCCAAACACTCACAAGGTGGTCGATAGAACTCCCTCAAAGAAGTCACTACGCAGTAGAACACAGCCCCCAGTTCCGCTCGATTTCGATCAAACCAACACTCGTGCCGATACGAACCGGGGACCTAGTCGCCACGAACACAATGCCGTCATAATTGAAAATGGCCTCGTGGACTCACCCACCACAATAAGCCATGCTCCCAAAAGCAACCATCAACAGGAGCTTTTACCTATCCTCAACGACGCAGACGCAAGGTCTATCCGCTCGGTAAACAGCTCAGCCTCAAAGACAAAAGGTTGGCGTCGTCCTTCAATCACTACCCCCACTCGCAAACAATCTGGTGTTGCTTCTTCCATGGCCGCTTCCATGACCAATACTGGTCCTCAAATGTCCCCTGTTCCTCTTGGTCCTAATTCAACATCAAAAAAGGTTACCAATGGAACGGTCAGATCAAATGCCTCTGCAATGCGAGAAGCCGCTTCCGCTTCCGTGACGTCTATGCCCAGTTCTGTCGATACCAACGCCCGCACGAGACGTGCCTTGTCGGGTCGAGATGACTTTTCAGACGGTCAGACAGACACGTTTGCCTCTAGCGGAGAGAGTGAAATGTCGGATGACGAACTTGATATTAATGAAGATATTCCCGTCACGGGTTTTGCCGTTGCAAGCAGCAAGCGTAATGCAGACTTTCACGAGTTGTTCCCTAGTATTCCTGAAGGCGATTATCTCATTGAAGGTTTGTCTCATTTCGAACATGTCAAACATCTACTGCATACCTTGTAGATTACGGGTGCGCATTACAGCGCGAGATCCTGATTCAAGGCCGGATATATATCTCAGAGAACCATATATGTTTCCACGCGAACATTTTCGGGTGGATCACCGATGTACGTTGCACATACTTGTGCATACTTGCAAACTAAATGATACCCCCACAGCTGTCAATCCCAATATACGAGATAACCGCTCTTGAGAAGAAGATGACGGCGTTTGTCATCCCCAACGCCATCCAAATAACCACTCGACAGGCAAAATACACCTTTGCTTCGTTCCTCTCCCGTGATACGACGTATGATGTCATTGCTAATATCTGGCGACTCGCCCGTCCTGATGATGCTCTAAGCCAAACTGGCTCGTCCGCCAACATCATCACGCCCGCTAGTACTTCTGATGTTTCAGGTCCCCTAATCACGATCGGAGGCAAAGAAGCAGCTCCTGTGACTAGCATTAACAAAGTCACGCATTGCGCATGCTCGAAAAATGGAGAACATCTTAATGAGATCGCGCTGGAAACTGTGTTGCCTGGAACACCCGACAAGATTTATAACCTGATGTTTGCGAGTGGGTTTATCAAGGATTTTATGCGGGTGGATCAGAAGCTCATGGGTGGGTGGCGTCGTGCTCGACTGGATCAGTGCTGATGCTCCCCATTCAGATGTGCAGATATCAGATTGGTCTCCCATAGGTGACAACTCCAAGCTTTTGGCGCGGAATATGTCATATATCAAGCCCCTGAATAATAGCGTAGGCCCGAAACAAACGAAGTGTGAGATCCACGATGAAACCTTGACCTACAACTTTGAGGATCACGTTGTGATGTTGACGACGACGAAGACGCCCGATGTTCCTAGCGGAGGCGTGTTCTCCGTCAAGACGAAGACGTGCTTAATGTGGGCAAGTGCTATTTCCACACGGGTGATTGTCACCACGCAGGTAGATTGGACTGGGAGAAGTTTCATCAAAGGTATGCTATTCTCTCTCGCAAAATCTCATGCTCATGCTCGCGATATGCACAGGTCTGATCGAAAAATCAGCAATAGACGGTCAAAAAGTGTATCACTCCGACCTTGACAAAGCTATGCGGATGTACATACAGGAACACCAATCCGAATTCATCCCAGCAGGCGTTGATCCAACAGCCGTAGCACCTGTTGAGCCTATCAGCCCCCTCATCGAACTCACGGACCCCACTTTCCTCAGTCGCTCGATGGGAATATCAGACGCGGAAGCTCGTAAAGCGCGCGAACACGAACGTAACAGACGTGGGCTCCAATGGGCATATGAGACGTTTGACGGTGCCTACGGCGTTGCGAAGCGCTCCACGGTTGGAGCGCTGGAACTTGTAAAGGAAGCTTGGGAACAGAGCTCGTCGATGACGATTTTATATTTCGTCATCGTTATTCTTGTGTTTAGTAATCTGTGGACGCTGATGCTTGTGGGGCAGAGGGAGGAGGTAGGGAGGCGGAAGGAGGCGAAGAGGATTGAGGAGAGGGAGAAGTGGGTGCAAGACGTTGTTACTGGTCTTTGGGAAGAGATGGCTGTTGGGAGGGCAAGAGGTGGTTCTGGTGTTTTTGGAGTTGGTGGTGGGTCGGTGAGTTCTGGTGGCAACGGTGGGGCTGTTGGCGGTGGGTCGGTGCATTCGAGTCATGTGAATGGTGATTGGAGGTCGGAGGTGGATGCTATCACTACGACGTTGAATGCTGTTGAGGAGCGGGTAAGACTCTTGAGGGAGAGTTTGGATGCCCTGAGTTAACTTATTGGAGGACTAGGGTCCCATGCACATACACACTACACTTATTATTATCCTAGGCACTGGCTAAATTGTGAATCGCTAACCTGATCGACACAGAATTCAAGTTTATTGATCGGTCTCTTCAGGATGCACGTGCGCATGGGCCAGGTGAAACTGACTATTAGTATCACGATCATGCCAAACCAGGTGTAACTAAGTAACCAGTGGATGATCTCCTGCAGTTGTCCTGCAGCGTTTGGAACGTTGTTCTAAATCTCAATCCATAGCGTTTTGCAAATCTACCCCTTTATATTCTTTGAAATAGTAATATCGCACCTGCCAGCTTTCTCACGCATATGTCTTTTGGACGCCCACCATCAATTAACGTCGGATTCAAGACTTCCCCTCCAGATCGCGGTTCTTTTCCTTTGGACCATGATGGTTCGCCTCACTGTCTTTATCACGACATGATTAATTAAATATGGTATATAGGCGAGTGCAAGGACCAGATGATGCAATACATGGCTTGCTTGCGCAAGAATTCTAGTGAATCCACTCCTTGCAGAGTCATAAGCAAACAATACCTCGACTGCCGAATGAACAAGTGCGCCAACGTCTGTTTTTTGTGCTCTCAATAGTTCACATCTGTTTCAGGGGACTTATGGAGCGCGACGAATGGAGGAATCTTGGACTAGCCAATCTAGAGGGAGACTCCACCGAACCAACGCGTACTAGGGCCTGACATGGGTGGATGGTATTTACATCTTGCAGTTATTAATTCAATCACTGGTTGCTTCAGGTCAATCGCGCGCATGATGAAAGTCAAATGTCTACGACCATTAGTGTCTCATTGGAGCGCCACTTCGTGGACTGCATGCATTACGAGGGATTTCTTGCAACATTCAATGAGCACGTACTGCTCAAATCGTACACCTGTTGTTGAACGTTTGTGCTTAAGTGCCAATCGATCTAGGTCTACAGTTACAAATTCATCAATCTCCATGTGTCGAAGGCGTTAACTTCCAGGTATGAACGTCCCAAGTGTTCAAAAGCCTTTCCGAATTAAATTCACTGAGTCAGTGACTATGTCCTCTCAACGTTTCAACGTCCAAAACTGTATATTAAAATCTAGATACAACTGGTCTGCGTTTTGAAACGCATTTATAGATTGCGACGAGGTGCGAGACGATAAATTCTCCCGCTTTTAAGGTTTGAATCAAAAATCTAGATTTTGCAGAAAGTCATCCAGCTGAGTCGGCAAGCCTGATTCAACAGTGCCATCCAGGTCACGTAGGCGACTCGAGTTTTGACTTACTACAGCTTGGAGCTTTTCAACTGCTCGCATATATACTACTCATCGCATTCAAGGATGATCACAAGATTCGGAGGATTCTAGTTCTATTCTTTTTGTGAGAAACTTCAGGCGCGTTTATAGTTGTTTCTCTCAGCATTCTGTGACGAATGGAAACTAAAGCCCATTTTCGCCTACCGTGATAGTTATCATGGAATTGATGGAGAATATTTGCTACTCCACTTAGCCGTGCCACTGCAGACATGGGAAACAACTGCGTATTTGGGACCCCTACTATTCGAATATAGGCCACTTACCGGGCTTTTTCTTCCAGTTTTTCTGTTGGTGTGGAATGATATGTATTTGGAAGAATTCTTCCTTGCAAACTGGCAGAGATTTATTGAGAAGAATATTTGCCAACTTCTACTGGACCTTGACATCGCTCCCATCACTGTGACTAGGCTATTCACCCAATACCAAAATTACCGCAAAGGAAGGTCCTTCGAGTCTTCCAAATTCGAGTAGCGTCATCTCTGAATACTTCTATTTTCTAGCACGGTTCCGAGATGGACGTATCTTTGAAACAAGGACCTACTAGGTAACGCACATACCACTACTAATGACTACAAGGTTTTTGTAGCTTACGCAGACAACGCTTCGTAAAAAGAATCGCCGGCCCTTACTAGATTCGCCAATTTCTGGGCGATATAACGGACACTCACGGAGTGACCGTAGGGGCATAAAAAGTAATCATTGAAAGATCAATTGTTCGTCACGAATATGGCGTCACTTCTCAAAGTTCTACTCATTCTCTCGTCTGCTATCATGCAGCAAGTATCGTTCACACCCCCAAACGTCCCCTCGAGTAATGAGATTATTCGCCCAACGTTTAATGAGCGGGTCTTCACTCGACTTATTATATACGGGTTCCCGACTATCCAGGTGAGTGTTATTACTACTCCTAGGCAATATACTGGATTTTTTCTTTCACAGAGATCGCCATCATAGTCTCTCACACAACAGACTATCTGTCTGTTATACAGTCCATCACACAGCACGCAGTCGGCCACAGGATTTATGACACGCCCATTACTTTCCCCTTCATTTTGGGCACCACACTTGCTGTCGCAGGGGGTCTCATCCGCTGGTGGTGTTTTCGCACCCTCGATCGCTTTTTTACATTCCAACTCAGTGTCCGCAAAGGACATCGTCTCTTCACGACCGGACCATACGCTGTCGTACGCCATCCATCATACACAGGAGGTTTTATGCAGCTGTTTGGCATGATAATCCTGCACGGATCGCCCACTTCATGGCTTAGACACTCCGGAGTTTTAGATATTCTTGGACTCAAATTGGCAGCGGTGGTATGGCTTACAGGGATGACACTTGTTTCCATAAACATCCTGTCCAGAATTAGCGAAGAAGATGAAGCACTAAAATCGGCTTTCGGGGATGAGTGGGCGAGGTGGGCGAAGGCAGTCAAATACCGACTGATACCTGGCATCTACTGAACCCATTACACTTGACATATTGATGTTTTTGCGATAGTGATAACTATTCACTGTTTAATCTTAGATCTGGATGACTCGCTCATATGTACGAGAAGACCGTCGTTCACTCTGAAATTAGAAGGGATTCATTTCAGATTCATTTTATTCGTTCGGTTTCTTTTTTGGTTACATAACGGTGACGCCGGTAACTAGACTTGGAGAAACATAGCCCTATAGCTCAATTACAATTTTATTTGGCCTTTTTATTTCGTGAACAGTTCGTGCAAAAGCTTCCGAAATAAAGTGCAAATAAGCAACACGTTCGGTGCTTGAAATCAGCTCATCGACGGTGCAGGCGTCGTTGAAACACGTTCACGCCACCATAGCAGATAGTTCCCCGCAGGCTATAATATCTCTCGAAGCCTTGCCATCATCTTACTGGCTGATGCAGAGACACCGGATGACCAACTATTTGCAGCAACAATTGCACTGCAAACACTCGACGCGAAACAACGAGGCACTAAGTATGGACCACGCAGGCCATATGACCAACATCGTACGTGGGCAGCATGTTTTCTGGGATGTTGTGGTCACTGGTGACCATATTTCGTTTTCGACTTTTTCTAGTTAACTGGCGAACGCGTGAGTCAAATAGCTCAAACTATAGTGCTTACTAAACGAGGAAGCGCGTCTCTTTCTTTTATCTTCCGACTACACCTCACGCTTATCCGATTATTGTTCTCAAGTTGAGAATTCGAGAACCTATGTACACTGACTCTAAACTCTTATACTACTTCAACGCGTAAAATGACAGATACCTCGAATTTTGGCGCGCCTGTTGGGGCAGGCGGGAAAACACTGACGCGTTTAACCCCACTAGGGAACCGGGTCGAGCGAGGCAGGCTGGCTGCTGGCAGGAGCCCCGCCTCGCTCGTCTCTTACTAAGCCAAAAGAGTACGTCACAGGAGTCCAGGACCTCGACTTAGAATCTTAGATGAGTTGATGGAGACTGCTGCTAATCAAACATGGGAAACAATGGCCTACCGGGGACCCTGACTACTGGAAGAATTCTTTCCTTGCAAAGTGGCAGAGATTTATTAGGCAGAATATTTACCGACTTCGACTGGACCTGGACATCGCTCCCATCACTGTTACTAGGCTATTGGCCAATACCAAAATTACCGCAAAGTAAAGTTTTCCGAGTCATCATGGATTGGGTAGCGTCATCTCTGAATATTCTAGCACAGTTCCGAGATGGACGTATCCTTGAAACAAGGACCTACTAGGTCAGGCACATACTACTACTCATGATTTTTGTAGCTTCCGCAGACAACGCTTCGTAAAGATTCGCCAATTCCCTGGGCGATGTAACGGACACTCACGGAGTGACCGTAGGGGCATAAAAAGTAGCCATTGAAAGATCAATTGTTCCTCATGAATATGGCGTCACCTCTCAAAGTTCTACTCATTCTCTCGTCTGCTATCACGCAGCAAGTATCCTTAACACCCCCAAACGTCCCTTCGAGTAATGAGATTATTCGCCAAACGTTTAATGAGCTGGTTTTCACTCGACTTATTATATACGGGTCCCCGATCATGCAGGTGAGCGTTGTTACTGCTTGTCCACAACCATTTTAACAGAGAAATGCCCTAGGCAATCTACTGGATTTTTTCTTTCACAGAGATCGCCATCATAGCCTCTCACACAGCAGACTATCTGTCTGTTATACAGTCCATCGCACAGTACGCGGTCGGCCACAGGATTTACGACACTCCCATTACTTTCCCTTTCGTGTTGGGCACCACACTTGCTGTCGCAGGGGGTCTCATCCGCTGGTGGTGTTTTAGTACCCTCGGTCGTCTTTTCACATTCCAACTCAGTGTCCGCAAAGGGCATCATCTCGTCACGACCGGACCATACGCTGTCGTACGCCATCCATCATACACAGGAGGTTGTATGCAGATGTTTGGCATGATAATCCTGCACGGATCGCCCACTTCATGGCTTAGACACTCCGGAGTTTTAGATATTTTTGGACTCAAATTGGCGGTAATGGCATGGCTTGCAGGGATGGCGGTTGTTTTCATAAGCTACCTGTTCAGGGTTCACGAAGAAGACGAAGCACTCAAATCGGCTTTCGGGGATGAGTGGGCGAGGTGGGCGAAGGTAGTCAAATACCGACTGATACCTGGCATCTACTGAATTCATTACACTTGACGTTTTTGCGATAGCGACAACTACTCACTGTTTAATCTTATAACTAGACTTGGATTGGAGAGACGATTCGATATATTTTATACAAATTTTATAGTATTTCGACCTTGACCTTTTCTTTCTGTTATCGTTGATCTATAGGCGAACCTAATGTTAACATATTAGTTCCTAGGTAATATAGAACGCGGTGAATAATGAATATAATATTCCGACTTTCTTTCTCAGCTTTCCCCTACAAGTACCCGATATCGTCATGCGAGAAAGTCGGGATCAGCCATAGATATCATTTGGCCATCAATAATATTCAAATGTCAAGATGACGAATTATCGCTGTGTGCAACGCTGTCACATGCATTCCTTCATTGGCCTTGGGCTGAACACTCACATTGCCTTTCATTTCCTTGCGCGCAATCCCCGAATCGCCCCGTATTTCATCGTTCTTGGCTCTGAGTATCGATCAAAGTGGCGAGAAAAGTCGGAAGACATCAAATACCAATCAATCGTCACGCTACGTTTACCTCAACTCCAATATGGAGAAACACGTCAGCTTAATGGCCGACCAAAGCTGTTGCGAGGTGATTCACAGCTGATGCACGCAACAGACCAGAATCTGGCGCAGCCTGGAAGAGATCATCGCGCAAGGGATAGAGGAGGTGACAAACTTGAATGCTGTAATTGAGAGCACAGGATATGGCGACAGTGGACATGTTGCGAAATACATCCATAGCGCGCTACTAGTATCCGTATAGTTTATTTATGGGGCTGAGGACTCTGTTGCCAGAAGAGATGGATAGGTATCAAGCTGCCGTGACAAAGGAGGGCCTGTGCCAAATCATTGGAGTGAGAAGTGCAAGGAGGCTGGTATGTTGTGACCATCTGGAGGTATTTGTGGCGATTCCTCATAGGCGATAGAGAGAGGCTTTGGGTTACCCCTCACAATAGACACAGAGCGGCCGCGCTGTGGGAACAACTGGAACGCAATTCAGATAGCCATTGATGTGTTGGCGAGGATACCTGGAGGGAGAATCCCGTGTCCTTCAAATAATGACCTGCGGTGATCTGCGAAATGCGGTCAAGACTCAAGACCTTCCAGCTCGGGAAGGTTAGCATCGGGAATTGAGGTAGAACCCAAAAAAGTTCCACGGACTGATCATGTAGTCGACAACCGTGTCAAACTAGTAGTTATCTTTTTCAATTATCAGTCACAAGCAGTGTGCCGTTCAAGTGCCTTGTAATACACAGCTGCTCACCATCATGTCCGTCAAATCGATCACATCTCATAGCCAGTTCATTTCTATCGTAGGCACTTCATAGCCAATGACATAGCACAATCACATTTGAGCCCACAGATGATGGAAGAGGGGAAGACTGTCATCGTAGATTTCGTATCCGAAAGGTGCCCTCATTGCAAAGCCATCGCCCCCATGTTTGATGAGCTCGCAAGCAAGTTCTCGTCGGACAAGGTTGAGTTTTACGTCATTGACGCCGAAAAACTCGACGATGTCAGCTTCGAAGTTGGTGGCATAACGAGCGTAAATATCGGATATCTTTTGCACTTTCGCTGACCACTGATCTGTATGGCTTCTCAGTATCCTACATTCATCGCATTTAAGGACGGTAACAAGATGGAAGAATCCACGTTTGGTGCTGCTCGTGAGAGGCTGCAGGTGCGTGTATAGTCTTTGGAGCATTCGAACAGAAACCCATTTTTTGGCTACCATGCTAGACATTTGTGGAGAAATACTGTTCAACTTGATGTTACATTGTTTATCGTGGGCCAAGGATAGCTTTGGTCGATCGGAAAACGACTTTCATTGACAGGGATATCTTGGTCAGGCACCGGCTCGTTTATGAACTATGTCTTACCTTCAGTGTCTACGAGTTCTACGGGTTCTATGAAGTTCTTAGATGTTCTGTATGGATGACCATATGGTGCCAGATTTTACAGAATACCCATGACTCTCGATGCGACGTGGACATCGCACCAGGTAGTGGGTCTTTCTCAGACACATTTACCCGCGCCGTTCCTGGAATCTTCTAGTCCTTCTACTGTTCACCCAGTGTGATATGGATGCCGCGGAGATCTTACATGGTTTACCATGTTCAAATTTCGTACTCTTGCGGGCAACGACACGTATAAAACCTGGGGCTGCATTTGGTTAGAACTTACTCATTCTTTTAGAAACGACTGTCTTCTTCTATAGGAGACTTCTGATTATGTTTGAGCTCAGTGGGGAAGTGCAATTCATTCCTGTAAGCAATCACAGTGGACACACTTCCAGTAAGCACTCGAGTATAAGTTCATCTTTGACTCTTCTATCTGGCATGTTGATCCATCAATTTGACCAAGCTAGGGTTTTCAAATTTCAAAATCGGACTCAGTACTCGAGTTTCGAGAAGCTGGGGTCAGGAAGCCACTTATATGTGCCTCAGTGTGCGTGCATGCGGCCTATCGAGCGTCATCATCGCGTGAAACTAACATCTTTTTCCATTATACAATTTTAGCAAAGGAATCTGGGATTATCCGCTGCGTAGAATCGGGGATCCTGGTCTGGCTTGGGCCTGGTGCGTGTACCAATGGCGGGATGTAGGACTGACGACATGACAATATCCTTAGGCTCCACTCTCCACACACTGTTTTACCAACGCTTGCTTTCTCATTAGTATGCCACTGCCGTTAGAGGAAGTTGAACCCTTGATTATGGTCTCAGCGACGTACTCATGTATAAAAGCAATCGTTGACACCTTCAAGTGCTCTTCATGATCATGGAGTCCCTTCTCAAAGTTCCACTTATTCTCTCGTCTGCTATTGCGCTGCACATATCGTTCACGACCAAAAATCTTCCTTCGAGTAAAGAGATCGTTCATCAAACTCTCAACGAGTGGATCTTCACCCTGCTCGTTAAATATGGGTTTCCGACCATAAAGGTGATTTTTGTCGCCTGCCCACGAACATTTTATAGAACTCCATCAGGCGTTTTATTGGGCTGTTTCTTTCGCAGAAATCGCTACTATTGCCTGTCATACAACAGACCCCACTTCTGTTTCCGTGATACGTGACACACCTATCACTTTCTTTTTCATCTTCGGCACTGCACTCGCTATTACAGGGGGTCTCACCCGCTGGTGGTGTTATCGCACCCTCGGTCGTTTTTTCACTTTCCAACTCAGTGTCCGCGAAGGGCAACACATTATAACGACCGGACCATATGCGGTCGTACGTCATCCATCCTATACAGCAGGTATGGTGCAGATCATCGGCATATTGATCCTGCACGGATCGACCAATTCATGGCTCAGACACTCAGGGGTTTTGGATATCCCTGGACTGAAATTAATCACGTTCGCATGGCTGGCTGAGATCACTCTTCTCATGATAAGCGCCGTGCTCAGGGTCAGCCAAGAGGATGAAATTCTGAAATCAACTTTCAGCAGCGAGTGGGAGAGGTGGGCGGAGGAAGTCAAGTATCGGCTGATACCTGGCATTTATTGAACCCAGGGCACATGGATCATACTATCGTTGTGCGATGGGAACTCTCTCCTGACAAAAGGAACAACAATCTTCCCTCGTCTATAAAGGTCTGTCTAAGGGAGACTAGCTCTCTACAGTTCAA
The DNA here is from genome assembly GCF_016758785.1 of Suillus bovinus. NCBI lineage: Eukaryota > Fungi > Basidiomycota > Agaricomycetes > Boletales > Suillaceae > Suillus > Suillus bovinus. Next base: position 475,035 of record NW_024542072.1, read on the forward strand.
TGGCAGAATACCCTTGCATTTATTGTCTCTATAAATGACCTTTTCTCGACTTATGATAAATATTGACCTTGGTTCTTCGTAGGCTACGATGTGTTCTCCTTACGTACTTCATTCTATATGTACAACCATTCCTCCTCAAGCCTGTATGATTTTCCTTCTGCTTCTTGACAGAGCACCTCCCTTTGGTTCGGCCGAACACTGTGTTTCTTCTTCTTTCATAATCCGAGCCTGACCAATCACATGCAAACTCTGGCTACGTGCCGCCGTGCTATTGATTGTATCGAGCTTGGCTGCCAAGTCACAGAAGTTCTATATTTAGGTGTTATCCAGTCATTCAGGGTGGTTCACGCTGGAGGACCAGACGTTCTTGTAAATTGCAGATGGCTTTGATGCCGTAATCTGCACTTTTATAGCTGCTGTTCGTCATCTGTGTTCGTGCACATCCAACAAGATGGTGGTATCATAGACTACTATGAATCAAGGTTACGTATTCACATCCGAGTTATGTGCGAATGCCATGACGTCGAGGTCTGTGATACCATCTGATACATAATCAAGCTGAGAGAAATATTCTCGAGTACTTATGACCAGTCGGGGAACAAGGACACATTGCTGGATGGTGACGAAGAATATTGCAGTACTTCTATACCACCGGCTCCCGTTGCTATCACCCTGTGGTTCATCATGTTGTGGTCACTGATGAGTATCGGCAAGGAAAACGCTTACATTCGTAGATATAGTAGCAACCTGCATAACACTCAATATGAGATAGCTGAAAGCAATGGTAAGAATGTTTGAAAGGAAATAAAACGCATCTACTCACCACGAAAAATGCAGTACATGGTCCCTAAGGATGGCAAGACTATCGCTGTGACCATCACCAAATCCATAGTCTGAATGTGTTCTCTGCATCTCACGGACATACTCCACGAGGGCCCGTACGACAAGCAGGAGAAATAGAAGCTCGATGCATAGACTTGGAATACCGTCAAGAAAGGGTACCTTGGGGGGCATGGATGTAGTGCAGACTCCCGTCCTGGAAAGCACGTATTCTTCAGCTGGATATCAACGATTCATGAACGAATGATTGTCACAAGAATCAGCTGACTTGCATATTAGGCCACCTGTTATTCCTCGGAAAGCGCTAGCAGCCAGAAAACAGATAATAAGGAATATTCGCATCCGCATGGATCGGTGATACATGGCGAAAACACGGATTGACATGATCGCTACGGATGATTTTGAAACATCAATAATAGTCCGCGTTCATGTGATCACATCATGGAACGGAACGGACCATACATCGTGCACGCGAGGGCAACCATTCCCCATGACCATGATCTGACAGCAATGCCACCTAGCAGGGATTAAAGGGATTACTGCACGTATGTAGCTAATAGACTCACACCTAGAACTGACATGAGCAAATGGACTGCAGCAAGTTAGTAGCTGGTGGAACGTACTCCTGTGTTTGACTAGTCAGTCAAAAATGTTTCTCTGCGAGTAACTTAAGAGGCTTCACCGCATCGCTCAAAAAGATACCTGCCGCCCCTACTACAAATCGAAACATGAGTGGTTGGTGTGAAAGCAAAATTCCACAAACAGGTACATACATGTCTGAACTCTGAAACCGTCCTCAGTCAACAGATCCGTGTCCTCCATTTTAAAACTTACATTGCAATCACAAGACCCAAGTAACGTGCCTATACAATATCGTCAGCCCACATAGTGCGATGTTTTCAGAGAGCAATGTACGACGATATATAGGACTGTCGTTAGCCTCCAGCGTTGGCACTACCGTGGCGGAATGTTGGTATAAGTCAAACAAGTACATTGGTTTGGAATTCCTCACCCATATCAGTTCCACCTATTCGGAATGAAGGCGTCAAAAGGTGGAAGTAACAGTTTTCAAAAGATCGCACAACATACTTCACGAATGAGAACGAGGCCTGGTAGACCACATTTGAGTATGCTTGCACTAACTTATGATATAAAAGGTTAGATACCATAGTCGTAGAAGATGATTGTTGTCGAAGCCACTGTGCGGGAATGAACTCTACTAAGAACCTGAACAATCTGAAAGGACCAGAGGCTTACCACTCAATCTAAAGTGAAGGTCATCATATCCGATAATCGACCAAAAGTTGGACGTAAAGTTCATATCCCGTGTGTGGATCAGAACAAAAGAACGACGCTGAAGAAGTCGACCTTTTGTACTTTTTCCGGAGACGCCATGACTGTGCCATCATTGCTTCCTTATACGTTATAGCTGGTCCAATGATATCAGTTTCCATATCGGCTGTACCACATTGACCTGTACATGGAGACTCAATTTTGAAATCTAATTCATCGACTCTATGTCACTTAGGCCGGAGCTTGGCCTCCAGTCATAACAATTCAGTCAAAGAATCTCCAATACGTTACAATAGCAAAATGTCGTCAAGGCGCGTGTGTGGCATTAATTAATGGTTGCAGCAGGAAAAATCGTGATGGGTATCAATGCAATATCAGGGGGACGATGATATGCGTAAGGGTCACAGGGGAGATAATTTCGTGTCCAAAATTCTAATCTCCCTCACAACTAAACCTGGAGAGATATTCAGAAAGAGTAAGCGTGCGAAAAGGACAGCACATACCAAGCTAAGCTCAAGGGTCCATACTCTCCTTGCCCATAGCTTCACAGGCATAGGTGGCTCTCCTGGTGCAGCTAGATCGACCTCAAGGCCGTCCCACCAGCACTTGCGCTAGCATGGATACATGAACGACTGTCCCGTGTATATCTAAAGCAAACTTACCGCTGGTTTTCTCCAGAACAATAACAACTTCTGTGCTGTAGCCATTTGATTATAATCGATGGTGACCGGGCGCTCGTTGTTTTGTCCCAGAGGATGATGTACAATGCCCGTCTTGAGTAATACAAGAGCGATGGAAGAGATACAACACCGCGAAGGCTCCATAGCACGGAAACCCCATTCGTCGTCTCGATTGAATCCACTGAGGACACTGTCAGTTACACTATAGATAGCTATCAGCGACCTTACCTCATGCACAACATATCAATAAGGTGTTGTTCAGCAATATTGTTCTCTTTGTGGACGTTTCTTTGGAGCGCGGTAAAGATATTACGCTTGTCCATCACATTTTGTCCACACTTGTGCTTGATATCAAGAAGAGCTTGGTTGGCAGCGCCATGTTCATCAGTCAAAGCCTTTCCTTGTTTTGGCGGTATAGCAAAGTATTCTAGTTCTTCGCGAAGCACGATGATCGCCTGCTTGGTAAGGAGTGGATTCTGTGATACAGAAGGACCAAAATCTGAAGGTGACCCGTCAAGAAGATGTTGCTGCGCCGCGAACAAGCCAGGCGAAGTATTGGTCCCATAGAACGTGTCTGATGCGTTTCTGAAGAAATCAAGCACGTATGCAAAGCACTCTGGGTCAAACTGCGGCGCGTCAGCAAACGTGAACCACGTGAATTGTTCAGTAGCCACTTACATCGACGCCGTACACCTCGTCATCCTCTTCGTTGTCACCGCCATCTGAGAATGCTTGGCTCTGACGGCTCAAAACAAGCCCATTTGGAAAGAGACATAAGAGAACAGATTCGGGGAGATTCATTATAGTTTCTCTGTCAACCGAGAAACGTCTGCCCCGGAGGTCGAGGAGCAGCCTAGTAAGTAACTGAGGCTGGAGGCTGGTGTTTACGGGTGCATGCTGGGACACCTGCGTGATTGGTGAGGAGGATATCGATACTGCTGCCATGATGGTCAACAGTGATGATGAGGGAAATGTTGTGAAGGCTGCTCAGGGATTCTAAACATCAACTTTCCCCAGCGCCTCGAGGCTACCACGACCTGCTTCCCTTGTTTGTGCAAACCAAATACTTCCACGACATTAACCCTGGGCTATACTGTATTCAAAACTTGGCATTTTTTGCTACAAAAAGTCCTCTAGTATGTATAAGGAGTGGACGATGCATGTAATTAATCTGAACGATATCTCAGGCATCAAAATTGAAATATTACAGAAATATCGCGTTTGTGATACTGTTCAGATCAACTGCGCACGCTAAGGTAAAGTAAAGGAAAGACAGGAATAAAAGTCGTGAGGTATCACCATAAATATGACATGTATAAGTATTCCAAAGAGAGCAAACGAAGAGCATCCATAAATTCACTGGCCAGCCAAAAGTTCGGAACCTGATATCAAAGAATGTCACATGAAATCAAAAATAGAACGTGTCTTTAATATCCGCTTCCATATCCTCCAGGATGCGGAGGCGCTGCACCAGGTGGCAGATTAAATGCTGTTGACGAACGAGAGTATCGGTTTTGAGGCGCCTGTGATGTGGACCGACGGACTGATGGTCTCGCTACTCTACGAACACCCTCAGGCCCAGGAACAGGTCCATTGTCAGACAAGCTGACCCCACGGCCCCCTTGTGGATATTTGCTGGGTACAGGTGGCGGTGACATATCTTCCGGTTCGGCACTATAGCCACCATACTGATCGTCATACGTAGCCACATGTGGTTCGGAACGGAATGGGTTCTGGGTCTCTCCAGGGTATTGGCTAGATATGGTCTGATTGCGAAGAACACCCCCTGCCCGGGCAACGTGAGCATCGAACTGAGGGTACCGCGGCGTCGGAGATTCAGCATACGAGTCGACGTATTGATCTGACTGGGCAGAAACCAGTCGTTGATTAGAGGTGGAGCCGCCGTCTGAATAAACAACATCCTCGCTAGAGCGTGACATAGCGGCTGACGAGGTTGATGTTACAGAGGTGGGGTTCTTACTGACGGAAAGCGGTGCAGGAAGCGTAAGAAGGCCGTTACTGTCGTGTCTTGACCGAGTACCAGACACGTAAGGTACACTGGGTGTAGACTCTGTCGTTGACGAGTCAACACCACCATTATGGTTGACATCAGAGTTTGATGCCATCGAGTACCGATTGTTGCTGTAATGGGAGTCAACGATAAGAAACAGAGCACATCACCGATCACAAGACTTACAAAGTCGAATCACGAGATTGCACTCCACTCTTCCATCGCCTATCACGCTCGAACTCAGCCCAGCGCTTCATAACGATATGCGAAGAGTCGAATTCTCCCTCCTTATCACCATGGTTGGCACCCTTATCACCTGCAACTTGCCGCGTCTGACCCCATGAGAAGTCATCAAAGTGCCAGAACGCATAGGCAGGAAGAAGACCGTTCCATATGGGCAACGAAATCAAATAGACGATCATCCACCCGACATAAGCGACCTTGCGTGACGTTACGACAATGAGAAGACCGGGTAAACCCAGGACGATAGCAAGCAGCACGAGAGGAATGGTAGTGTTAGTACCGCCAGGAATGATAGAGATGATGATGAGGTAGAGAGTGAAACTAATAGCGGCAGGCAAGACGAGCGTTCCCACAAGCTCCATACCCACGACGAACTGCATCGAGAAACAGAATGTTCCGCAAAGATCGCGGACAAGAACGAGCTCAAACAGATTATGAATCGTCGAATTAATCCATCGACGACGTTGGGAGAGCAGAACGCGGAAGGTGTCAGGGACGATGGTCTTGCAGACTGCCTGGGGGCAGAACATGTTCTTGCGCCGCGGGAATGTCTTGAGCAGCAGGGTTGTGAGGTATCGATCTTCTCCGAGGAGTAACAGGTTTTTCTTGTGCAAAGTGTCGACAACGTTCTCTGAGTACCGTTCCACAATATCGGGGTTTGCCAGGACAGGAACCCAGTACCCAGTGTCACCCTTGGGAGCCTTGATCCGGTACATACTGAAGCAACCGGGCAGACAAGTAACACCACCAAACATGGCTTCGAACGCCTTAGTCATGTGGTGTGAGATGTAGTACTCGAAGACTGCGAGGTAAAAATTAGGGTTAGGTTCTTACAGACACCAACAGACAAATCATACCCTGCATCATCGTCACGAAATTATCCGCTTTATTCGCAATCTTTGTCTCTCCGCACAGACCCATGATCTCAACGTCCACAACCATGCATGACACCATGCGAGTCAACGAATCCGGGAACACCTTGGTATCCGCATCAACGCAAAGCACAAGCTCGTATCGATCTGGGCTGACACCCGTCACCCGCCACATGGAATTGAAAAACTCATATTCAAACGTCGTCATCCGCTCGTCAAACATGACCTTCTGTAAGAATCCCATGAGCACAATCTGCGAGTCACGCTTGCCTCTGTTTCCGGGCTTTGCATCGTTTGCCTCTAGCGGGTTGCCAACTTTGGCAACGACAACCATCGGAACGCGCTGCTGCTTTGAGACCTCGACCGAGGCATCATTGTAGTCATAGAAACCGGCATAGACCTTTGCCATGTTATGACGCTTGTGCCCATCAGCAATGGCAACATAGGAGTGTGGCTCGACTTCATCCGGTGGGATGGCAAAGTCTTTCATCATCGAAAGACAAATCTCTGGCGTCGTCATTGAGTTACCAGCACCTTTGACCATACCATCTGCAATGACCAGAATAAGCTTGTGGCTGTTAGGGTAATCTGTCGTTGCGAGAGAGTCGAGCGTTGTACGAAGACCTTCGACAGACTCTGAGTATGCCGTGACCAGGCAGATAGTGTGCGCGAGGGGAAAGTTGAACGGTTCGAAATCGGGGGGAGGCTGTGGCACAACATTCTGCAGAGGGAACGGACATGGTGTATCAAGGAACGCGGAGCGAGGAGAGATATTGCGGGATGATACATCACCAAACGACATAGTGCTTCTTGATTGACGGTATGGTGTATCAGGGGGACTGACTTTAGAAGAAGCCTTGGTGGAGTATGTGGTGTTCCGCTTATAGGGATCTCCCATTCCGTAATTTGTGGTAGGTCTAGGAGAGGCACCCTTGGGCATATTTTCCTGTGGTGTGAAGCGAGAGGTAGACGGGAAGAACCCTTTCTTCCCAAGCTTCCCATTCCGTAACCCGTTCTTGCTCACGTTGGGACGATACTCGCTTGGTGCAGGCCGGTAGATATCATTTGACCAGTCCTCAATTTGGGCGGAGCGCTGCATGCGTTGCTCGTATGTCTCCCGCGGGAAATTGCCAAGCTTCCATGAGAAAAACCATGCGAACATGACGGCCATGACAAAGCGAATAGCGACAACACCAATGATGAACACGAGAGACAGATAGAGGACGACCTCAGAGGCAACGCAACCGATTGAGTTGGTATCAATAAACCCGACCGTGATCACGTCCTCGAGGCACTTGCCGACCTGGTGCTGGTTTGATCGCATGAACATCATAGAAAGGTCTTTTCCATTGTACGTTCCGTCTGCATTCTTCATCTCATCGAAAAGAGCAGGGTACTGCACCTCAGTAGTGCTGAGCCACTGTAGGAGATCTAGGTCGAGGACGTTGCTAGAAAAATGGTGAAAACATGAAAATATGAACTACGTAGAAACTCACGACTCGAAAACGGCCAAATTGCGATTGGAAGCTGCGACATCATCCCACGTGTAGTAGACCTGCCCCTGAGGCTTCATCGCAGCTAACCCCTGCCTTGCTGTTGAAGATACATGACAGTTCGTCGAGTCTCCATATCCTGACACATTCTGTGCGTTTGACTGTGGATTGAACACATTACAGGGGAAGTACCAGTCCAACATTTGTCCACTGCCCGTGATACTGGAACCGTTCGCCTTCGTGATGATGCCCAAGCAATTATCATTGGTGATCTGGAACAAGAAACTTGCATCATTACTGGGGAGGTTCCATCCGCCAGTCAGAAGCGGGTTTGTTGATCCGTTGAACGGCCCCACGGCTGGATGCTTGAAGTTGGAAAAGTCGTAGTCATAGCCATGGATTATCACCGAATTGTTCTGAATCTGGCCCTGGTGGAATCGATTTGGAGGAATGCCGCAAACAGTTTCTGTGAAGCCGAATGTGATGAAACCGACAGCAGACATCTCTATCAAAATGATGCTGATAAGACCTATTTTCTCGCGCCATGCACGTTGCGCATCTGGCGTGCGGATGCCTGACAAAAAATAAGCAATCTTACAGGGAAGCCATACAAAAATGCCCACCGCATGCCCGGAAAATGAAGTGAGGAATCCAACAGGTAATGATGTAACAGTAAATAAACCAAGCATCCTTGGGCCCTGGTCCGATGGTATCGAGGCATTTGCGTGACTGGTGGTCAGGTGCTGTTAGTGGCGCGGCAGACTGAGTGGATGCTGGGCGCTTGCGTCGAAGGGTTGCGCCCCGTTTAAAGAGGGCAAGTCCTGACTCCTGCACGTCCTCTTCACGCCCAAGAAAAGATTTTCCCCTGCGGAGCATTGCTTTCTGCGGATAATTACCAGTAGCTAAAAATGATGAGTTAGACAACATGCTACCAGGGCAGAAATACGCACTTGATGGCTGAACGCCCACTCTACCAGTCCCCTCGTTCTGCATCTGTGCCGCATGAGTGCGGTAGTGCCACTGCCTGTGGCCAGGGTCGATCTTCTCCCTATCTGGTTTTACTAAACTCTTTTTCCGCCCCACTCGTGCAGGATCGACATGATCTGCTCCTGCAGAGCCGACAGTAGGTGAAAGTTGGTTTTCGTATGCAGAGGGTAGTGTACGTTGGCGTTGCTGATCCAGGGCACTCTGCCTATCACCACGCTCAGTGCTTTGGAAAGAGATATTTTGTGTCCTGCCCTCTTGAAACTGGTTGAAGGCTGGCCGCTGCTGCGAGTAGGCGCTCGCAGGTGATGGCGAAGATGAATGGCTATGCCCAGAATACTGCTGCTGTGGATAGACGGGAGGAGACTGCTGGGGCGATGGGTGATACTGCTGGTGGTAGGCAGACCTTGGAGGTCTTCGATCACGATAATCCATTGTTTTACAGTCAAGGAAGGTCTAGGATCACCCTGACGTAGTCACTGTCGTAGAGGTCGGCAGCGCTGCTTGTGATAGTGAGAGCAAAGAGCGGCGGATTCGGTTGAAGGGAATGGGAAGTGGCTGCTGCCCCGTGTAGTGGCGCAAGCGGCAAGGCAATTTGAAGGCCTCTCTATTCGTCGTTTTTTGCCACGAGCAGGTCAAAACAAACCAGGTGACTATTTTCGGACACACGTTTACATGAAAATCATCGTGTTTTGAATGTTCATTGCTCTCGCCATGTCGACACTCATTAGAAAACAAAGTAATATCAGTACAAAAAACAGCATATACTGCTCAAGCTGAGGTATGGTTGTTGGACTCTCCACAGTACTTGAACAATTTTAGCTTACTCCAAACTTCGTTTAGCCAGTCATCCGAGTCGTTGAACATGCTGTGCTCTCAGCAACACGAGGACAACGAGCATATGCCATACGGTAACAAAACGCAGCACTTATTTTTATCCACACATTCCCATCCGGCGGGCGCTAGCTGTTGTTACCCGGCGTACTCTGTAACCCGTGTGAGGAGGCATAATTCGGTAGAGGTACCATTGGTACTCGGACGTAATTTTGTCCGGCAGATCCGGACGTGGGCATAACTATTTCGACGCCGTCCTGCCCCGCCAATCATGCATATGATGCAGGTGTGTTTATATATTCTACATTAGACTCCCAGATCAAAGTCGCACTGCATACAGTGAGACTACACTTGACACTATCTGCCAAAACCAGCATTAGATCAACGAATCAGAGGCAACACGCCTGAGACGCAAGTTGCACAGTAGTAGTACGGACACAGAGGACAAGCACTGTGAATATGGTGAAAAGTTAATACATGGCCTACACGCAGGCGGACACTCATATGTCGATCATTGACGAGTATTCAAAGTGTTTGGAATTCAGTTTGAGCGACATAAGACGTTGTTTGAACATGATATGTACCCTAGGATTTGTCGCAGTGCCGCATCAATTTCACCTGGCCCCAATCACATAGGCTTGCTAGGGAGCTGAGTTAACAGGACACCATAACGCTTTTTAAGAGTAACACGGTGCCTCGAGAATTTATCATCGGGCGAGAAACGTGCTGTATGGACAAGGAGTATCAGTACGCCAAGGTATGCACGCTCTTGAGCCGGAAATTTTTGAACCAGGAGAAACGAACCTGGGTGTGCAGACTTGGTAATTCGGCCTGTATCTGTTGTTTTCTGAAACGGCGAGTCAGACGAGTGCCTCCCTTTCCATGACAGTGAAGATGCTCACATTCAAAGTGTATATTCTGTTCCCACTCTCGTCTAGCGTATACATAAGATGCATGGCTGCGAATGACTCGTGAACGCTGGCAAACGATGAGTGCAAAATCACAAAATAATCTCCAGTGTTCTCACGCTGCCAGTTTCTTGTTACATAATTATGGCTAAAAACCGGACTTGTCGCCTCTCGATAGCTCCTCGATGCCTATTTATTTGCCTCCTACAGTATCTCGATCATTGCGCATGCATTGTGACGTGCAGTGTGCACACAATAACCTGCGCCTATCCATCGATTGGAATAATTTGTGCACGGTACTAATACCCTCAACGTCAGAAGTTGAAGCAGCTGGAACTTGAGTGATGCCTGACCTGTTGGGTAGCTGCCGTTTCTAGCGCTTATCCTTTCGGTACGCCCGGTCGTTCATCATACGCGGCAGTTTCTTACCATCTAATTTGCAGTTCTCCGCCTCCCCTCTTGGCTGCTTGGTATGCGCCTCAAGAGAATTTCACCTTTAGTCAAGGAATTGCCCTTTGAAAACTCAAACATCCATTTGCATACACGGAGCGTTGTCTTGTAAACACAACGTTTTGTGAGATATCTTGTTCTCAAGTTTGTACGGTTGACTATGTATATCGGAGCCATTCTGGACACGAAGATTTGCGGTCTACCACTATGGACGAACAAAGATTCATTCAATTGTTTGTCGGCACGATTTTGCACAGCACGGTGCATCTGTATTTATCAGTGCTCCCATTCTCGCCCATCAACTCAACCATGGCTACCGAATATACATGGGATGCAGCGACGGGACAGCTATTGGGTGAGCCCTTGGAGGAGCATACTGATGCAGTTTTATCAGTCTTGTCCTCACAGAATGGTCCTTGTACCACGTCTGGTTCTTTGCGTGTAAAATGGCGCGTCTGTGGGATATAGTAACAGGATAGCCATCCGGTGAGCCCGTGAAGAGGCACACCGGGTGGGATGAATCAGTCTCGTTCTCACCGGATGTTACTCGCATCGAGTCTGGTTCGCTAGATGAGACTGTATGGTTACGGTGGAGCGCAGTGGAAGTGCAGCTATCCCCTGAGTCCAGAGAGCCAGGTTCCTCCATACTTTTGCTGCATCGAGGCCCACGCCTTCAACCCAATAAATATGCTAATCAATTCTTGTAGAGATCAGCTCGTTTCCTTCTCTTCCAGCCTAGAACACGCTCTGCCCAACCCCGCTGACTTGCTCGAACCCACTTTTCCTCGTGATTCTAATTAGACCCCTTCCTTGCTGTAGCCTGATGGATATCCTTGATTTGAGCTGCATGCACACGGAACGCGCTGGTCGAGTTGCCGAGATGCGTAAGTTCTTAGTCTTTAACAGCCGTACTCGCAGTTGCTAACGTCAATCCTGCTAAAAATTTATTGTTGTAATATCGAGTAGACCATTTGATTCTTTGATTCTCTGCCAATTTTATACCCGACACCGACCTGGATTCACGGTGGTCCGACTGAACGATGGGCTGAAAAGCAGACTGGTCCTATGATAGAAAGCTCATGACCAGACAATGTCCCACATAGGGTCTATGACCCCAAAGGACCAGCTCTGAAGCAAAAAAAAGCAGACTGGGCGAAGTGGTAAGGGCACGTACCGAAAACTACTTTCATCAGCGACGTCTTTGTGCCCTTGAAAGCGGAGTAGATGATGTTGGGTGTTGAGTAGATATCACAGGCGCTTCGGTGTTCCTGTTTTGCTCAAAGATGTCATCATGTTGTCAGTGCCGAGAAGATTAGTTTCAAATTCCAAGTTCTTGATCATGGTAGCCACAGTCTTTCGATTGGCCACAACCTCGCACGCACAGAGACACAAGTGCTGAACGACTTATTCTGACGTCTAAGATCTGACGAGATCATCTGCATTGAGGGAACTGGGCCAGCGTGCTGCACTGGTATCATGACAGATGGAGGATGCCTTTTTCATGTCTCTTTGCATATTCCGCCTGGCTGGCACGACAAGGCGCAGTTTTGGGTTGTCGTTGGCCTGAAGTCCTGATCGTTCCTGCAGGACATTCAAGTTGGGCGAGTCTGCAAGCAAGCTATGAACAAAATTAACTTTCCGGAATGTGTCACATTTTCCGTCATTTACGCTGACACCTGTCAATAGTCGCGACGAAATCAAGAGTACTGCGCAGTCCATGGCGGTGAGTTCAGCTCGGAGGTCACGGGTTAACAAGACTCAGAATATTTCATTTATGATGTATGTCTGTGGCCAGTGGACAGACGTGCTAATCCGCAGATCGAGGAGTAAAACCTACTTTAGCGGGTGTACAAAATCTACCATCATCACCCTGGGTTTCCCACACGCTTGCCAGAAAAGTCAGCACCCTATCCAAAAGCTATGTGGGTCCACGACTCCACGCCAAGTCCACGCGTGACACCAGTGGGCAGCCACGTGCAGTTGTTTATTTGATTTCTTTCACCGAACTCTTCATTTCATACCATGGTTAAAGCTGTTTTTACTGCCCCAGTGCCTGGTACTGTCGTGCATCCCATACATCAGTACTCTGATGAACAACAAACCCATATAAAGGCATTACGTGAGGTATGGCACTTGTTTTTCTTTCAACCGTTACCTGAGTCGTCGTAAAAAGTATGCAGATACCCTGCTTCTGGACCCATCAGACCCGTACTATAAATGGGAGCTGCGATGGTTGAACAAGCCAGATACCATGCCTCGGTACATGCGCGCGGCAAAATGGAAACTCCCTGATGCAAAGCGTAGAATAGAAGGAACGATCAAATGGAGGAGAGAGTTCCGACCAGAGTTAATCAGACCTGATGATGTATGTGCATATTCAATTCAAAGATAATATTAATGCATACACAGTTGCCAAAACGCAGGTGAAGATAGAAGCTGAGACAGGGAAGATGTATGTAACTCTTCCCCACTTCGTGTACAGAATTAATCAATGGAACACAGCCTCTTAAATGGGTTCGATAAAGATGGCAGACCCATCATTTATATGCGCCCTGGTCGTGAAAATACCGAAACCAGTCCTAGGCAGCTAAGACACCTCGTCTGGTGGCTGTAAGTCCTTAGTCCTCTCATTCAACGTCATCTCACAGGAGTGCAGAGAACGCGCAAAGGACATGATGCCCCCAGGACAAGAGTCGCTGGTTATCATCGTAGATTATAGATCCACAACGCTTCGCACCAACCCTTCCATATCCGTTGCCAGTAAAGTGCTAACGATCCTTCAGCAGCACTACGTAGAAACTCTCGGTCGTGCGATTGTCACCAACCTCCCAATGTTGCTTAACTTCTTCTACAAAGGCATTTCGCCGTTCTTGGATCCTGTCACCCGGGACAAGGTGCGCGTTATCTTGTATTTGTGTGGGAAATGTGACTTGACGGACTATAGATGAGGTTTAATCCTGATCTTCTTGACCTCATTCCCAAGTCTCAGCTGGACTCTGAATTCGGAGGCGACTTTGAGTTCGAATTCGATCACGAGACATACTGGAAACAAATCGTTGAGTAAGTTTCTAGGGAACTTTTATTCCTCTATCAATGATACGAGTTCTAACATCATCAGTTTCTGCGGCATCGCTGAAGACGGTACCCGCTTAGAAGGCTATTTTGACGGACCAAAGGATATTCATGGAAAACTGCTTTCAGAACATTCCGAGTAAGTCTCTGCCCACTAGATGATGCATTTTCTGAACGATGACAGCGCGGATATCGAACCTAGTACTGCATCACCCACTTCTAACTCCTCCACCACTGCGTCTGTCATATCTGCTGGAGAGACCAAGGCGCTCGCTTCACCCGATGCAACACCCGCTTCCCCCGAGTTAATCGAGGCGTTGTAGATCACTCAGGTATATTTTGATGATTGTACGCTATACAGCACTGTAATTCAACATAGAGGCGGCTGTATAACATGGTCTTCGAATCATTGGTACATATATTACAAGCAACCTCCCTGAATCACCGCGTAGCTCTCTGAGTGCCACAGCTCAGCGCTCACCGTTGCAATGCTCGGCCCCTGGTCCTCTTCGTCGGTGCAAGAATGTTCAACGTCCAGGGTAGTGATGCTCCGACATCATCCGGTCCAACTGACAGAACCATGTTCTAAACCTGCATTCTTATCGGCTTGTTGTGCTACCGTGGACGATACGGAGAGTCGCTGAGTGAATCCATCTTGCTGTGGCCATAATTACTTATCACGTGTTGTGATTGCATTGAAATCGTCTATATATAGTCACTTAAGAGAAATGTGCGCTGTAATACTGACCTGTACATGTTGACACAGAAGTCTTCGAACCCTACCTTAAATACTATCAGGCCCTGGCCTCGCCTTCGCAAACTTTTTCATCAACTCCTTATGAGTCCCAAGCAAAATTACGAACTTGAACAACTCAAATTAGCAAGATGACATAAGCCCCCGTGCTTATGCCACGAGTCGCGGACGCCTTCTGCCACATTCTGCCATCGCCCAAATTCCCCCGCCGCCGCACGGACGTCAGCCACAGGTTTAGCCACAGCACATATTGACGAGCGCAATCCAACTCCAATAAATTCTGAACAAAAAAATCAGGATCATCTTAAGTCTGAACGGGCTGATCTAGTGCAGCGCACCATCCGAGATGGTTCGACAAGCAAAACAGACAGTGCGTAGCGTTCGCGGATTGAATTGTGCTTATCAGCCACCTGAATCTATTGTGGCTGAAATATAGTCGGAACAAAAAAAAGAGTCTCAGAAGAGAAAGACGACTCAGAAGAAAAAGGTGACAGAGACTGGAATATGGCCATGCAAAATCGATGGTTGCAACAAGCAGTTTGCTCGGGAGGCCGATCTGAAACGGCACCAGCGAACTACCAAATTACACTCTGTCCCAGGATTGTGAGTGCTTATTCAAGCATGTATGATACGCGACGCGGTTCTGACGTATCTATACCCCTGTAGTGCATGTCCACAATGCGATGCTACGTTTACACGAGTACGTTATTCTTGGTCACATTCATTCATATAATGCAATTAATAATACATGAATCCTGCAGACTGATGCATTACGAAGGCATCAGAAGTCGAGGCATGGTCATATGTTGAGTGTCAGTTAATATATCTGATTGGAATCATACACAGACACAACGGCGTAATCATCGAACCCATGGAGGTGGAGAAGAAGAAAAGTAGCACCGAGCCCCGGGCATCAGGGTCTCAATCTCACAGCCGAAGTCCATCGCCGTCATCGAAAGGCGCAGAGAATCCAACCGATGGTTCTTCACCCCCTCTTGGTACCATTGGCGGTCCGCAAGGCCCACACAGTTATTATCGTCAGCACACTATGCCTGCAGGTGGTAGGTGTATTTGTTCTTGACCTACTTCACCCTCTCAATCGTGATAGCATACATACCACCACCCCTTGGAGTAGTCGTCGAAGGCCAATATCCTCCTAATGTTGGACTCCCGACATCATCGGCTCGATTACACCAGGCAACATGGCCCCAAAGCGCCTGGATTCCTGACGGGTCGCAACCGCCGCCCATTCCACCGATGGGCTATCCGCATCCTGCATACTATTCATACTATCGCGGAATGCCTCACCCACCACCACCCTCTGAACTCATGGCCCAACTACAAAACGGAGTCCAGCCGCATTCTCCCTCACCCTGTGACGACTCGTCGAGCACTAGTAGTCCTACGAGGACAAGTATGCACAGTGGCGGCGACCCCTCTGCGTCGGGAGCAGGAAACTTCCATGGGAATGAATCAAGATCTCCTGTCATCGATCCTTCACTAGATATCTCACCAGTGTCACCAACTACAAACCATAAAGTATCTTTTAAGGTCAATCAACCTGCTGCAGAAGTCACGACAGAAAGAGAGTCATCACGTGCACCGGATAGCATACACTCACCCAGCCATGTGGACCCTCGATCGGTACCACACCATTCTAGTTCAGCTTCTACCGGAGGTAGCATCGAACGAAACGACACGTCAAGAGAACTTACGTCCAGCCACGATATAGAATCACCTGAACTATTCTATTCTACCCAATCGCCACCCCACACTTTCGAGCGTCCACCTGAAATGGAACACATGCTCACAGAAGATGGAGAGCCTATGCTGAATCCAGGTTCGTTCTGTTCTTCTATGATTCGAATATTGATGCTCATATGTATCTACAAAGCCGAGCTGTTGACTCAGGTGGGTAACGCAATGACTGCTGCAGAACCTAATATGTATGATCTGATGCTGGACATACTGAACCAGGAATCCCTCGCATCCCCACCTCCATCGCTATAACAGTCATACTCTAGATTATTGATGTTATTCTTCGCTGTTCTTCACATGCATTACCTTACTGTACTCACACTCACGTATACATTGCTTGTCTTCCGTGCATAACATTGGAGCTTTTTGTAACACTTTAGTCTTAATTATCATCGAAATCATAGATTCGAAATATCAGTTGCTACATGCTTGTGGAAAGCGAGTGATGAAGAACATCGGTAGGGATACAACAAATTTCGCTGTTGAAAGCGTGATATATGTAGGGAATTCACGAAGTGTATATGGTAGTTTAACGTGTTTAAAGAACGGAGACCTTGGGCCACAAGTATTGGGGACCAACCTAATGGATTCCTAATTAGCGAATGCCTTGACACCAAAAAGCATCGACTTACAAGCTGGACACTCATGGCACCCATCTTGTGCCCGACCTCAACACACTCATCCAAGCTCTTACCAGCGACGTACGCGCCGAGGAAACCACCCGCGAACGCATCACCAGCACCATTGGTGTCGACGATCAGTTCTGCGCTAATGGGGCTGACTTTGAAGACCTTCGGGCTATCAGGTTCGGCGGATGATACCAAAATAGTAGACTCAGCGCCGTGCGTGAAAACCACGACACGCGGGCGAGACTTGTTCGATTTAGGGGAAACAGCAACAGCCTTGGCAATCGCAGCAAGGTCCTTGGTGTCTGGCAGATTGTTTGCGGTTGCGTATGCCTCAGCCTCGGTCTCGTTCCCGATGATGATGTCGCAGAAGGGGAGGACGGACTGCAGCTGGGCGCCGAAGAACTGCGGAATGAAAGGCGCCGAGAAGTTCATTGCAAACACCTTGGAAGCAGCGGATGCTTTTTGGCTGAGCTCGAGCACGACGGGTGTGCCGTGCGTTAGGAAAAAGCCTTCTACGTAGAAGACTTTTGCGGCGTCTACCAAAGGTGCTACGGCGGGGGAAGAGAGATGCGATTGCTCGAACATCTCAGCTGCACGGAGGGTCGTGACCAGGGAGCTAATATTACTGATTGAGTTTGGTGCTACAAAATTGACGATGTTGGCCTTACCGATGGTGCCCTGTGAGGACGACGGCACATGCGCCCGTCTTTTGGCCTGGTTTGACGAGGTAGACCTCCTTCAGGCCCTCACGCCTGTTTGCCTCGCGCAGTTGTTCTGCCAGGTCGTCATCTCCCACACAGCCAGTGTAAACCACTGAATTGGCAGGAAGAACATACTGTGGGAGTTGTCAGCATCTGAAACATGAGGCGTGATTAGAGCCTAAAAACTTACTGCTGCTCCTCGGGCGGCGTTTTGAGAAGCACCGCCAGCAACGTATGTGACCTTGTGTTTCACGATCTCCTCGTAGCTGTAGGCGTCGACGATGAATGTTTGATGTGGAGAACGGTTATCGGATACTCACATCGACATGTGCTTTTCCTCCGCAAGGATGGCATCGTTGGCCTTCAGATCATACTTCTTGAGCAGCTCTTCACCGTTAGTAACCTGCACGTCGAGGAGGGGGTTACCAATGCAAAAGAGTTGGTATGTCTGAGAGGCCATGGTGGTACGAGATCAAACGATGATGTGAACTTTGATGAGAACAAGAAGCCGATATCTAATCGACGTGTGATGGATACAGATAATTTTCCATGCCAACGTCAGCTGCTACACAGCACAAGATCTCGTTGACGTGATTGCTAATTAAAGCTATTCCAGCTACAAATATAACGTACTTCAAGTAGTGCAAATGTACAGTTTCAGGTCTCTAAAATTTATTTTATCACTACAAAGGACGTATTTACGTGATACAGGACTGTATGAAGCTTATGATACACTGATGGGATAGTGAGCTACAATGCCTGGAGAGACAGACTTTAAGTTATCCAAAAGCCACGTCTGAAGAATATAGTCATTTTCGTCCGGTTTGGCCAGGCCAGTATGATGGAGGGTGCTCAGGCAAGCTACCGCTATCTTCCAGTTAGATTGGTGTGACGGCGAGGGTTGTATGTGGCTGGCCTCGGTGGTCCCATGCCGAAGCTTCCGCTGGAAGACTGATTTTTTCTCCCCACATGCAATAGCACCCACTTTGAGCCATTCATCGAGCGGTCTGCCATTCTTTATCAACTTCCCTCCTTGGTACCTAAGACAGACCCAGACGAGGACCCACACTAACGACTCAGCATCATGCCGGTACAAGTGTGTGACTTTGCCTTCGAGGCCGTCTTCGTCGAGCAAATCGAGTGCCATGAATGGAACTGTTCCTGTCCGCTCCTTCCCGCTGGGTCCATCGCGTTTGATCGATGATAGGTCGTAGTCATTGAGGACCCCGATCCATTGACCGTTCAACATGTAGACCATGAGATTGTTGGGACTGATGTCGCGGTGATGGACATCGTGCTTCCAAAGTGTGTAATGGCCTGTCGGCTCAGTCAGGGACAATGAAGAGTGCAAGAAAAATCAGACGTACATAGAACAACTTGCCACCATGCGCTGAGAAAATCGTCTCCGCTCAGCGACGTGATTGGGATGAGTTTCCTGAACACGATTATATACAAAACGCGACTGCCCCCTTCAGCGTCAGCGTCTTGAATTCCTAGCGACTTCCTGATTCTTGTTGTGGATGTCTCGTCGAATTTGTGGAACCACACCATGTCCGGGATGTGGCCCTTCACCGTCGACTCCTTGCTCGCAATGTCATAGATGTTCTGGAGGATCTCGTCCTCGCTCTGACGTCGCTCTTCTGGCCAATAGAGCTTGGCGACCAGTTCCTTCGAATCATTGCCACAAACCTCCCTCTTCTGTATGTCCGAAAGATACTTGCTTCGCACAGAAAAAATGTTGGTTGCGCGGCCGCGCAGACCGAAGTGTGTTATGCGTGTGTCAGACTTCAAGTCCAATGTCAGGTCGACATCTCCGACGACGACGTCGCACGAAACGCCGGGAACGTGGGTGAAATTCGGATTATGGCCCCATTGCTCGTCCCTCATGCGCTGCATGGCAAGCAGTAGCACAAGGAACCGGGGAAGATCCTTGATGAAGTTGATGCCCGCGCATTGGATGGCATTTTCTCGATCAAAGTACCATATGTAAATGATATCATCTAGTACGGGCGATCAATTTAACGAGAGGTCTAAGATATTCAGTTGACTTACTGTTCACCACATATGATATAACGCACTGCAGCGCGATGTTGGCGGCGAATATCTCCGCGACATAGAGACCATTCTGGACGTTTGGATGAATCTTTTCAGGTTCCTCCTTGGGTTCCTTCTGGTCCGCGGGGATCTCATCGGTTTTCTTCTGACGCTTGGAACCAGGTTCGTTGGCGTCCAACTGATCAGATTTACGTTTGCTGTCTGATTTTACTTTCAGCCGCTCGGACGTACGCGTACCCTGCGCTGAATTGCGAAAGTCAGCAATGAAGTGCAGGTAGACGCTCTATATGGCTCACGTTCATTCGATGGCATGTTCGAGCTTCGAGTAGGAGCGGCGGCAGGAGCAGGAGCCGCAGCTCTTGGCTCAATGTTTTCCTTTGCATTCCAAAGGTTCAAATATCTGAGCCTTGGATTAGGAGGAGCGTATTCTGACACTTTGTAAGGCAATACTGGAGGATTTATAGTGGAGCTGCGTTTGAACTCCACGGTCGATCGAACATCGACCCATTTGAAGTTTCCGTGAGGCTTCTTTCGCCGCTTTGTTCGCGTAAAACTCTTCGGTATCTTGGTCTTCGTCGTCGTCGTCGTTACCCGTACTAGCCTGGCCCTTGCTCTTGCTCTTGCCCTTACCTTTAGCCTTACTCTTAGTCTCTCTACCCTTCGCCGCACCCTTCACTGCTTTCCGAGAGACGAGAACGACGTCGGGCTTGCGCGTAGACTCTGCGCCTTGGTGCCTTTGCTTTATATCCTTGTCATTATAATGGAATAAGATGTCGGTGTCGTCGTTGTGCGGGGAAGCCGGTAGTCCGGAGACTTCCAAGTTCCTCAGTTTGAGGAGTGCAGCATTGGCCGCACGCACGAAGGACGGGTACGAACTAGGCTCTGTGGCGCAATTGGCACTACGAGAAGGCGATCAGCTTCTTTCATATAGTATGAACTCTCTACCTACAATTCGGTCAAGTTATCCGTGATTTCCGGAGTGTTGTTGCAGATGTCCAGGACGGCTTCAAGAGAATCTTGAAACAATTTCGACTTCTCACTGTCAGGACGCTTGTCGAAGCCACAGAGGAGCCCCTGCAGCATGTCGTCGGCTTCGCATTTTGTGTAATTCTCGATGTCCCGAGTGATCCATGGGCGGATATCCCTGACCCTGCGTGCGTGCATGGCAAAGTTCGATATATAAGTGAACGAGCAAAAAGAATGATTGACGTACCTGAGGCCTAGAGTACTGATGTGTTCGCTGACAGCGGCAGAGCCGACTGCAAGTGGGGTGGACTTGATCTCGGAGGCAGAATTAATGCCGTGAGGAGGCGTCTTTGGCGCAGTGGAGCCAGCAGCACTACCGTTGACCATGATGTCAATGAACTTAACGAGTTACTGGTAGAAGATAGAAAATGAGGTCGTTGAGGGCAAGAAAATGCAGTTCGCGTTTCGCTTTTAAACCAGAACGACGCTATTGTTCAACTGACATGAAATCAAGACGACAGTCGATAACTCAGTAGAAATTCGAATGTTAATGGAGAAGTGCTCTGAGCCACAGTCATGGTTGAATTCAACTTCAGCATCGTGACCTGGACTGCCATCACATATCGACTTCTTTCGATCATTCTGGCGCCCACATACGCCCATCATCATGACTTCCGTTTTTTTTTTCCTTCCAGGCGCCAAAAAAAATTAACTCTGATTTGGATTACTACCGCGGGTTCATGCACCAAGCTTTGTCGTTCATCGCCGCCATGATTTATCCAACTTCCCACTCGTTCTTTTTTTTTCAGTGCGACAGAGGAGTCAAGTTCGCAGATCATATTCGTATCAATAACATGATGCCATCAAATTTCGAAGCTGCCATCCTGGTCCAGAGCGCTATCTTGATTACTACCGAGGGTTCATGCACCAAGCTTCGTGGCCGCCATGATTTCTCCAACGAGCATAATCGCAACATCCAACTCATTCTTTTTTGCCAGCGTGACAGAGGAATCAAATTCGCAGATCGTATTCGTATCACTAACATGATACCATCAGATTTCCGAGAAGACGTCATCCTGGTCCACATCGCCACTGATTTCTCTAATGAGCAGAATTTGCGACTTCAGTGAGTCAAATGATCATTCCTTGTATTCTATCTGAATCATCACTCTTATTCATTTTTTTGGCGATCCGCTCCAGTGTCTGAACGAGGAACAAATTCTTGTTACAAAATTTCAGTTCGATATGGCGTGCTAATGGTTCTGAGCAATCTCTGGTTATACAGATCGTAGCCTATCTATATAGGATCTAGCATGAAATTTTGAAAGGTGGTCAATGGTCGCCGATAATGCTTTCTGTGCGATCGTCTTGCGATAAAATCCTCAACGATATCACGGAACCGAAAGCCAAGTATACGTTCAATGCTCAAACAGCCTGAGTGTTCGGGAACAATATCGATATCGAAGCAGGAGCGTCTAGATCTAGATGCTCATGGCAAAGACGAGAAAATAACCCTCGATAGGATTGTTGCATAGTTAGCGTATATACTAAGTATACCGTGTGCGAAGAATGGTAGATGTGATCGTTCGGGACCCACACTTGAGCTTGAGGCTGGTTAGTGATGCAAATCCATTTTGTGTATGCAGACATCAGATACTTCTGGTTTTAACAGATAGGCATCAGTAGAAGGGAGAAACACAAATAATGGAAAGTACTCACTGGGATTCGACAGCTCGACCTGGTGCCGGGTGTATGTGCCATAAATAAATGAGCAATTTTGATCGAAGGAGTATAAACGACAGTTCGACTGCAAGTTCGATATGTGCCTTGCCCAACACGTAGCTTAGTTGGTCATCAAGGCCAAAGAGCCCATGAAACAAAGTTAGGACCATGACTTGTGCCAGAGAGCTCACGGCTGGTGAGAAATGCACAACCGGTTAGTTACTGAAAGGGTCTTGGGTGGGTCAGGTGGGCGACGTGATAAACTATTACGAGGTTCCACAATCATTTCCGCGAGTCTAGAGTTCTGCAGAGTTTTGCCACTCGCGTGAGTTTTGCTGATACGGTGACCGGGCAGAACCAACGTTATACAACACGACGGACAAACAAAGGAACAAAGTCCATCGAGGATCTCGGTCAGATGAAGGTGAAAATTCGGTCTGAACGGTTGAGTCAGGACTATTCATCCAGATCAGTGCATCCGTTTATGTAAGTCTCTGGCAACTTCCAGGCGTCCACGCCGAGTCTGGAATGCAAGCAAGGTGATCAGGTTATGGTGGAGCTAACATCTCGTTTCCGCAGTGACTGTAGTGATATTGGAACATGGGAAAGACATGAGCTAGATATGTCAGTAATCGTAAAATCGTGGCAAGGCATGACGTAGATGTAGCAATACAAGTGTCGCACATCATCTGCAGAAGAAAGAACTATAAAGAAAGATGTCCTAGAAATTGGAATAAAAGCTAAAGATAATGTCTTGCGCGCGGCGACCTAAGCGAGCTGGGACAGCCTGCTCACTCATGCAATCAGTGCCCCGCGCATCCCATCACCTCGACGTGCCGCGAGGATGCCGCGTATAAGCACAACAAAAATTGCGAAAGTTACAATAAGCCTAGCATGAATATGAACAAAGATCTCAACTGAACATGTATCAACGACACATACCAAATAATCCAAGCAAAACCTTCTAGCGCGTTAAGTTGCCCGCAATACACGAACACGTTCTGGGTACTAAAATAGATAGGACGTAAACAATGAACAGCGTAGCAAGAAGATTCACGAACTTGCAATTCAGCCCTCCACCAAGAGCTGCGGTTATACTTGCAGCACCCGCAGTCCAGAAAATCCATGTTAACAACAGGCTATGATGAGTTTGTCAGCAAGTACTGTCCATGTCAAAGAAGGCTGACTTACAAGACGAGATGAGAAGCAACACTACTCATGGGGCTATCTGGCATAGAGAAGAAGAAAAACATGTAGGCACCAGATAATACGATCGTCCATATTGAAGCGAACAGTAGAAAGCGTGTGCTGTCTCGTTCTGATAGACTGAAGTAGTTGTAGTATGTATTAAAACGTGACGTGAGCCAGGCCGAGATTGCGAGCTATCACAAGGGTTTGTTATTTTACCGTTGCAATAAAATGTGCACATACCTCGATGATACAGAAGAAGATGATCAACGCGAATACAACTGCAATCCAGCCAGTCAGTCGAACTGAACGGAATAGACACAACATATTCTTACTAGGGTGTCCCCTTCGCATGTGGGTATTAAAATCCATTGTGCAAACTGGATGTATAAAACTTGTTTGGCTGATGGGCCTTCGTGATTGTTCGTGAAAGATGGATGAAACAAGTTATTACGATGAAGACCAGTGGAGCTGCGCGAAAGTTGAACAGAAGCATAGTGGCTGTGTAGCTGCGTTACCGCATTCAGTTCTGACGTCATCTAAAAGTGAACTGTTTTGGTACAAGACAATATCCAAATGTCCATATGCGATGAGCAATAATATACAAATGAGACTATGCTGCGTGGAGTATATTTTGAAATAAAAAGTCCTTAGAAACGGACACTGATGGACATCCCTTCATCTGGGACACAAACACGTTCACCAGGCATGAGCTTGTCGCAGTCCACTTTGGGGTTGACAATGAGGAGTTTGTCTAGAGACGAATTGTGGTCGTTGGCAATATCCCAACAAGTGTCTCCAGGTTGCACAATATAGGCGAGGGTCGTGGAAGGGCATGGAACAGGAGCGATACGTGTAGGCAATAGAACGAGACGCCAGACCAATAATAAGACGACAGCAATCATGAGAAAGAACGGGAACAGTGTGCGATAAGCCCCTCCCCTGGAATTGTACCGGGTTCCGTTCTATGGCCAAATTGAGATAGGGCGGGTAGTGACGGCGAGAACTTACTTACCTCATCTAGTGCCAAGATGCGATAACCGTCAGTGCCAGTAGGAGCAGCTTCCAGGTCGCTGTCTTCGTCAACCTCTTGAGGGATGGAAGAAGGTATTTCAGACACTGCATGCAGGTGTGAGTTGTGAGCGCTAATAAAACAGCATCCAAAACATTTACCTAGCTTAAGCTCTCCGAATTCAGAGCCCTCTGGCCCTGTGTACACCAATCCTTCACGGTCACGGAAATAATACCGCTCACTGTCGGCGTCGTAACCAATTCGCTTCACGCCTTCTGGGAGCCTGTAATCATCCTAGAAAGCTCTGGGTCAGCTTGCCGAGGACAAGGTCAAAAATAGTAGTACTTCATCATACTGCGTCCAGCGCCCCATAGTTTTCGTCAAGCACAAAAGGCCAACCAGTGGATAAGTGCTGTTTCCGCAAAATAAAGAACTCTTTGTTCAGTAGTGAAATGGGACTGAAGATACTCTGACGCCCTTTCACAGGCAATATATGCCACGGAGAAAGCCGAATAGCCGTCACTGCCACTGTTAGAACGTGACTATAGCCCGCTTGCTAAGCGCTAGGGGTTGTGGGGTTCAACTGAGCACTATCATGCAAAAGTGGACCAAGACTATGTTTCCAATATCCTCAGAACTCATATTCAAAGTCGCCTTACGCGGTGATACATTGCTCACTTCACCTCGTTGGAACAAGGGGACAGCCTTCACGAAAAAGGAGCGTAATGATTTTGGTCTAACAGGCAGACTTCCTTCTCGCATCAATACCATCGACGAACAATGCGAGAGAGCCTATGATCAGCTCAACTCTCGTGAATCTCCCATACAAAAGAATTCATTTTTGCAGAGCCTCAAAGAGCAAAACTGGGTTCTCTACTATTCCTTGCTATCCAGGCATCTCAAGGAGTTGACTTCCATCATATACACGCCTACCGAAGTGAGTTCCGGTTTTGTCTTGAATACCAAAGTGATCGACTGTATCGCAGGCGGAAGCAATTGCAAACTACTCCCATCTTTTTCGTCGCAGCGAGGGGTTATTCCTCACATTCCCGGACCAAGACTCCATGGAGGAAGATTTCCTGGAGCAAACCCGCGGCAAAGATATTGAATTGATCGTCTGTACAGATGCAGAGGCCATCCTAGGCATCGGCGACCAAGGTGTTGGAGTAGGTGCATTTCCGTTAGTCTACCTTGAAACTCTCACCGCCGTCTGACGTCACAGGGAATCGGGGTGGGTATCCACGTGTATCTCACGTATGGGAGTTGTTAAACAGTTGTTCCAGATATCATCTGCCAAATCTGCAATATACACGTACGCTCCCACTGCCATTAATCTATTGTTATTTTATGTGGTGACAGGTTACTGGCTGGGATAAACCCGTCGAGAGCGCTCAGTGTGACCCTTGATGTCGGAACTGATAATGAAACGCTCCTGAACGATCATCTTTATGTTGTGCGCGACTTTTAAATTACTGTTATCGTTCGTTCGTCTGACAAATCCAGGGATGGCATTCGAGAAGGATCCGGGGTGTTGAGTACGATAAATTCATCGACAGGTAAGTTTGACTTACCTCTCGGTTTCTCCCGCCTCATAGGCTTGCAATACCTCATAGGTTTGTCCAGTTGATCCGCAAACATCAACCACACTGCCTGCTGCACTTCGAAGACTTTGGAGTTACCAACGCTCAGCGACTTCTTGACCTGTACCGGAATGAACATTCTGTTTTCAATGATGATATGTATGGATACGCGTCTTCCATGCTTCAATTGACACTAACGCACAGTAGCCAAGGAACTGGCGCGGTTACACTGGCCGCGTTGATGGCCGCCGTCGGGGTGACCAAGTCAAAGCTGGCAGATCAACGCTATGTCATCTTTGGAGCGGGTTCTGCAGGCCTTGGTATTACAAAGCAAGTTCGGGATGCAATCATACTCACAGACGGCATGTCTCGTGAGGAAGCCAACAAGAAGTTCTACCTCCTTGATCGCTTTGGTCTCATCAAGCAATCTCTTGGCCCTAACAAGATACGCCCTGCATTACAGGAATTTGTGCGGGCTGATGAAGAATGGAGCGATGTTCCAACTAATAACATGGGAGAGGTTGAGCTTTTGGAGGTTGTCAGGAAAGTACGACCAACAGTTTTAATAGGGTGTTCGACGAAAGGTGGCGCTTTCACCGAGCACGTCGTGAGGGAAATGAAGAAAGGTTGCGAGAGACCCATCATTCTCCCCCTCAGCAACCCTAGCCATCTGGTGGAAGTCGATCCGAAGGACGCGAATGATTGGACAGAAGGGATGGCTCTGCTAGCCACGGGCAGCCCGTTCCCACCAGCTAAGATGCCGAACGGCAAAGACTACGTGTAAGCTTGTCATACTATCATGGGTATCATGCACAAGCTGATCTACGACCTGCAGCATCGCTGAATGCAATAGTGAGTTCATCCAATTCTCCGTTTGTGCATACTGACCGCTGCTGCTTTCAGATGCTCTCATCTACCCTGGACTTGGACTTGGTTCCATGCTGTCGCAATCCAGGCGGATGACAGACGGGATGATTATTGCAGGCGCACGACGTCTCGCTTCTCTCTCTCCTGCACTCAAAGATCCGGACAGCGGCCTGTTACCCGACTTCCAAGATGGTCCAGCAGCCAATCTTGAGGTTGCAATAGCAGTAGCAGAACAGGCATTTGATGAAGGCATTCAGGGAGTTAGCTGGAGCAGAGAAGAGGTGAGAACCAAGGCAGAAGACAAGCAGTGGAAGCCGGTGTATGGAGTGTATGAGTATGACGAGCAGGGCGCAAAGTAGTATGGTCTGTTTTGCAACTTCGAGAAGCAACATTAGTCATTGATATTCCATTGCACGATCTCCGGCGAGGAAATAAAGTGGAAAATAAAAATTAAAGTCAGGATTGGGTGTACATATCCTGTAGGTATACAGCTTGGTATATCGAAGTCCTGGACAAGTAATAGGTTGTGCGTCAGTGCGTGACTATGATTAGATACTACATGAGAAGTCAGATTGTTTCAAGAATGCTTTGATCAACAAGGTGGGAGGACGCACAGAATTGATCATATGCCAATATGCACGAACACTATGCGCTGGTCTTCCATAATGTCCCGACGACGCTGTTGACCCCGGAAAATTGCAGGCCAGCCGCTAGGTGTATCACTTCGTCGGGCGTACTAGAAACACCGACTGCGGTTTCACAGGCAGAGAGAAATGCAAATTCATGCAGAGATAGATCCGTCTGTGTGATGTCGAGGAGTGAAAGCGGCTGGTCGCGCAAAAGAAAGGCTGACTTGAAGGGTTCATCAATTCTCTGGGTCCCATGACACGCGAGATGAAACCAAGCGTTGTCCCGCAACGCACACAGTACTCTCAATTTCGTGGCATCAGCACTGGTAATCTTGGAGAAGGAAACAGTAGGGGAAGGGGGCAAAAGTCTCCGCACCAACTCCAGCTCAGGCTCCACAGCATCCAAAGTAAATAAGGCATCGGCTGGGCAATCCTGACCAATGGCGACGAAGGGCACCGACGAGGATTTGTCATGACTTGCGCGAGCCTTGATCAGCGCGGTGAGCGATGGGGTGTATGAAGAGATATACTGCTGCGAAAGAGACTTTCCCCTTGCTCTGCACTCGCCAGCAGCATGCAACGGCAAGAAATTGAAAAGAGACGTCGGGCACCACCATATTCGGGAACCTCGTCGAGCAATTCTGCTCAGACTTTCGACCACCGGACCAACCACGTCGTCCCACAACTCTCTCAAAGCTTTTATCAGCGCTGTTTGGTTCCCTTTATGACCAGCCTCTTTTTTGATTGCCTCTTGGAATGCTGGTACCAATTTGACGAGTTTCGGCAAATTGGTAGGGAGCTGAATGCTAGTTGGAGGTTGCTTGTGCGTGACGATGATGGCATGGCAAGATGACTCGCTTGCGATGAGCACGATGATAGACCCATCACAAGCTGCATCTTGAAGATCGGAGAATAAGGGGGAAAGGAGGAAGCGAGAGAAGCCCTCAATCTTCCGGATCTCCTCTGCAGCTCTATTCCAGTCCTGCACTAGACGTCTGTACCGAGTTTCCTCTGCTTCTACATTGACTCTTGTGTTTCCTTCTAGATTGTTCGCAGGAGATTTATCGAGGAGGGAGCTGATGTCTCTGAATCTCTTCATCAGGGCCACTGCATGATCGCCGTGAGTCTGGAGGCCGTCAAGAGGGGTGCGGAGTCGTGTCATCTGGGTCCAGATGATAGTCCTGCCTTGTTCCAACAACTCGACAGCGCGACACACATCACCACTACGAAGAGCGCAGGATGCAGCATCAACGGCAAGTGTATTTGGGATGCACCTCATGATATTGTGACGAGACGATACTAAAGCTGTTGTGGACATGTAAGAGTCCAGAAGTTGCATGGAAGTTGCATATGCCTCCAGTTCAGTGGCATGTAGATGTTGGGAGGCATGATCAACCCAAAGCAGACTTGTTCGCAGGCGAGATAGCAAGCCTCCAGAGAAAACATTTGCTGCTGCCTTGAAATGATGCATGGCGGCATTCAGACTATCCCTGTCATCACCTGCGCTGGTATTGTCTGGGCATGAACGAAAGAACAACAGATAGACCTTAGCCAGTGACCTATGGACTAGCAATTGACGAGGATCATGCATGTTGCGTCAACAGAGTCAATGCACAGTGTAGGTTCTCTCGTGATTTCTCCAGGTCCTCTCTATTGTGTTAGTGGTGAAAGCCAGTGGAGAGTTTACCCGCGAGATTATATGTTATCATCGACCGATCTGCGCGACTGAGCGGGCGCAAGGCCAGCGCTTCCCTGTGAAGTGCGATAGCTTGATCCAAGTCTTCCTCGTTGCCTCGATGCTCAAAGCGGGAGGAGAGTTCAATCGCGAGATTATTTAATGACATGGACCGATCTGCGTGAGTGAGGGGGCGCGAGGCCAGCGCTTCCCTGTGAAGTGCGATAACCTCATCCAAGTCTTCCTCGTTCCCTCGGTGCTGAAAGTGGGAGGAGAGTTCAGTCGCGAGGTTACTTAATGATATGGACCGATCTGGGTGACCGACGGGGCGCAAGGCCAGCGCTTCCCTGTGAAGTGCGATAGGCTGATCCAAGTCTTCCTCGTTGCCTCGGTGCTCAAAGGGGAGGAGAAGAGTTCAGTCGCGAGGTTATTTAATGATTTGGACCGATCTGGGTGACCGACGGGCGCAAGGCCAGCGCTTCCCGGTGAAGGGCGATAGCCTGATCCAAGTCATCGTCATTGCCTCGGTGCTGAAAGCGGGAGGAAAGTTCAATCGCAAGGTTAATATTTAATGATGAATCGATCTGTGGACCGACAGGGCGCAAGGCCAGCGCTTCCCTGTGAAGTGCGATAGCCTCATCCAAGTCTTCGTCATTGCCTCGATGCTCGAAGCGGGAGGAGAGTTCAATCGCGAGGTTTAATGATATGGACCGATCTGTGACCGACGGGGCGCAAGGCCAGCGCTTCCCTGTGAAGTGCGATAGCCTCATCCAAGTCTTCGTCATTGCCTCGATGCTCGAGCGGGAGGAGAGTTCAATCGCGAGGTTACTTAATGATATGGACCGATCTGTGACCGACGGGGCGCAAGGCCAGCGCTTCCCTGTGAAGTGCGATAGCCTCATCCAAGTCTTCGTCATTGCCTCGATGCTCGAAGCGGGAGGAGAGTTCAATCGCGAGGTTACTTAATGATATGGACCGATCTGTGACCGACGGGGCGCAAGGCCAGCGCTTCCCTGTGAAGTGCGATAGCCTCATCCAAGTCTTCCTCGTTGCCTCGGTGCTCAAACCGGGAGGAGAGTTGATTCGCGAAATTATTTAATGATTTGGACCGATCTGTGTGACCGACTGGGTGTAAGGACAGCACTTCCGTCTGAAGGGTGATGGCCTGATCCATGTCTTTGCCTCGACGCTTGAAGCGAGTTTGCAGCATTATAGCCAGATTACCTAGCAATTGCCCTCGGTAAGAATGTCCGGTGTTGTAGTATCTCAGTGCATCATGATGAAGGGATGTATCACTTCATCTAAGGCACGGGGGTCATCTCTCTGCAAACACCGCTCTACTCGATGAGCAAGTTGATTCAACGATAACTGAAACATGGATGTGGCAGGCCGCTCCTGCTGAAGATAATTTGCATCTAAGCTTCCAGCAGAATGCAGAGCGTATGTTTCCATTGCAGTCAAACTTGCTCTGTAAATGTGGCTATTGGCGTGACAGACATCAAGCACTTCGCTCAGTAACTGTTCAGCGGTGTCAGCATCTGTTTGAAAATCTTGTTTCGCGAAGCGAGAGAGCAGAGAAATTGAGAAAATAAAGCGCCGCCAACAGTGCTTTGGGAGATCATTGATACGGGGTAAATGAAGGTAGGCGCGACACATACTATTGAAGACAACTTGCAACGTTTCACTGATCATGAGGTTTTTCTGTCCTATGTCCTGGGGGTATCCTGGGTGACTGAGGCCCTCTCCCAAGGGTGAAGGGCAGTCATTGAAATGGCCAGGAACAAATCTTGACATGTGACTGAGGGATAGATTTCAACTAACACTTGAAAATAAGATGTGCACGGTAATACTACGAAACCCGTGAGGTCCTGATAGATTATAAGTGAGCGAATCACAGCATGCAAGTGACATCCATACCGTGTAGCGCTGACGAGTCAATGGTACGTGAGCGACGGGATACCGCGCCATGCATAGCCTCTGAACCATTTACAGCGGGCGTCAGATTTGTACAACTTGAAGAAGCATGTTGTAGCCTTGGTGCGTGATTGAAGCATTTTGCAAGAATTCAGAAATTGCGAAGCCGTACTGCCTAGATGTGGCCACCCTTAAGCTTGACAGGCCGTCCCACTGGTCTGAGAGAAGATGTTGCGCGAGAACGAACGCGAGTCTCAGTTGACAATTAAAAGTGACTGCCGTAGCGGGAATGATGACTAAGCACTCCCTGTAAGTCCGAGTTCGATGAAGCTCGCACTTATCAAGTCATGGCCACATCACAGGACCCGCACTCTATGCAAGATGCCACACCAACACTAGCAGAGAATGGGACACCTCAACCAGAAGGGGAAGAAATCGTCTCTGAGACTCTTTATATCCAAAACCTCAATGAGAAGGTGAAGATCGACGGTGAGCATCGAAACATACCACAGCTTAGCTATGATTGATTTCTCTTATTTCCATAGTACTCAAGGCTTCACTAAAAGGCTTGTTCAAGTCTTATGGAGAGGTATTGGATGTTGTGGCGCATAGCAACCTGAGAATGAGGGGTCAAGCATTCGTCTCATTCGCATCCCCAGAGATCGCACAGAAAGCTATGAAGGAAGTCCGTGGCTTCCCTCTCTACTCCAAACCTATGGTATGTATCTCTACGTTCTAGGCTCGTTCGAAGCTCATATGATCGTCTCAGCAAATTACGTTTGCGCGGACGCGATCTGACGCTGTCGTCAAACGATTGGATGCTACCAACCTTGAACAACACACAGCCAGGAGAGCTGAACACAAAAGTACGTTTTTTTGACAAGTTTTATTACTAAGAGCTTAATAAGAGTTGATTTGTGCAGGGCGCACGCGATATTCGAACCCCTTGAAGCAGAAATTCAAGGCTAAGCGGATGGCTGCAGAAAGTTCGTGTTACAGCCTCATATTCACGAGCTGTTACTGAATTATATTCCTTGCAGTTGACGGAGCTGCTGCGGTTCCTGCGGCTAGGCGTCCCAATGTCCAGATGCCAGATGAATACTTGCCTCCCAACAAGATCCTTTTCCTTCAAAATCTACCCGAAAGCGTTACCAAGGACCAGCTTATGGCCCTCTTTTCTCAGTATGTAAACCCCCTCTACGATGAGAAGCCGTTCTTAACTTTATCAGGTATCCAAACCTACACGAGGTTCGGCTTATTCCAACAAAAAAAGACATCGCGTTCGTGGAATACATGGACGAAGGCAGCGCTGGGGTTGCCAAAGACGCCCTTCACAACTACAAACTTGATGGCGAAAATAAAATCAAGGTTTGTAGATGCTTTTTTTTCGAGAACTGCTCTCACTTCGTTTCAGATTACATTCGCCCGGAAGTGAACTTTTTTGTATTGTTATGCTTTGTATCTTATTTTAATTGATGCTGCTTGAGTCAGAGCTCCAGAATGTCCACCTGTTATCACCATGACTGCCTCAAGTTCTTAATCTACCAAACGATTTCAAGACCAAGATTTCGAAGATCAGCGAATGAGTGTGATTTAAAATTATACTCCGGTCCGCGCAAGCGAGACGAGAGCGCTTTGACAGAATTTCCTTCCGCCATCATGATATGTAACCGAGTCTCGCCAAGACTGCACTCAGACTCTATCCGCGTTTAGCCAGGAACTTGAAGGAACACCATAGCAAGTCCTAGAAGACGTCCACGATGCACTCGTGGAATAGTGGAAGCTTTGCTGATCTGATGAACCAATACAAGCCTTACGGCACTTCTAAACTCGATTGGCACCCCAGATTGTATACCTTTGGTTGGCAGCTGTTGGTAGGGGTTCGGCCTCGCAATTGGAAGGAGTTTATCAAGACCCTGGTTCAAAATCATCACTACTTCTTGTTCTAAAATTCCTTCATTTTTTTCCCAGCATTTTGAACCACGAATCGAAAATGGACTCTAAGACTGTGGTGAGTGCGTTCGCTCGGCGTGCGTCAAGATCATCATGGTCTCCTAGGTGGTGTATGAATCGTCAGATGACGAAGAATACTCGAATGGTTGGGACGATTTCAAGATGCAAGTGGAAGCTTTAGGTACGCGTTGGCAATCCATGTCAACACAAATTCATTTGATCATTGCAACTCTATAGACAACTTCCAGTCTCCAACTCGACCATTGGTAAAAGTCCTCGGAGAAAAACTTTCCATTTCGCAGCAGACAACGCCTCGAGCGCCTAGGGTGGATATGCGTTTACAAAGACACAGTGTGTCGCACGATGAGGAGATGCGCGAGATTGACGAAGGTATAGTGTCGAGTTCAAGTTTGCTCAAATGAATATATTATTCACGCCCTCATAGTAGCTCAAAGATGTAGGCGATCTCTCCCTACTGGACCGTGATTTAACACTTAATATCATCCAAACCAGTGATAGAATCGGACAGTGATTCCGGGTCGGCACCGTCGACCGAGCAATCTTCGCTGTTCTCGAGTCGCACGACCTCGATGTCGTCCGTTGGATCCACGGGCCTGAAACGTGCACCGGACTGCTCGCTGCCTCCCCCACCAGCAGTTAAACGCAAAGTCTCACCATGCGCACCAGTTGTAAGTCATACGATTTTTATCCATCCAATGTCTTCTCACAATGCTATAGGTGAACCTGCCACAAGGTGGAAAAAGTCAAAAACGCAGGTCCCCCGAGTTCGGCGTCGAACTAGATATCGTCTACATTGCCCACTGCGAGAAGGCTCAGATAGTCCTTGATCGATATAAACTCGCATGGGGAACGATATTCGAACTGGCACGAGGTGTCACTCGTGGCATCTGGACATTCCAAGACATGACGGAGCATCGTCTACGAAAACTCGAAGGTTCAAATGCTCAATCGGCTTGGAAAGTTGCCACCGTCATGGCAGACAAGGAGCCATCTGCGATGGGAGCGCCATCAGAACTTTGGTATAAGCTTCATTTGCCTTACAAAATGCGAGCTAACTTGATTGAAAGGCTCGAATACGATCGAGAGCAGCTCGCGATTGTCGAAAACAGAGGTCGCGGTTTGGGAACCATGGGACAGTGGGAAGGGAAGGACAATTGGTACGGAGGGAAGATCCAGCAAGTTGCCCGTGTCGTGAGAGCTGGACCGTCTTTCAAATTCGAACTCGAGAAACCAGAGATTCGGAGATCGCATCGATTCGCTCGGTTCTTGGGGTCTCGGCGCATCCTCCAAGTCCGCGTGCCAGATAACCTTACCTATGATAAACTCGGCTCGACACTTCGGGAATTCTTGACATCAAATAAATTTGTATTGTGTGGCCGCGTCTTCGTACCATTCCATGCTAAGGAAGGGAGCATGTACCTTCTTGAAACGAATGAGAACATTGATCGGCAGACGAACCTTGGCGACGGCGACAGTCACAGACTGACACTCTACCAGTTTGTGAAGTGGCATAATCCTCTGAGCTTGAATTCGATGCAGGTGATTACGTTTTTGTGAGTATTATGCAGTTCTGACATGCTTCCCGCGCAGCCCATCAGCAAGTGGTCTACACGATGGGCGCTCGGTTTATCAACGTCGGTGCCAACAATCGAGTTTCTTCCAGAAAACATATCTTTCATTGGTGACCAATGTAGCATCTCCTCTAGCTCATAAACAATGAGGTACTGACTGCCTAGGTATTGTAGATGCTGTGGAATGGGGCGAGGGAAAGCCCCCAGCGGAAGAAATCATGACTGATGGCTGTGGTTATATCAGCGGTGCGGCCTTGACGGCCATCATGCGAGTGATGAAGTATTCGAGTAGACCAACCGCCGTACAAGGACGCATTGCTGGTGCCAAGGGAATGTGGGTTCTGCACCCAGATCCCGAGCATCAAATCGCCGATGGGCCACCGAAAATTTGGATACGCGACTCGCAGAATAAGATCAAGCTTGGCCCGCTACACAAGGTCGATAGCGCACATAGGATTTTCGACCTCCTTGCGCCATCTCGGGTAACCGGGCCAAGCCGCCTATCGAGCCAGACACTCGTCAACTTGGCGCATGGTCGTGTTCCTCTTTCTATTCTGAAGGAACTCATGGCAGATGGGCTTCACGAGGAAGTCCGTCAGCTAACGGAGTGGAGTGGACCGGACAGTATGATTATGGTCTGGCGAGCTGTGGAGCAAGCCGGCCGTATTGTGACATCGAGGCTGCGGCGGCGCATTGCTGGCCAAGCGCGGGCACTTGGTCTCGGCCAACTCCGACCAAACGAGGAGCTCGCTGCCGGAATTGATGATTGTGATGATGTTGCAGTGAACCCATCGCTGCGTGGTTCTGAAAATCGAGGACGTAATCCTTACAGTGGTGAACCGCTTACTGTGCACGAGTCGGTCCTCGAACTACTGCAAGCAGGTTTTCATCCTCTCAAACTCGACCAACTATTCTCTAAACTCGAGCGCGTGGTGACCTATGTGCTCGATGAATACATTGAGAAATTCCATATCCCGGTCAAAGAATCTTTAGAGGCATACATCATACCAGGTGAGCAGCTTTTTTCGTGATCATTTTCTCTTGGCTCATCTAGTTGTAGATCCATATGGGGTCCTCGAGGAGGGGCAAATATATTTTCGTTCTTCAGAACTTATTACCGATGCCGAAAGCGGGACCCAGATAGATACTGTGACAGGTTCTGTTTTGGTAAATGTTTTGGTTTATTGCAATGAACTGTCCTTATGCATTAATGAATAGGTATGGAGGAATCCCACGAGACTGCCATCTGATGTCCAGAAGGTAAGGAAGTCAATACCTCGTCAGATGACCTAATCAAATATGGATCAGGTCACCGCCGTCAACCACCCAAAATTGGCTAATTACTTCGATGTCATCATATTCCCTGTGAAGGGGAAGCGCTCGTTGGCTAGCTACCTGGGTGGAGGAGGTAGGCACTTACATTCATATTTTCCGGGCATCACCTGACATGTTCACTTTGTAGATTATGATGGAGGTGGGTTTGTGTCACTTGTATCTTTATCATTCAATAATTTCTTTCAAAGACACGGTTACGTTGGTCTGGTCTAAACGGCTCGTCGAAGCCTTTAATACCACTCCGCTGTGTGTGGCGCCCGCAGGTTTGACCGACGACTTTGAGCGAGAAGTCGAACATGTAAAGGATTTTGACCAACGGGTATCCAAGCTCTCTGCAAAGGCGGCTCAAACAGCGTTCCAGAAAGTCCTTCTTCTTGGACTCGCGGAAACAAAAATCGGACTATATTCGAAGTTCCATGACCTCGCGGTGTACGAGCGCGGCTATGCAAGTGCTGCCGCCATTCGACTGGCATATATGTGAGGATTTTCAGTTTATTGTTATGGTACTTGCCTGATGTTGTGCGGTGCAGGTTCACTACCTGCCTCGATGCGAGCAAGACGGGGCTACGGGTTAAACCCCATGTCTTCGAGCAAGATCGCAAATTCTGTGGAAACCGCAAACCATATTACATGGTCCCTCCCGAACAGAGGACCGAGGGTCAAGAGATATCTAGACGTAAAGGCTCAACCCCTTACATCCTCGATGCCCTTGTTGACGAGGGCCGTCGCCTCCGCGATGACTTTCTCAAGCGTTATTCAGTTCTCCGGAGTTCTTCTATCAACATGGCGGACCAGGACCTTACTTCACCTTTCCTTTCTGCGTCTCGTAGGGCAAAAGAAGCCTCGCACGCCGGTGTTCACGTTCTGCAAGACAACTTGAGCGTTGTCAAAGCTCATGTTCAAAGAGTACACGAGGACTGGCAAGTCGCCACTTCTCTGCAGAAGAAGGCTTCAGACGGGAGGGGGTCTTCGGACCCCAAGACACAAGCGATCCAAAAGTCAGTGCAACACTTTGCGCGACGGCCGGAAGTATTATTTTTTTCCGACGAGGACCTCAAAACCATCATGGCATCCTATGCATATAATCTCAGTGGTGGGTTTGGTTTCTCCGTTGCCTTCGCAGAGCTCTGCGCCATCAAGGCACGAGTTCAAGGTGCCGTGCTTTTTGCAGATAGATTTGCAGAAGTGATGTGCATACCTAACAATGTCGTCCGAGCCCTGTCACAAGCACAGGATGATATAGATGATTGAAATTTCGTATCTGCGTCCATCATGATACTACATCTACACCATATATATAGCGTATCTTTACACTACTATATCTTGATTCTACCATTTCGATTTTGTTAGCCACTACCTCTGTACTACGCGACGACAATTGACAGGCGATGATCTTGACTAATACAGGCATAAAAACTATTAGATACCGGCGTTGAGACGGTGAAGTGTGTCGAGCATATCGCCCAAGGTTTGACTTAGGTTGTGGAAGCACATCAATATGTTCTCATCGAATGGCAGTTGCGCCCGTCAGATCAGTACACTTCTATCCTTCTTCGTGCATGCGTGTATGGCCGAGACTGCGGGAAAGTAGGTCCAGAGCCACAAAAAAAGTCACATCGGTACTGTCATGGTGTCGAAGTGATTCACAGCTCTTGACTAGTATCTCCAACTAGAAAGTCCATGTAGGACGAACTCGCTGTTAAAGAACTCGCAGTGGACACAGTTTATCTCAAGCAACCCCCGATCCTTCCACTCGTATTGTTCGGTCGTAGTGATCTCCCTGGGTGCGACGTTGGCATAATAACAGGAGCTCGATGTGACGGGCAAGCATTGCTTCTACGTGGTCTTCCTGTGGGAGACCAAAGGCAGCGCTGAACGTTGAATGATAGTTATGGTAGAGGTGTATTTTGATCTGTTTTGACGCTACTAGGAGTTTTGCCAAGTACCGTTTTACCATATACTACTAGTCTACAAGTACTCCATGGCGGTCACTCCTCCGCGGCCACACAAGCAATCCCCCTGGATTATGCCTATCTTTGATTGATTCGTTATCGCAAGTGCAAACTCAATCAGACGGTAAGTTATGGACTTGCCGCCGTTGCTATTCTTGCAAACTTGACTAGTACACATGACTTTCCAGTTTTGTACTCTCACTTCTCGCTCAGTGCAGCACGCTCGTGATACATTGCGACATAGTAGCTGGCCCACTCCCATAGCGTCAAGGAGGGACTAGTGTCATCAGCGCAAAAAAGGACAACTTCGCCAGACTCAAGTGCTACATAGTTGGACTCGCGGTCACGATCATATTTGGGATGTCACGATGCGATCTTCTCATCGTTTCAGAAACACGCGAAGATCTCGGAGCTACAGGGTGCAACTATATCCAACATGTTTTACATAGCTATCATGTGCTGTTGGAAACAAGAAGTGAGTTCTTCCATGAAGTATTGTACCTATACAAGAAATCGACAATCAAACTATAGGGACCATTCCTCTAAAACGGAGCATGTCCGACCTCTGTTTGTGTTTATGTGGGTATGCGCAACCTCCTTTTAACGCCTTGAGCTACTTATAAGCTATATCGTAGGATTGGGTGGTTCAGGCGTCTTTCGCTGGTTCTCCCACTGCCCCGCTTGTTATCTTTATGGTGGAAATTGGTCTGATTTACGGAGCTATGATGGTCGGTGGCTTGCTGGCCTTTAGGAGCGTGATCAACCCCGATGCAAAAATATGATATCTGTCTGACGGAACTCCTCACAGCTTTTCGGGTTGCGTTAACATGCAATTCATCGTGTACTGCCGGGTCTATTTTCGCGAGAGTTGGCATACTAAGTCATTGGTATGGAATGTTGTCTTTCAAGTCCGCATCTTTCTAATCATCTTGCAAAGGTCATTGTAATATGGTACGTTCCAGTGTGCTGATGTATGTGAGACGAATGTCAACGGAGTTTAGGCTGCTTGATATGTCCCATTCCACACTCGTTGCAGTCGCCCTTTGGGATTCCATCATTGCGACCTACGGAGATCTCAGTAAAGTCGACACAATTCCCTGGTATGTATGATGAGTCATAATTTACGATCAGCCGGAAAATTGATCGGCCATCAGGTGTATTGGTGTGAGCGATCACGCTCTAAACGTTTTGGACTGGCATTAATTGGCATTGACGCGGCCCCACATAGCCTACGATTGAGCTTACCGTGCGTTCTTACACGTACATATGGAGACACAATGCTCACTATCAAAATATCTGTCAGGCTTTGATCACCTTTCTCGTTCAAAGGTTAGCTCTGCCATATGAGGAAATGCGGTTCTGACTCAAGTTTCAGCTTCTTTGCGTACCGAATCTATAAATGTTTCGTGCATTTCTTTGGTCTTGCGTTTCCCATACTGATGTCGCTAGGAAGTGCAAAAGAAGAAGCTCACCGTAGCGATTCCAATTGTAGGTTTCCTGTTTGCGATTCTGCTAATTGAATGATGAGATTTCCGCTTGTAGGTTGCGCTCTCTTTTGCTCGTTTAAGTGGGTGCAACCTGGCAGTGCAATGACATGAACTTATTCTGATGTCTCACTTCAGTCATGGCTAGCAGTAAGTCGTGAAGCACCGCACGTGTTTCTTCCAGATTATAATCACATGTGTTCCCTAAACTTTGCTAGTCACAAATAGCGAGATGTGAGCAGTGTCTAAATTAGGATTGATAGCCACTGAAACATATTTTCGGCAGGCTCAAATTGAAATCATACGACACATTCTTTCAACGTAACTTCTCATTTACAGTGGTGGACAGCTTCGCAGTATTGACATTCCGATAGGATTTTCTTGGGTCTTCTTTTTTGGCCTTTTACTTTCAGCACTCGTGGATGTCATGATCACGACTTTCCTGTGCTACTTCCTTCGCAAAAAGCGACCATCTTTTACAGAGTAAGTCATGATATGGCATTACTCTGCATCCGTTCACTCAGCTTGTAGCACTATGCGTATCATCGACACCCTGACGTTCTGGACAATTCAAAATGGCTCAATAACATGGTATGTCACCTGAGCGCATGCCATAATCATATCCTGAGACCCCTTAGTGCTGCGGCCATCGCAACATTGCTTTGCGTGAGCATCCCTAATGTCCGTCAAATTTCGATCACTCAAATACCACAGTGGAAGATCATGCCTTCGAACCGCGTATTCCTAGGCCTTCACTTTGTTGTAGCAAAATGTAAGTCGTTTCAAATCATCGTGAACATATCTCATCTGGATATTATTGGAGTAGTATATGCAAACTCCTTTTTAGCTACGTGAGTCACATGTTCAATGCGGTATTTATGGGCTGCATTTCAACGATCTGGTCCTATAGTCTCAACGCCAGAAAACAAATATGGAACGGCAAACAATACACTCCCACAGTCAATCAACCTATGCCGATTGTCTTTCTGGAGGACTTTGAGCATGGACCTGATTCTTCGATCACGCAACAGGGATCGGTAAGTACCATGGCCCATCGCATGCGAATGATGTGTTACATCTTACACAACCACAGCTGCAAATGAATACTTCCCAACCGAAAGCAGTGTACCAACGGGGAGAATTGGTACGTAACTTGGGCCACATATTCTGACTATGACCTTTCTGACTGTCACAGATCCAAGTAAATATTGATGAGATTGTGGAGTCGAAGGGTGATAAATGTAAGGAGGTGACAGACTGTGACGCGATCGATAGCCCAGTCTGATGTTCTATAGTTCGACCACCGTACTGATGACAGCCTCATGATGATTCACGACATGTAGTAGACCATGCTATCTTACTAACATATACATATTCTCATTCTGTACTATCAATTTTAATCTGCAAGCTGCTGCGCATCCTTTCATCCTCGGACTGCAAGCCATTGTCCTCATTTTCCATATCACGCAAACCCTCGAATTTCAAAGAAGAATGACATGAACTACATTTGATAATTACATCATTTGTAGGCTGCCGTCTTGTGTCTGGGACACGCGCAGATAGATTCGGTACGACTGTTTCTCCAAACATAAAGTTTGGCGGACGGGATGCTACGGGATGTCCATTCATCGCCAAATCTAATGTCGTAGGCATATACCACGTACGCAAACAAGCTAATAAGTGAGTAAGGACTGAGTATAACAAGTGCCAAAAGCTCAAGAGTCGACAGAGATTATAACGATGTTCTCAGTTTTCAGTTTCATTTGCGTCTTTCTGTGACCTACCGGAATGTCCATGATGATGGCACGAGACATCTGATTACGCTCAAGATCGATACATACTTGTGAATGTTGGCCACCAGGGAACATCACCCGGAGCTGCAGCTGTAGGATATCATGATGGTGAGAAGTTAGACTGTATCACACATAGAGGATAGCCAACCAAGAATCGTTGCCATGTTGTTCTGCTCAGTTCGGAGATTGCCGATAGGAAGAGTTTTGCCAAGGAATTTTACCGTATGCAAGTGGCAATCGATCCTTTGGTTTATCTTTCACCATCATCCTCGTTATGTATCGCGAGTGTGAACTCAATCAGACGGTAAGTCGTGGCTTTGCCGCCGCTGCTATTCTTGCAAACTCGACTAGTACACCCTAGATTTCAGTTTACCCCTGCTTCTCACTCAATGCAGCACGCTCGTGGAACATCATTGTGGTCAACCGCGACACAGTAGCTGCCCCAGTTTCATGGCCTCAGGAGGGACTGGAGTGTCATTAACTTGTGCACAAAAAGTCAACTCCGTCAGACACGA
The DNA here is from genome assembly GCF_016758785.1 of Suillus bovinus. Classification (NCBI taxonomy): domain Eukaryota; kingdom Fungi; phylum Basidiomycota; class Agaricomycetes; order Boletales; family Suillaceae; genus Suillus; species Suillus bovinus. The sequence goes on from NW_024542072.1 coordinate 516,789, forward strand.
GTGCTACCGTGGTTATATTCGGGATGTCATGGTACGATCTTCTCATCGTTTCAAAAATACGGAGGAGATAAAGCTATGGAGTGCCACCATCTCCAGCACATAGCTGTTGGAATCAACATATCACACAGGAACTCAGTGCTCCAGCTATCACGCTGATCTTACATACTAGTAGCTATCATGTGCTGTTGGAATAACATATTACACAGGAAGTCAGTTCTCCTATCACGTATTGTGCTCATGACAACCGAAGTGTAGGGACATTCCTCTAAGAATGGAGCATGGCCATTGGCGCAGAGAATCTGTCCTCTGTGTTGATGTAGGTATGCGCAGCCTCTTTTTAACATCTTGGGCTACTTATAAGCTATATCGTAGGATTGGGTGGTTCAGGCGTCTTTCACCAGTTCTCCCACTGCATCGCTTGTAATTTTCATGATGAATATCGGTCCGATTTACGGAGCCATGATGGTCGGTGGCTTGCTGGCCTTTGGGAACGTGATCAACCCCGATGCAAAAATATGATATCTGTCTGACGGACGTCCTCACAGCTTTTCGGGTTGCGTCAACATACAATTTATCGTATACTGCCGGGTCTATTTTTGCGAGAGTTGGCGTACTAAGTCATTGGTATGGAATGTTGTCTTTCAAGTCCGCATCTTTCTAATCATCTTGTAAAGGTCATTGTAATCTGGTACGTTCCAGTGTCCTGATGTATGCGAGACGAATGTCAATGGAGTTTAGGCTGCTTGATATGTCCCATTCCGCACTCGTTGCAGTCGCCCTTTGGGATTCCATCATTGCGACCTACGGAGATCTCAGTAAAGTCGACACAATCCCCTGGTATGTATGATGAGTCATCATTTGCGATCAGCTGGAAAATTGATCGACCATCACGATCAGGTGTATTGGTGTGAGCGATCACGTTCTAAACGTATTTAACTGGCATTAATGCGGTCCCATATAGCCTACGATTGAGCTTACCGTGCGTTCTTATATATACATATGGAGACACAATACTCACTATCAAGATATTTGCCAGGCTTTGATCACCTTTCTCGTTCAAAGGTTGGATATGTCATATGAGGAAATGCGGTTCTGACTCGAGCTTCAGCTTCTTTGCGTACCGAATCTATAAATGTTTTGTACATTTCTTTCATTTTGCATTTCCCATACTGACGTCGCTAGGAAGTGCAAAAGGAGAAGCTCACTGTAGCGATTCCAATTGTAGGTTTCCTTTTTGCAGTTTTGCTATTTGAATGATGAGATTTGCGCTTGTAGGTTGCGCTCACTTTTGCTCGTTTAAGTGAGTGCACTTTGACAGTGCAATACTATAATCTCATTATATTATCTCATTTCAGTCTTGGCTTGCAGTAAGTCGTGATCGCACGTATGTTTCTTCTAGATTATAATCACCCATGTTCTCTAAACTTTTCCAGTCACAACTGGCGAGATGTGAGCAATGTTTAAATTAGGATTACTAATGGCCACTGAAACATATTTCGCAGGCTCAAATTGAAATCATACAACGCATTCTTTCAACGTAACTTCTCATTTTCAGGTGGTGGCCAGCTTCGCCGTATTGACATTCCAACAGAATTTTCTTGGGTCCTCACTACTGGTCTTTTGCTTTCAGCACTCGTGGATGTCATGATCACGACTTTCCTGTGCTACTTCCTTCGCAAACAGCGACCATCTTTTACAGAGTAAGTCACTATATGCCATTACTTTGCATCTGGTGTTCACTCAGCTTGTAGCACTATGCGTATCATCGACACCCTGACGTTCTGGACAATTCAAAATGGCTCGATAACATGGTATGTCATCTAAGCACACATCGTAAACCACATCCTGAGGCCACCTTAGTGCTGCGGCCAATGCAACATTGTTTTGCGTGAGCATCCCTATTAAATGTTTGTTATTCGATCGCTCAAATACCACAGTGGATGACGATGCCTTCGAACCGCGTATTCCTAGGCCTTCACTTTGTCGTAGCAAAATGTAAGTCATTTCAAATCATCGTGAATATATCTCATCTGAATATTACTGGAGTAGTATATGCCAACTCCTTTCTAGCTACGTGAGTCACATGCTCGATGCGGTATCTGTGGGCTGCAGTTTGATGATCTGGTCCTATAGTCTCAACGCCAGAAAACAAATATGGAACGGAAAGCAATACACTCCTGCAAGCAATCGACCTATGCCGATCGTCTTTCTGGAGGGCATTGAGCATGGACCTGATTCTTCGATCACGCAACAGGGATCGGTAAGTACCATGGCCCATCGCATGTGAATGATATGTTACAACTTACACAACCACAGCTGCAAATGAATACTCCCCAACTGAAAGCAGTGTACCAACGGGGAGCATTGGTACTTAACTTTATCACGTATTCTGACACGACCTTTCTGACTGTCACAGGTCCAAGTAAACATTGATCAGATCGTGGAGTCCAGGGACGATGATGGCAAGGAGGTGACAAACCGTGACGCGATCGATAGTTCAGTCTGACGTTGTATGGTTCGACCACCGTACTGATGACAGCTCATGATCATTCACGACATGTATTCGACCATGCTATCTTACTGACATATTCTATTCTCATTTTGTACTATCATTATTGACCTGGAAGCTACTACGTATCCTTTCACCCTCGAAATTCAAAGAAGAATGACATGAACTACATTTAATAATCAGCGTGCCTGCCGTCTTCTATATGAGACATGCGCAGATAGATTCGGTACGACTCCCTCCCCAAATATGAAGTTTGGAGGACGCGATGTCCATTCATCGCCAAATCTAATGTCGTAGGCAGACACCATGTACGCAAACATGACTTTCAGTTGATGAGTGAGTAAGAAACGCCCAGGACTGAATATAACAAGTGTCAAAAGCTCAAGAGTCGACGGAAATCATTCACTTACCACAAATGTTTCCCGTAGCCAAAAAACAACCAGTGGGGCGAGATAGTGCTCATGCTGTGCTCCGGATTGTCCGAGAACCTGAAAGGTCTGAATTCGTCGGGGGCCTCATATGCTGTGCTGTCACGGTGAAATGGTGGCAAAGAGACCGCTATGAAACAATCCTTGGGGAGAAATGTGCCATCGGAGAGCGAGAAATCACGCATTGCTTGTCTGAAGAATCCCACTGGCAAATGGCTCGTAGCTTAGTCACGAGTATGTTTATGTGGGAGAAAAAAACGTACAAGAGGATACACCATTGATCCTGGCGCTTTCCCTCAGGAAACTGTCTATCTTTCTCATATTTGCGACGGATTGTACATTCCACCCATCGCGCTGGACGATGGGGTCAACTTCATCCCGCAATGTCTGCGCAAAATCAGGGTTTGTGGCTAAATGATATAGGGCGTGGGTAAGGGTCTACAAACAGGTTAATGATCGTCCGGCTCTGAAGAATCTCTTACATTTGAGGGCGTCTGTTGTGTGCTGTCAGAGAGAGTATTAGGAAAGGTATAAATACATACAGATGCAACCGCAATGGTGAAACCAAGCAGACGCGTCGTAAGGTTTTTCAACAGACTATCTTCACCGGTAGATCGCTTTACAAGTCGCGCGAGGAAGTCGATCTGCGGGAAATGCGATCAGCGAATCGGTATACAACTGCAAATTTCATACCTTCTGCTGGCCTGGAACAGCATATTCGTCCACTTCGCTGATGCAAGCCTCCACTACAGGACCCAATAACATAGTCGCGCGATTAACATTTGCCTCGAGGTTGCTAGCCATTTTCGCAAAGAATCTGGACTTGTTCTGAGTTTTCGGTTTCATTTGCATCCTTTTTTACTTACCGGAATGTCCATGATGGCACGATACGTCTGATTACGCTCAAGATCGATACATCCTTGTGAATCTTGGCCACCAGGGAACACCACTCGGAATTGCGGCCTGTAGGATATGGTGAGAATCTTGAACAAGACAGACCGTATCACGCACATAGGGGATAACCAACAAAGAATCGTTGCCATGTCTGCATCATTATTCGATTTACGGTGCTTAAAGCGGGGATCGAGGTCCAATCTGCTTGATGTTGTTCATCATCTCGTCAGCTGTAAACTTGTATCCTCACCATCACTCTCGTTTCCTAAAACGTTCTCGAGAGATGCAAGCAACTCGTCTTGAACTTCGCCGCAAATTTTGGTTGCATTTCTAGCAATATGACTCTTGAGTAGTTCGGCCAGAAGGTCATGATCTGGACTGTCGGCGTTAATCTCTAATGTATCGTCAACACCCATGATCTCCAGAGCTGTGTCAATCATTGTAGGCTGAAGAGACGACAAAGGTCTCACATCTTTCATAGCCTCACGAAACGAAAGGTCCTCTTCTGCAGCATCCGTAATTTCCATCGTTTGCTTGGGATCACTGAACACTATTGTCCAGCGCAGCATAGTTGCGACCTTGAACGGCCTATTACCATACTAGTATTGTGGGTCATTTGCAAGCTGAGATGTATGAGAAACAGATATACCTTTTCATAACCCTCCCTGAGTACACCTGGTGCGTCTACGAGAAATCTGGATGCGCCTACGTAGAAGTTGCTGAAACAGCGAGACGGGCCGAAGGAGCAGCCAACAGTCGGGAAATCATCCAACTGCACGAAAAAATGTCAGCCTGACGACCACAGCAGAATATAGGACTCCCTGCATTTTGGGCCCTGCGTCTTTTGGAAAACAACACAAGAACAGGGATGACTCCCGAAGTCAGTAGAAGGACAATCCTGGGTGTGTGCCACATGAGGGGAGTTTGCGATATCACTCGTCCAAGCTTCAAAGCTTCAAGAATTATAATAATATTGACTATGTGGGACCAATGACCTAGTGGAAACAATCATCGTAACTGGGAGATCTCCTTTGGAAAGGGAAAAGCTTCAGATATCTATCGGATATCGGACGCGAACAGCCTGCTTTCCAAGTTCATTCTGAATTTCTGCGCGCATTTCGCTGTCCTGGATACGAGCTGGTTCGTGAAGCCATTAATTTCGGAGGGGGCTGCCAGGAAGACTTATCTATTATGTAGGATGATACTAACTCAACTTCAAGTGAGCACGCGGATGTAATTCTTTAACGCTCCGCCCAGTGACATAACCGACCTGGTTTGATGCGGAGTCCGAACCTTTCATTGTACTCTTTTCATCACGGTCCATATGATCAGCATCGGACATGGCACTCGGTGATCATGAAATGACAGATCAGCATGACATTTACAGCCATTACAACGGGTGTTAGGGATCCTAACATACCTGGTACAAGAAGTAGATCGTGCAACATGATCGATTTCTGATACCAGATATGCTTCATGTTCCGCTATTCATCGACGCTTGGATAGCAAATGGGCAGCCTAGAACCATGTATACAGAATAGGCCCGATGGTGTGCACGCATTGCCCCTGCATTTATTATCAAATTGAAAGATGACGCCTTGAGGCCCGAATAGCACATGATCAGACGTAGAACTTGGGTGAGACGAGCAAAACTCACGCGCACGACCCCCAGCTTATCCATCAACCTCGCGAGTAGGGTGCCGACCATAATGCGACAGCTCAAAAATACACCGAGACTCGTTGCCTACGTATTACGCCGCAATCGCCTGATATTGCTGCGGAGGTGGACGTGTTCTAGCACACATGGCTCCAAAATTGCTCCCAATTTCGAACTTACCTCTTCATCTGAATAATAATTTGCAGTGGAAATGTTAATGAACGATATCTGTCTTATATTACAATATACCTGCAATTGGGCCTAGTAACTCCGTATCCCATGATTGTTAATTGAACTTTTGACTTGATGCCTAACACGCTAGGTTTTAAATGGTGAGTCTCGAAGCTTCGAGACCTAGACCTGGATGTTATGTCGTAATTCAGTCATGTGGCAAGCTAGACGAGGACTCGTCGGTTCACTTTTCTTCGTGTGGCGTCAGGTATGACACGAGCAGTGATGAACCGAACGAGTAAGTAATGTACTATACTATGCATGGTCCCAGCTATCAACGAGTCAACTATTAATCGAGCTTAAGCTACGCACAATTGCCGCGAAGGAGATGAGAAAGTCAACAAAGCCCGTCGTAAAAACCAATGATCGTAAGCCTATGTCCAGTGAGTATCATAAAGTGTCAGCGTTTGAAAAGTCCACGCTCAGACGTTAACCAAAACCCATCCCGTTGCGGCGCCAAACGTGCCCACAGCTAAAGCACTCATCATGCCAACGAGACTGCCACTCCACAACTTAACGGGGCTGGCGCCATTAAAGTTGATATACGTGGGTGTCGGCGTACTGCCAGAACCGTCAAATCCATCTCCCCCAGTTCCACCGCCAGTTAAGTTGGCGCCGTTGGGCTGAGAAAAAGAAAGCTAGTCAAAGCGAGCTGCATAGCTCGAGGGTGTGACTTACCCCAATAGGTCGCGAGTTATCCGTGAATGCGCAATCCGAGGACTTACACAGGCACGACCCAGCAATGGGATCCCAGAAAGGCGTTGAGCAGTTGGAAGGCACTATGGAACATCTTCAGCGAAGGGTGATTAATAACAGGAAAAAAATAGTTACATCTGTATCTTATCTGCTGGCCCGCTGGGGGTTGCTGCGGCGGGTTCGGGTTTGAAGGGGACACCTCTACTTGTGGGCAACCATACTAATTCGTGATAAGTTTAAATGAATACCACGTTATAAACGGATGACTTACGCAAGTGAAGAAAGGAAAGTCGGGGAAGTCACACTCCTCCAGGAGGCCAGCTTCGTTCTGAGGAATACCATTGCAAATTTTCAGAGATGGGTCAACCTGGGGAGTCGAACACTTCAAAGGCTCAAAGGAATCGAGCTCTGAGACGGGTACAGGATTTCTGACCCAAGCAAGAAGCTGCTCGTTCGAAACGATCCAGACATCCTGCTGCATCTGAACCCAATCTAGGTATTCGTTTATCATCTGAATTGTGCTGTTTGGGGGATCAACGCCGGGATAAGTGGTCTATATATAAGTATAACATTAGTCAATATTAAGGTATCGTAGAACGGAGAGAACATACCGAAAGATGGATGGGATGGGTGTAGAGACCAACTGGTTGCCTATTCCCAGTGTAATGATCCGTGAATGTATTTTTCATGTACTCGAATGTGGCAGTATCATTAACAGCACTGGCCCCATTTGCCGTATCCAGCCAAGGGTCCATCAAGTGCGGCCCATCAATCCCGAGGTCGTCAAAGAATGCATACATGGGAATCTCCCAAAGACCAGGAATCTTAGGCAGGCCCTTGCATATACCCTCGACAGTCAGACAGTCATTTGCAAGACCATTGTCGAGCGTGTAAGGCCAATACGCATCGGTACCTGGGTCTGTGACAGGAATTGAAGAGGCAGAGGAAGAATCATACGTGAAATCAACGTTCGCAAGGAGTTGCAAAGTCTCAGCAGTATAATTCAAGTAAGGAGCACGGAAACCTTGGATGGCATCAAGCGGAATACCAGCAAGCGCGTTAAGAGCAATAATGTTTCCGTTGATCTCATCCGCCGGAGGTGAACCGACATGTGTCATCCTAAAGCCAATGATTAAAAGAACGAAGAACTACAATGATATACATACGTATGATCAGCGATTTCATTTCCAGCAACGTACCAATCGGTGACAAGCGTATAGTTGGTATAGTTGAGAGACGTGAAGTAGGTCATCTTGATAGGGCAACCGTTCGGATTCTGTCGTTGAGCAAGGAACTGATTGACAGCGTCAAGAGTATAGGACTGAATGGCGTCGTCGGCAGTGAAGACAACAAATTGCGGTACGTCCGACTGTAAAGCCGCATGTCAGAAGTGATGCATGGCAAAGAACAGGCTAAAACATACTGGAGAAAGACCACCTGGAGGACTCGTGCTAGCGCAATTGCAGTTGGGCAACTGACATTGGCTAGGGTCGCACGAGTACCCAGCAGCAGACGAGCTGCTGGTCGGACCCGATATGGAGCCATCTTGAGCGGTCACCACCGACGCCTGCAGTGCTATACCAAGCACTGACAGCAGCGCAGACATCCACATCTCTCTGGAAAAAAAGGAGATGAACCAGCAAAGTTGTGGTCAACGAATGAAAGAGAAAAGAGCGACAATGCCAGGCGGCAAACTAGTAGTGAAGAAACCTATAAAGTTCGGCGGGGAGGCGAAAAGAATATAGTTAGATGACAAATATTTCGTTAACGCAACTATATTACCTTTTGCCATTAGTCCTAGTGACCAGCGACGTAATGAACCACTCGGAGGTGCTTACACTCGCAGATCATCTTCGATGTTTGATATAAGAGATGATCCGTTCGCGAGCTGTTCATCTTTAAACAAATCTTATTGTAGCGACAAAAGAGCACGGAGGTAAGTAACGGCTTAATTAACCTTCTGTGAATGTCGCTCACCGGTATGTCGCTGCGGTTTTTAGTAAAGCTCGAGCGCTCAAGCTTCTTAAAGCTTTAGGTATTTTCAAATTACGTTGAACAGTGAACACACAGCCTAGCGAATACCCGAGCAAATAAGTCCGGCTTAAGGGTCGGACATCACGTGATGTGTGTCCTCCTGTAAAAGTTTGTTGACCTTTCTCAGGCTCAACGCACTCAAGTCAAATTGCAAACCAGGCGCCGCCTACGCGATCACGCTGGTTTGCGCCAAAGTAGGGCGGACACGAACACTTGCATATCTTAGTGCTCTCGCTTTTTTCTCCCGCTTTCTCTAGGAGTTGAAAGCAGGCCGGTGGTTCATACAAACATCCCTAAGCTCTTCCTTGCGACTACGCGCATAATATCGTTGGCGGTTTATGTGTCTAACTGGATAATGAACGACATTATTGGCAGCGCAACTGCTGTGCTCAGCTCAGCGATTTCCCTGTAATTCAAGATGCCATCGGTGGATTACTTTGCCAGACTTTCGAGTACCAATTTTCCATCGACCGTAGGTAGGGAAACGCGCGGGTACGGGTAACACCGCGGTTCTATGCTAACGGGTTTGGCGGGTACGGGTACGGAGTAGGATATCCATACCCTTGAGCAACTCCAATGACTCGGACTCATCCAGGTCACTTGTACCATGCCAGCGATATCCTCGGATAATCAGGCCAGCATCAGGGCTCGCCAGCGAGTGCGAGCACGGCTTTTCGATCTTGATTGTGATATCATTTGTCTTCAGGCCGGAGTCGACAGTTGGGCAGAAGTTTCTTGACGTCATGATGGCCTCCATCCGAACCCTCGCTTCTCCGTTTGACGTGGTTAAACAGGATGTCAAAACAAATCAGACAGAAGCCCGAAAAAAAAGTCTGATGACTCGGAGGAGCAGGCTCGAGAACATGCACATCAGGATATCAATTCATGATCCTGGTCTTTAATTATCGCTTTGAAAATTACAACATGACAAACAGAGACACGCGGACTTAAGTTCCTTCACTGCAAATGATCTTGAGACCGGCACGGAAAGGAGAGAGAACCTGACTCGGAGCTGAAACACCTTGACTGGATTCAACACGTTAGCTACGTAGGATGTTTCATTATGTGAATAGCATATGATATTAGTGCAGTGGCACTTGTATAAATGCGAGATTGTTCCGTCTATGTTCAGAATGTTCGGGGAGGCCAAGCACTTGAAGCAGTAGCATCTCAAATCAGGAACGTGACACATTCTCGCATGTATTTTGAATTCACGCCGCTCATGACCAGACTGGTGAAATTAGTTTTCGCCTTTACAAATCAGCAGCAACATTTTGGTTTCGCCCAGTCTGCTTTTCAGTCAGACAACCGTTAATTCAGGACCGCTGCAGGGGTATAAGGAATCAATAAATACTGTAATAAAATCATCGTCTGCGAGGACGGATTACCGTAAAGCCTATGTGTGGCTTATTGCCTATACAGTTTATCTAATACATTCCCACGACCCATTACCGCTCGACGCTCGTACTCAAGATATTGGAGGTCTCGCCTAGTACTCCCCTCGTCAAGACCTCTCTCCTCAACATGGTGGGTGCTATCACCCCGAATCATGTTTTTATACTAACTATAACCTCCATCACAGACTAAGCGCACACGAAAAGTCGGTGTTACCGGAAAATACGGTACTGTGAGCATAATATCATGCCTTGTTACAGGAGAACATTTGTCTTAGACGTCTTCATTGTAGCGTTATGGTGCCTCCCTGCGTAAACAGGTGAAAAAGGTGAGTTCATTGTTGCTCTAGGATCATACTATTTGTTGAAACCTCGATCTTTAGATGGAAATCACACAGCACGCCCGGTACACCTGCACCTTCTGCGGCAAGGTAAGTGAAGATCTCATGTGCACGTGTGCGCAGCAATCCTCATCTCGTCACAGGACTCCGTAAAGCGCACTGCAGTTGGTATCTGGCATTGCAACGCTTGCAAAAAGACGATCGCTGGCGGGGCATGGACAGTATCGACGACTGCGGCTGCTACCGTACGGAGGTGAGTCATCTTCAAATCGCATTGTGGGCCATCGAGTCTGACTATCTGCTTAGCACCGTTCGTCGTCTGCGGGAGCTGACGGAGGCATAGATAAAATCTTATGGGTTCTTTTCTTCATGTTGTTCCATATATCTCGACCCAATGACTATGAGCCTCATGCACGTTGTATATTCCCCTCAACACATCTGAACGCTTTGCTTTGAATTTTTCCTAGGTCTGTTGAGGAAGGGTGGTTCATCAATCTTGCAAAGTAGAGTTCGCACGAATTGCTATTAGAGATCAAAAATAGTGCTATAGTGCTAAAGTGATAGGTAAATCCAAAGTGATGAATAGAATCAGGTCGGTACCATCCGGTGAGAACCAGACAGACTTAGTAAATCCACTCAGTGTGCCCTCTCTCTAAGGTCCACCAAATGCAAATGGTTGTCCCGTCGCTGAATCCCACAGCCGCACCTTCCGAATCAGACGCGATGCGAATACCATCCAGTAACAACTAGACTGAATAAACCGGTCAGTCTACCCACTGAATACGGTCCGAGCAACGGTCCAGTTCACATTGTGGCCAAAGGTTATTCAGAAACCTTGCTGTAAATTTCCTAGCCATCGTGGAGTTGACATGCCAGAATGGGAGCGCTGGCAAATACCGACTCGGATGTGTGCTGTGCCGTGCAAAATTACACCGCCAAACACTTGAATGAATCTCTGTACATGCATCGTGGTGGACCGCACATCTTCGTATCCAGGATGAACCAGTCGATGACCCTGCGTTCATATAATATTGACCTGTACGAGACATTTGAGTTCTATTTGTCACCTTCGTTGTCTTACATAATTACATGCGAGTGACCTGCTTGCGGTCTTCACACACAGCGTCTTCTGCATTTTTTTCTCAACCTAGTGCCCGTGAACGTCTTTACGCATAATTCTTTCTTCAGTAGTTTCCACTGCATTCTGGATGTTCTCTTGAAATTAAAGCGCGCATAGGGCAGAATTCGGAGCAGCTAGCTCGGCGGTGGAGGTTTAAGGGAGTGACGCAAACCTCGCAGAACAGCGCAGAGTAGGTACGCGTCAGAACGGTGGTGCATGAGTAAACTTTTATGTAACAATGGGACCCCACCTTGCCTCCACCTTCACGTGAGTTTCAGTGTCAACAGCACTAGTTCAGGGATTTACCAGGATTCATCTCGATCTACTTTGGACCTCCAATTTCATCGTGATCAGCTCTAGCAGACTTCAGAATGCTAACAGGGCACTACGCGAGTACCCTTTTTGAGCGTTGCCACCCTCAGCTGGAGTCCTTGCCCTGCAGCCTGTGATTCCCTGTAATTTAATATCCTGCCGGATCTGCCCATTGATATTTAAACGTTTTCCAGCCATTCAGGTTCAATTATCATGTCTGCTGTGTACTCGTATGATGCAGCACGACGTCTTAGCTACATGGTTGAGCGCACAACCATGGCTCTGGATATTATACTGAAGGATATCAGACCGGAGGTAGCTACTGTTTTTAGTGCTTATCCTTTCCGTACGCTCGGTCGTTCATCGTATGCGGCAGTTTCTTACCATCCAATTGCAGTTCTCCGCCTCCCCTCTTGGCTGCCTGGTATGCGCCTCAAGAGAATTTTCACCTTTAGTCAAGGAATTGTCCTTAGAAAACTTGGAAAATCCATTTGCATACACAGAGCGTTGCCTGGTAAACGCGACATGTTGTGTGATATTTTGTTCTCAAGTTCTTTTAATTTCAGGCTGCGGGATTCCGTTTCTCCTTCTATGGTCGCTGACCATCTGATGGAGCTTGATGATAGCTACAGCGATTCTGCCTGGCGGAAGAAAGAGATAAAGGAATCTGCAGGAACCGCTTTTGGAGGGGAGCAGACGCCTTTCAGTGTAAATTTTTCAAGCTGAATCAGACTGCCTCTGGCAAGCTGGCACCGAGCCGGTAGGCCGAAAGTCATAGCCAGTGATTCGGTCAAACGCTGACAAGTACTAGACAGTCATTGTGTTGATGAATTTCATGCTAGTGATGATTCTCCACCCAGATACACAACAAAAAGCGCAGAAACTTGTTGATAGTGTGGTTGGCTCAAAGAGACTGCCGGCATTCCACGATCGTCCAACCTTGCATTACATTGACGCCATTTTACGGGAGTGCATGCGGGGAGCCCAGTTTTCCCTCTTAGTGCGTTTCTAACCTCAGCACATTGGAACTGGATTATTGATCTATTACAGCGATCATGCATGCTGCTGTCGAAAGCGACGTTTACAAAGGTTATTACATACCCAAGTTTTTCCTGATTCTGGAGTGAATGTTCATTCGTAGCACAGGCGCTACAGTCACCCCGAATGTTTGGTACGAAGATCGATTATTCTTTGGTTCACAACTAAATCATCCTCAGGGCAATGTGCCACAACGAAGATAAATACCCAAATGCGTCTGAATTCAATCCTGACCGTTTCCTGAACCCAGACGGTACTCTGACAGACGACACTGTGAGTTTTGTGTGGGGGTTTGGGCGACGAATATGTCCTGGTCGCCATCTCGCTGAAGCTTCTATATGGTCCGCCATGGTCTGTGTGCTTGCAGTTTTCAATTTTTATAGGGCCAAAGACGAAACTGGTAGAGAGATTGAGATCGAGCCGCGCTGGCATGGAAGGCTTACTGTGTACGTGGGGTCCAATAGGATTTCTCTGGAGAGATGGTTTACTGATTTTTTGTTAGACAACCTACGCCATTCCCTTGTAGTATCACACCACGGAATGCGATCATGGATGTCACGGCCTTGCAGCATTTGATCAGGGTATCTGTTTAACTTGGTCTGTTCTGTATCGATACAGTTGACTATATGTATCGGAGCCATTCTGGATATGGAGATTGACGGTCTATCACGAGGGATGAACAAAGATGTTTCTCACACACCTTAACCTTCGCGTGGTCGAGGCTCACCACATAGGATCGTGGCCACATAAAGAGTTCAAGGCAATTTTGAGCTGGTCAAATTGTCCCTTGGAGAGCCTAATTTTCGGCAATGAAATATTTTCAGCAGACCAGCAGCTACCGTTATTCCCTCCCTCCAATTAATTGCAGATCCTGATGGTAATTTTTCGATATACGTGAATTGATACAGCTGGCAAAGTCCTTCGAAGTCACAGCCATACCGGATCCATGATCCCGGACTCCGGAGAGGTCGTGCGAAGGTGAGCTCATACCCTTACTCGTCGCGCACCGTCACAACAGTCACCTGTCGTCGATGGCTCTGAGTTTGTTTCTTATAAACCTGTCCCACAATTCGAATCTAGGAGTCCAGTGGCAGGACTTCTTGTGGTCATACACATACGTGTAGCCACGGAGACTGACTCACTGCCATTGACTATTTTTTGATGCAAGCCATTTAGAGATTTACCCTGCACGAGCGCTGCAAAACCAATCAATGCGTTTGCATTCCACATAGCTTAGTGATTGTCCAATCCCAGGCCGCCTGTTCCCATGCAAACGCAATCCTGGTTTCATGCACCACGTATCATGGATGTTAAGTGCTGCTATCTAGCTCCTTCATGCACTCACTGGTACATCCCTCGTCAAATACAGCAGGCTTAATGATAAGAATTTGTCCAGGTTGAGGCCTGAGGTGGTATAAAATACACCTGTTTCTTTCTCCTAATCCTCATCTCTCCAGTCACCAGCCACAATGGTACATCCATTGGACATTCACTCACGCATTGGAGTTATCATGACTGGCACGAGATACGTTCTTCGAACAGACCACGAAGAGGAAATACACAGGGCAGAGGATGCGGGAATGGTGCAGACCACCAAACTAGTACGCCAGCCATCCTGTATGGAGGTGGGACGCGCATCATACTGTGACTCCGAGACAAGCACTTTGGTTCGTATGTTTTCGCGTTTGAACAATAACTGCTGATGGTAACGCGTCGTCTCGTTAGGTCGATTTTTCATGGAAGGATGTTCAGAGTAGTGCTTTGCTGGTAAGGCAGATTTATTCCAAAGGGGAAAATCTCGATAATTACCGTAGGAAACATCCGACCACGAACGCGAAACGTCTACATCTGAGACCAATAATACAGCGAAGGCTCAAATGTTAGATGCAGATGAAAGGGCGTGGGACAGCCCCCGCTCCAGCAGGAATGTGAGGGCCTTGAGGAAATAGTGCTGGCTATATTGTTTTCAAAGAGAGCAGTACGGCGTAGATTCAAGCAGCTTGTCAATCATATTCTCGTTTTGAGATTCCCATATATAACCGCGGGCATAGCAACAAGGTATTAAAATACTCACCAATTCATCAAGCAACGGAAGAGCATCGTAATTAACCAAATCTCTGCTTTGCCAGCTGTTGAAACATGTCCATCGTAGCCTTGTCCTTCTCTCGCAAGGCCGCAGCACGTTCGCGAACAACAGCGGTTTTATCTTCTCTCCCTGCAGCACGCTTCTCCTCGAAGCGTTTGCGTGCTGCATCTCGACGAGCAATGCTATCACGATGTCAGCATCAAAAGGAAAACAAAGGGCACTGACATACTGGTCCCTGAAACTATCCCCACCACCAAGGAGGGTCGACTCATCAGCTTCAAATCCGTCGTCACCTTTCTCCCTAAACGCACGGTCGTCCTCTCTCCGGGCGCGCTTCTTCTCCAGCATACCCTCCCTACCGACCTCTTTCGGCCCCACCATGTCCTCGATGCGCTCCTTCGCTTCTGCGCGATCCCGTTTACGCTTCATTGTATGTTCCGCTGCTTGATATTCTGATGCAGCTTCTTGGGCGAGGACCCGATCAGATGCCGAAGGGAGAGTCGGGCCGTGTACGCGGCTCCGGCTTCCATTGGTATTGGATGAACTAGTAGCACGCCGGTACGTTGCGGAATCAACCTCCTCTCGAACGGCCTTCAACGCTCCTGCATCCACACTTGTGCCCTTGGATGCGAAGGACCATTTGTAAGCTGTTTGGTTTGCTGCTGCTGATGTATAGGAGTCGGCCTCGGAGTATAGGGACTCTAGACGTCGGTTAGGTGAGGATCCGTCAGAATCCGTCACTGTGTAGATACTGAAGAAGACTCACTCGGTAGTTTGGCTCTGTTCCATGCCTTGTATTGTATACTGAGCACACATTCATATAGCTCATGCATTTTCTTACCTTTACAAACTTTCGGAAGTAACTGCCATTTTTCTTGAGCAACCTAAAGAAAAATCATGCTGATAACGCTCACCTCCTCGCTTTCTCACTCGAGAGCTCGTCAAAGTACTACCAGATGGACACCTGAGCATTATTTCTTTGATTCAAGAAGGACATACCTTGTGTTTCTCCTCCTTTAGCCATATTCTAAATTCTGTGTTTTTCAAAAAGTAGTCCGACTCTGATATGGGTGAGACGCCTTGAAGAAGGTCGTTGCTACTTTCTGGGGTGGGCGAACGTTCTTTTCTGTCTCTAGAGCGCGACCGGTCATGATGCGGACGGCGCTCACTATCTCTATGAGAAGGCATGTTTGTGTCGTCGTTTGTTCTCCACGCAGCGTGGTGTCGAGTAACTAAGGCGACCACTGACCACGGTAATTATTGCACAGTGCTAACAGTTCTTTCTCTGCATACAACGTTGCCAGCAGATGTATAGCAGATATAGGAAACCACAGAAAAGTCGAAGACAAGTCTTGACAGAGGGCACTAGCAAAAGGGCTGCTTACGTCATTGGCCGCTCGCCTGTGCTATTATCTCGTGTCAGCATCCGCAATCGTCCATGTTCATGTCCTTCAGGATCAGTTCTGACGGCTGCTGCTCGGCCCACG
This sequence comes from Suillus bovinus, assembly GCF_016758785.1. Classification (NCBI taxonomy): domain Eukaryota; kingdom Fungi; phylum Basidiomycota; class Agaricomycetes; order Boletales; family Suillaceae; genus Suillus; species Suillus bovinus. The sequence continues at coordinate 533,016 of NW_024542072.1, forward strand.
GATGCGCAACCTTCGATGAAAACTTGGTATCGAGGAATCGCACGTCAGTCTCACCAGTTTAACTTTTTATTTCGAGGTGTTTCCGAAGGTATCAATGCCAAGGCTATCAACTGCATCCGTCCTCTCGATGTTGATACTTACCATTAACAACAAGGCATCGGTCAAAGAATTGAACCGGTTCTACAAACATCCAACCTAGTAGACCATCACTCAATCCCATTTGCGCAGTGGTTGAGGGCGGTTTCACTGCTTTCGGTGTTGGCGGCACAAATCATACAGAGCGAAGCCTTTGATTATGTACCAGTCCAGCGGGTAATTGGCGCTGATGTGCCTACACCTGTACGTGTTGAGATGCCCTGAGACTGTCTCTTGCTGATTTACATCAACACACCACCGACTTCCCTCGAGGCACTCTCATTCCCTAATACTCCTTTTATCGTCAAGGTCGCTAAGCGGGCACTCTATACGACTAACTTGGCCTTCTTACTTATGCTCACACACTCATAGACATCAGCATTTTATGGCTGCATTGATATATTCCTCGAGATGTCTGAATCAACCAGTGCGTGATACAGACATATTTATTTGTATACTCTCCAGATCTCAATAATTATGGGTCTTCCAGACAATCTACTAGTAAGGGTCAATCTATAGCTCGAGCCAGTGGGTGATGTCTAACCTATGTTCTGCTGACAGCTTTACAGCATCTCGTAGCCGCATTGTCAGTCATTATTGGTGTTCCGTTTCTGGCATTTTCCACCCTGCAACAAGCAAGTCAGCTGCGTCCATAAAGTTTGCGGTAGCAAAAAGCAGTGGTTATTCACCCGACACACAGAATCCGGCCCACATTCGTCAGCGCCCTCATTGCACTCATTGGTACCATCTGCGCTAACAGATACAGCAAGGGCGACGAAAATAGCGAGAAGTGTCAAAAAACGCATTATAGTAGATTTGAGAGTTAGCTGTGGAGGTCTCGTCTCAGATGTGCTGTTCGATACTGCAGAATTTTGTGCAGTCCGGGTATTTATGCTTTCCCTTGGTACGTTATGCACTACCCATGATATTCGCTTCGCTTCTATATGACAGAACCAGTCGACAGGTTGAATGGTCACTGAGCCTTTGTTCGCGTCCAGGTGGTGTTAGCTTCACCCAAAGTTCCATTCCAGAGACCGACATTTACCTAAGGTTCCATTCCAGGGTACACTGACAGAGTTCGGCACTATAACTCGTTGGTGTATGTTTGCAAACGAACAAGCTATCCTGTAAGTACGATGGTTGACTCGATGTCCATTTCTAGCCAGGTACAACAAAGGAACCCTTTATAGTGACCATCTCGTATTTGCACAAGACTCGGACCCGGAGTGGTGTGCATGAGCCGAGTTTGGACCGCTGGCAGTAGCGCGTTCGACCCTAGGCTCAGAGCCGAACTGCAGGAACAGTGTACCACTATTACAAGTAGCAGCACATGACAGACTGTAGAATATTTGTTTATACACACTTGCCTTGATGAGTGTTTTTTACATCATGCCAGCACATAGACGGCGCACATCTACATGGACGGAGCGTTTGATCCCGCGGAATCAATTCGTGTCGCCATGTGCGCGTTCCAACTGAACCCCTCCTTCTCAGGCTAACATTATGGACATTCTGGGGTAAGTCTGTCACGGACTCCGGGGGGCATGGGTCTCCGAGTCGCTTTTGAGTCAGCCGCTCGGCTCAATTCGGGTTATGTTTAATTTAGCTTGTACGCCGACTGTGTCTCTACTGCAGACTTATATATAAGTACATCTGCACGCAAGATACGGGACATGTCACATGTGAGGAATTGAAGTCTTGTACTATATAGACACGACCTGATAGATCACCAGCTGGTCATTTCCTCCGGAATTCTTTACACTCCTCGTTATCCCACTTCACAAACTGCCCGGTAAGCGAGAGAGGAGCACGTAACGAGAGCGCAGCGATGACATATCCAACATCATGTGGGTTCACAAGAGCTCCTTCATTGTAGGCATCGACAAAACTCTTGTGATCGGTCGCCTTCATGTGCTGCGCTCCCGCATCCCTCAATATACCCTGCATCTGTACGGTATTTGAGATCTGTGTTCGATATGATACAGTCCAGACGTACTGCAGTGTCGACTCTTCCAGGCGCAAGTGCCAATGACACGATCGAAGGTTCTTCGTTAGCAAGCGTTCTATCCATTTCATCACATCAGTCCAAAGTCTCCCTGCCCGACTGAGTGCTTATCACCTGCTCAGGCTGTTCATAGCAGCTTTGCTAGCATTATATGCGCCCCATCCATATATGTTTCCAGTAGCCGCTCCTGAACTCACAAAGATGATCCTACCCTTTGATTCTCGCAAGCTGGGCAAAGAGGCCCTGATAGCAGTAATGAGCGAGAAAAAATTGATGTCGAAGTAGCTTTTCCAGTCGTCTAGAGTGATATCGGCATTGTCGATGCGCGCTATGGGCTCCAGAGTAGCGGCGTTGAGGATCAAGCCGTCTATCTGTCCAAAGTGGTCTTTGCCGCGATTTATAGCGCTTTTGATGGCAGGTTCGTCTGTGCTGTGTTTGTAAGACCATGAATTCTATGTGATATGAACTGAAGGTTTGGTACTCACATGTCGCACTCGAGAGTCAACAATGATTGCTCGTGTTCTTGAATCAGTTGGCTGAGCTCTGGTGTTCGAGTCCGCGATATCGTAACAACGCGGGCGTTGAGCTCCTTGAGTAAGGAACGAGTGACTGCAAGACCGATGCCTCTAAATATTGGGTGGTTAGCATAAGTTTCAGAAATAGGGACTAGGATTAACCTGGATGCGCCTGTGATGACGACGACAGGATTTGGCATGACGGAGATGAGAAGGACCCTGACTATATCTTTAAGAACTGCCTATTATATGCGAATACTCAAGGGAATCAAGGAGAGCCGCCTCGGTCTCCCATGCACGCCTGAACGAAAGTCTGATCTGTTTATAGTGTCAATGCGGTTCGGACGATGCCGACCTAACGAGCACAAACATGATCTGATATCGTTCCTTTCTTGTTCACTTCTCCTACACGTCCCGCAACTTTGAAGCATGTTAAGCTCATTTGTAGCTGTCCCGTGCACACTTGGCTATCTGGAATGGCCCTTCAGATGATCTGCACAATCAAATCCGGAGGGAATGAAGTTTATGTTACCCCCTGATTTGATTGATCGATGACTCCGAGCCATATCTCGACCTTTTCGAATCATCTACAGTCAGTTGAGCATACGATTTACACTGATTTTTCTTTGGCAGAGATCACTAGTGCCGGCTCGACCATCTGTCGGGTCGTTCAAGTTTGTTTCTTCCTGGTCCTTCATTTCAAAATTCACACAAATAACAGAGTCCTCTAGATCTCGAAGAAAGTACAAAATGTGGTATATACAACATGATAACAGATATGAAGATGCGATTTTGGAAATGCAGGGTATGTGCAAATAATAAGGTTAGTGCTGTGCGTGCCAAAAGTTCAATGTCAAATTCCTCAGCTGCGCTTTCCCAGTCCACATAAGACTAGCGCAGCTCGCATCATATCATCGTCCTGAATCGCACTTTTTCTTCCATTTACTACCATGGGCGCAAACTTCAAGTTCCGAGCCACGTGCCCGCACTTCTGGAAGGGAAATACAGTTTTCTTATTCCAGGCGTCATCCCCAGCTCCTAAGCTCCCTTCTGGTGTAACAGCTTCTATTTCTTCCTCTTCTGTTTCAGCACCTGCTTCGTCTTCTTTAGGTTTTCCAGATAGGCGTGCCGCAGCACAAGCCCATTCAAGGGTGCGCCCGCTGCCCATGAAGTCTACCAAGTCGCGCGTGGGAGGGCTGGCAGGTGCTAGTGGAGATGAGGGCATATTATCCCAGAGTGACGCGTGCGGATTATGAGGCTTCGTAGGTGTGCGGGGTGGTTGGAGACGTGATTCGGAACGTGCCGCGACACGATCAAGGGAGGGACGCGGGCGAGGAGGCGTTATCCGTCTCCGTGGAGTATGCAAGCTCGAAAAAGAAACTGATCGGGAATGGACATGACGTGAAGAGGAAGCATGTCCATGTGGGAGTGGTGGTGAGGAAGAGTCATCATCATTGGAGACGTTCGTCGCATTGTGAAGGGCTACTTTGCGCTCTGTCTGACGTTTGTTTTGAAACCATATGGTGACAGACTTTATTTCCCTGTGGAAAATGGGTCAGATGTAGGGCAAGTATTGTCGGTCCGGAGAATGACATACATTCCTGCTGAATTTGCAAGGGCTTCGCGTTCCTCTCGCGTCGGGTGAGATGTCCGATGGAAGAGCTGTTCTAGCATCATGAGCTGAACAGTAGAAAAGCGTTTGCGCGTTCGACGCGCGGCATCATCTGTGGAAGATATGCTGGCCAACGAGGATGTTCTGGAGAGTGTAGTTGATTGCATGGTTGAGGGATGTTTGGAAAAGGACGGGAAGTCAGGTGTACGCGTATTTAAGGTGACTACATGCCAGTGACACGCCGTCTACAGCAAACAAGAAACGCGGTAGCGGAGATCAAATACGCGCCCGCCACGTGATCGCGTTCGGTGTATGATCTATCCCCACTAGTCAACAGATTGACTGTTCACTTGTCAAGCCGATGCCTTTCTACGTTGTCGAATGACCTTTCACGCGCACGTCCCATTAATTGGAATTTGGTAGTTACTTCTCCATGACCGACACGCTGCAATTTTTAGCTCGAGATCAGTATCAACTTCTCACAGTAACCCTAGACTAGTAGTGATCATATTATGAAGACACCTACCAAGCTGTGTCCGCCCACACACGGAAGGGTATTGCAATCCCGAATGTGAATTGGTATGCCTTAATGAACGCAAGCATTCCGTATTGAAGCAGTTTTCAGGAAGACAAGATCAAAATCACTAAGATGAATATGGTGAAACTTTAGCTCAAGAACTACCCGCGCGCTTCTCCTTGCCCCTAGGGCGTTCCCGAATAACCATCTTATTACTATTCTTAGGGCCCTTGGGTCCAGGTTTACGCGTACGTTTCCCTTTCGTGGCCCAACCCCAAACAGAAACAGGATGCTTGTTGGACTTGGATTTACCACGTCCACCACCATGAGGGTGATCCTTGCTAAAATTCAAAATGCAAAAGCGTGGCTAAATATAATGCGCGCAATTGGTTGACAGAAAAATACTGACGCGTTCATGGCAACACCTCGGACTCGTGGTCTCCATCCCTAGCCACCGATTTCTTCCAGCCTTCCCTATCTTCCTTCCCTTCCAATTAAGGTTGCTTACGCGTCCAATGGTAGCGCAACAATCTTGTAGGACTTGGCGGATTTCGCCGCTTTGGAGACGCACATGACTGTACCGTCCAGACTCGTCGTGGTGCACGACCTGAGCGAAGGAGCCAGCAGAACGTACGAGCAATGCCTTGCCCGTAGGTGAAAGTGCGACACAGTGAATGACCGTGCCAGTAGGAATGAACCGAATAGGAAGAACATTGCCAGGCCTAACCGTTCTGGTGCGAAGTATACCCGTGGTTTCAGGCATACCCATTCTATAGCTCTGCACCACATCCCCCGGCCTCATCCCCTCGGTAGCAAGTATGTATTTCCACTTCGCCTTCCCTTCGGCAATGGCGTCTCGTGCTTTGATAAGAGCAATGTGTGCCGAGCGCCCAGGATCGTATTCAATACGGATGACGTCGTACTCTCCGGGTTCGGTGCGCATAAAGTCAACAAGACGTACACGACGCTTGTGACCACCACCGCGGAAGCGGACGGTGATGCGCCCGTGAGAGTTACGACCACCATGTTTCCGGAGGCAAGCCGTTAGTAGACGAACGGGCTTCCCTTGATAGAGATGGTCATTTATGGGTCGACGAAGGTGACGGATACCGGGAGAAACGGGTTTGTATGTCTTGAAAACGTTGGTGTCGACGTCTAGAGATGTAGCTTTAGGCTCGTTTTTTGAACCCGATGCAAAATGTGTAGCATAAGTGCGAGCTATGGAGTTGGTTGCAGCGGTCGTTCGGAGCACATGTGTGAATGCCCGAGAACTAGATGGAGCGCTCAATGATGAGAAAGTGCGTAGTGCACGAAGGCACAACATGCTGCGGTCTGTCGACGGAACAGCGCCCCCCAAGCAGTTTAGGTATGCTGAAACGGAAAATGCAGAACTTATTTTTAGCAGGTCGAGAGGAAGGTTGTTTGTTCGGGACAAACAAACGCGCTCTCTACTCGCTCATCATTCAAAACAATGGTAGGAGAACTCCTAGATCCAAGGTTATTTGTCATATGAAAATTGCTGATGCTAATGACTAGGCTGCTCAAATATCCACAGGAATGTCCGAGTTGCGGGAGATAACCAAAATGGAGCGCATAGGTGCGCGAAACACTCATATGTATTGAGAGTAATTACGAATGACTGCTAGGCGCACACTCGCATATCCGAGGTCTTGGGCTTGACGACCGTCTCGAACCGCGAGCGAATTCGCAGGGTATGGTAGGACAAGCCAAAGCACGAAAAGCTGCGGGCATGGTCATCAAGATGGTACAAGAGGGACGGATAGCGGGACGCGCGATATTGTTCGCTGGGCCACCTTCGACGGGGAAGACAGCTATCGCACTAGGCAGGTGTATGATTATTATTGACTTGCGACACCATGAATGACATTCTGCAGGAATGGCACAGACACTAGGCTCGGATGTACCGTTTACGATGATCGCTGGCAGCGAGGTGTTTTCATTGTCAATGTCCAAGACTGAAGCACTGACGCAAGCCATACGGCGGAGTATCGGTGTGCGGATCAAAGAAGAAAGTGAGATAATTGAAGGAGAGGTCGTCGAAATCCAGATCGACCGCAGTCTAACTGGCGTATGTGTGCTGCATCTCAGTCAGCAAAGTTTACAAGCTCTAACTACCTTCCGCAGGCCACCAAAACCGGTAAACTTACGATAAAAACAACAGACATGGAAACTATTTACGACCTGGGTACCAAGATGATAGATGCTCTCTCTAAAGAAAAGGTCCTTGCAGGTGATGTGGTAGTGATTGACAAGACATCAGGGAGGGTCACAAAACTTGGTCGCTCGTATGCGCGTTCAAGAGATTATGATGCCATGGGTGCAGACGTGCGTCCTCAATGTTTCTGCGGTTAGATTCTAGCGGTGCTAATGGAAATTGCAGACAAAATTCGTGCAATGTCCCGAGGGCGAAATCCAGAAACGAAAAGAAGTCGTGCACACAGTATCGTTACATGAGATTGATGTGATCAACAGTCGAACGCAAGGTTTCCTTGCGCTCTTCGCAGGAGACACTGGCGAGATTAAACCCGAGCTTCGTGACCAAATCAACTCCAAGGTTGCTGAATGGAGGGAAGAAGGCAAAGCAGAAATCGTACCTGGCGTATGTCAAACTCTTGATGATAAAACTCCGTGACTAACGCTGAAACAGGTCCTTTTCATCGATGAAGTACACATGCTTGATATCGAATGCTTTTCATTCTTGAACCGTGCGCTTGAGAACGAGCTGTCTCCTTTGGTGATCATGGCTTCAAATCGAGGGATGTCACGTATACGAGGAACGAAATTCAGAAGCCCGCACGGACTGCCCGTTGACCTGCTCGATCGTGTCCTCATCGTCAGCACGAAGCCCTATGCCGAAGAAGACATCCAGCAGATCATTCAAATCCGGTGAATATTTTCCACACTATATATTTCTAAGCCCACTAAAACCACGGACACAGCTGCGAGGAAGAGGATGTGACCCTGACCCAAGAAGCACAAAGCGTTCTCACCTCGATGGCAACGTCTACGACCCTGCGGTACGCCCTCAATCTGATCTCTTGTGCGCAAGTAATCGCACGGAAACGGAAGTCGGACGCCGTGGACGTTGAGGATCTCCGTCGGGCGTACACGTATTTCATGGATGAAAAACGAAGTGTGCAGTGGCTGAAGGAGCAACAAGGCAGCTTGGTGTTTGAGGAGGTTGGTCAGGAGGATGCAGTTATGGGGGATGCGATGGAGTCATAGGTGTACGTCGGGTCACTGCATTTGAGGGAGGAGACTTGATTGTCTCGTGAGCGATTGTGCTCGCTTAGCGAAATTTATCTGATAGCGCGCCAGGTGTCAGTAAGCACATGGGTACAAACGCATGTTCTTCCTCGGTTTCATAAAATAAAATTCGGGTTATGTTTTTTCTTCCAATTTTTATGAGATACTCACCTAATAGACTGGTGAGTAGTTTCTGCCACTTTTTATAGACCGGCTGGTCGTCAAGACGTGACTGTTTGCCACCTAGGTGTGGTGTTCATCTCATCTTTTACTTCAAAGTCAGGTGCACCTTTACACTGTCATTTTATCCCATCCCGTTAATACCAAGTCGACTTTACAACAAATTCACTAATCGAATCCCAAGCAAATGTAATTTTAATCAACTATGACGAATACTGCCGACACAAACTGAACTAAGCACGGAAAAACGACCTCGAAAGCAGGAATGAAGCCAAAGATACAAGTGCTGGTAGGAGTCCAGTATGATGAAAATGGTAAGCAGCGAGCCCGAATATACAATAGGGTAGGTAGGATGCGCATCTGCCGTACGAGTAAATTGTGGTACGTGCGGGATACACTTCAAAAGGGGGAGGATGAGCGAGTGTAATGTGCAAAGAGCGTGGGTGGAGCTATTAGCTATATTATATTACAGGAAGCCAAAAAACTGAAAGCGGTGCAGTGCAATATATCGCGCGCCATACAATATCAGGGTGATATTCCCATTGTGGCTGGGGCATGCCGAGTGAGGAGCCTGAGGATTTGGGTGGGGCTCGTGGATTGAATGTAGTACGGTAGGAAACATGGATCAGGGTAAAAACTCTTTACTGTCCTTCTCTGTCCCGCATGCTGTATCACAGCCTTTGGATTCAATGTCTACCATATCGTAGTCATCGCAAGGCTCATCGATGACAGACACGACGGTGGTCTCCACATTGACGTTCAGGTGGGCCTAGATGGTATCGTCAGTACGTTTTGCAAGACAAACAATAATATATACGTACGCCCTTGTTAGGTGAGAGAGGGCCCAGGATACGCTGCTGTAACCCGCGAATCGGTGAGTTCCACCGCGTGATAAATGAAATGAAACACGAACCGATGATTTGTGAATGTTCATCGAGGCAGGGTAGACATCAGCCTCGCGCTGACTCGAGAAGTTATGGTCTGAACGCAAACGCTTCCGTGTGTTCAGTCTAGCAAATATTAGTTGACGAGCAGAAGAACATGAAGGATCCGACGCACGTAGCGAGAAGGGAGTTGGCATACACTAGTTCCAGTCATTAGTCATTAGCAGGATAAAGCCATCAAATTACACGTACGCTTTGCGATGGCGAAGTGCATTCCAAGGAAGATCAAGTTATGCCGCATTACCATCCACTGGATTGTACATCAGAAGACACTCCTGTGAAATTAGATGCCTCTTACGCAAATAAGGGATGCAATTGTGACAGCGCTGAAAGGAAATGTTAATAAAACCCTAAACGATAGCCCTGAGCACCTACCAAGTAAAACTTCCAGTTTCGAGTGTGTACAAGATCAATGAGTTGATGATGTGGTTCATGCTAATGGCTCATCAGATAAGTGGGGCATGAGTGAAGAGGGGTCCTACGTTGCGAAACCAGTGCGACTGCGTCCAAGGAAGATGACCATGACGACGGTTATGATGAATTCCACAGACGCAGATAGGGTGACACCGAGAGTGAATACCCACTACATTGCAGAGTCAGTTTTTAAGCGATGACGTTGGCGTTTCCGCCCACTTACTGATGGGAATGGCTTGATGAATAGCGAGTAGTGGCGAAGGCGCATGCTACGAATGCTAGTGTGAGGAAACAAAATACAATAAACATTCTGTAAAACTCACATTTCGGTGGTCGAAACTTGCAAGAACCAATTAAGTATTACAAAAAAAATTATTTCTCGAGGATAACGTACCACATGCAGCGACTGCGGTTTGTTGATGAGCACAAAGGATTGAAAATGAAAATATAAAAACTCACGAAGACGCAAGAATGCCAGGAGAACCTAATAATTGAACATTAGATTTAATGGCGGTAAACTCGTATGACTTAAACACGTACGAGGGGCGCAGCGAAATACCACCTCTTTGTCACTAAAAGAGGTTCAGCTGGGTACACGGTCAACAGTTTCGATTACTGACGTTTACGGACTCTGTTCGCGAAGAAACTGCACAATAAAACATTTAAACCACCACCATGGCAATTAAATGTAGGAAACGACAAACCAGTGGACGAGGAATGTGACTGCGGCAGTTATGGCTACAGAAAGCTATATAAAATATTGTCAGACAGGTTAGTTGATTACAATGGAGGGTACGAACACCTAAGGCCCTAAAGTACAGTCGTATCATGAATTTTAATGAAACAAGAACACTTCAGCTGACTCACTTTGGAATGAGATCCATCAATTCTGGTTTGTCGAAATTCACGATGACGGATTCCCAGACGGAGGTGATGATGAGAATGGTGTGCATCATGTCCAGTGCCCTGCACAGCGGTGAAAAACATTTCAAATAACGTCGCACTTGTAGACCCACCAGACGACCAAGACCTTGAGTATGTATCAAGTTAGAAAAGATCTTAGGAAGCAACACCTAGCCAAGCTCACCAATATTTTATTTTGGATGCAATCGGAGGGGTAAAATTTGAAATACAAAACGGTTTGAACGAACACGATCCCAGTGAGGCTTGAGACGATGTCAGACGCGTCGAAATAAGAGACAAAGCATTATTCACCCGCAGCCAATGCAGGTGCCCAGGAGGATCGCACCGTATACCGTCGCAACGGTGGCTACATCGCCCGACATGGTGTTTTGAGGCGGGGGAGAGTAAGGACAGGAAGTGGAAGCAAAGAAAAACGACCACAAAAAAAAATAAGTTGGACACACCACTGCTCGTTTATGTAGGTACGTGATGATTTAAATTAATGTCGGAATGGTGGTCGAGATTCAGGCATGTTTTACTGATCTCGTCATCGCGAGCAATAGAATCCTCTGATTCTAGTTTGAAGAATTCGGCATGCGGTAGCGGCATAGCCACATAATAGGGTCGGCCTTCCGTCCGTAACCGATATCATGGGCTAAATCCGCGTTAAACCTCATATTTCGGATCTGCCTTCAAACCTGAATTGTAGATGAGGTTCTTATACCGAGCTCTTGTTTAACACCCTTGATCGTTGATAGAGCTGGGGTTTGCGCTGTGGACAGTCGGAACAGCGCCCACTTTAATGAATTCCCACCTTCACCCGATCCTCTGGTGCAAACACCGCCTCAGCGCCTAAACGTTTCCTCGGCACCTAATCAAGCTCGCAAAGTCTCCCACAAACCTTGCTATGCAGCGTTTATTGTGCAGGAGAGGGTGGATTCCAAGGTTCATAGTCGTCTTTAGCATCGCTGCTCAGCACTCATAGGTAGACAAAACTGTCGCCGCTGAGTTGGGAGAGTAATAAATCTATGCCGTACGTTTATTGTGCCGTGTGGTTCGGACTCTGGGGGCGAACAGCGAAATCTGACAGCATCTTTTATATGAGAGTGGTCCATCAGAATGTACGAAGCAGCACTCAGGCCGGGGAACTTGAATCCATCGGTCCACCCAAGTTGTTTAGGACTTGTAGTTCGCTGAAGTTCACTGTTCTAGCTAGTAGCCACACGAGGCCATAGTACTAGTGCCTGCGAAATTCAAATCCAGGATTTAGCCTAACAATCAGAAGCCTGAAGAAAAGATGAGCCTGATAACAATGAATCTGGGAATTTAATTCCGGCAGAACAAAAAGTCCGGCCGTGAATTACCCCATATACTATACTACTTCGGGCCCGCACCCAACAACCAGCCTCTTTAACCCTTGCTGGTTCCTTTGGATATCTGGTTTCGCCGTCTTCAAACCAGTCTCTGCCGCTACCCTCCTGGAGATCGCGCTGCGAACCTTTTGAACGGTGTTAGTGGCGCACAATAATACGGCTTGAGGTACTACATAAGGTAAGCGACGGGCCGGCTTGCCTCATGTTTCAGGTGTGTTCTGCCACCTGCCGACTCCGCCGTCATTCAAGCGCCCTACACCATGATGGTGTATGTTTGTTGGGGTTCGTTCCGGATGCCACCGATTCCCGGCGGACTCGATCGAGTTTCATCTCTGATCGAATGTTATCAAGGCTCTGCGCCACTCGAATCAAACAAGCACTTGATGGGCTTGGCAAAAGTCTTCATTCTAGATGCAATGGTCGCGGATGTCCATGAAACTCGATTCTGAGACGCAAGCAAGCTCCTTGAGCGCTTCCATCTCAGTCAGCTTCTTTCCATTTTATTTCTTCATTATATTCAACCTGTCACTCGATATCAAGGATCACTATATCCAATTTATGTAAACAATGCAGCATCTATCATTATATCATATATGCACCTTGAAAAATATTTAGTACACATACGAAATAAAATAAGGATCTATTAAGTCTGGTAAAAGAGAAGAGATAGCTGTTCGTCATGACGAAAAAGACGCGAAAATGTTAGTACCCACAGTAGCTGGAGTCGAGTTTGCTCAGTGACTTGATCGTATCGAGACTGCGCACTGATATGAATTTCGAACATGTTCCAAGAAAATTTCATCGCGGGTACTATTTATTAGCTCAAGTTATTCCTGTACATATTAGAATCCTTTTTATTTGGCCCGATTAAGGGAGACTAATTATATATTGGAAGAGATTTAAACCACGGCAGCGACTCATCGGCATTGCTAGAGTTGTATGTACATTAGTCAGCGGATGCGCGCACCGGCCCCAAAAAGGGTAAAAACTGTCAATTCTAATCAATTGTAGTTTTAGAGTTGAGGAGGTCAAAATGTTTTGCAAATTCAACTCGTCATTCGAATTCATGCACATACGAGTTTTGTCTCTGCAGTTGCCCTACTCACCACTATACATGTATCGCCGTGACTACCGGTGACCAGCAGGTCGAGACTCGTCCTTCTATGTGTTTTACTTCACTCAGCATGCATACAACTGCAAGTGTCTGCATGCTTGCCGCCCCTCAGCGCTCAGCTCTTCGCGAACCGTTTCCATCAGAAGTTTATCTGTTTTCCCAAGTCTGTTTTTTGTCACGAATTTCGTCCTGGATCCGAGAGCTCGACCAACTCTGCGATCTATAACCAGTGCAGCAGCGGAGATCAATTCCAGGAACAATCGCGAGACGAAAAGCATCGGAAACACCTGTCGCGCCCATATCAGGTCGAAAATTATCATGGGCGAGCAGTCATTCTTAAACCCCTCGGCCTTACTAAATCGGCTTGATAGGTTGGTATCTTTTTGACTCACTGTCCGTAATGCGCAGTTTTCCGGTAGAAGATTACCTACCAGTTCATCACTGCAGACGGTGTCTTGCGAGAAGTGAGTTCAATCAATTTTATCGCTCTTCGTGTGAAAAAGGTACGAGTACAGCCCTTGCAGCTACCCTGTCCTTCTTTGACAGGTAGAGTGTAAGGATTGAGCGCTCGAGATGTTCTTGTGGCGTGGTGTTGACTAATATCCGCGTCGCAAGTCGGGACGTACAGTATCACATGAGACGCGCCGCGGCCAGAACACGGAAGTGCTCCGGTGCTTTCTTCGCACGATGAAGTAGCCATCTTGAAGTCAGGTGGACGTCATGTCAGTATCTACTATCTGCGTGCACGAAGTGGTATAAGTTTGAACGTCATTCACGCACTCACTTCCTATCCTTTGCTGTCTAATTCTCGCGGTAGGTTTACCCCACCTTGTAGCATTATCTGGTTTGATATGACTTCTCATTAGATCAATATGCCTGGAACCACTCTTCCCCCTTTCCCGGATGATGTTCGAACACATCCGCTTTTGATTATTGATTATGAGCTCATCAAGGCTGGAGATAGGGAGGAAATTGATCGATTGTGGGAGGCTGCGACAACGCTTGGATTCTGGTAGTACGTCATGAGAGTTGGATCGTTTGCCGAACATAAGTTAGACCTACCAGATTCTTCGGACAGTTTGAAGAACCATGGCGCAGATCAAGAAGCTAACGACATGTTTAATTTGGGTGCCGAGACACTGGCTTTACCCCTCGAAGAACGTTTGAAGTTCGAGCAAGGGGACAACGGACAATCGTTTGGGTCTGTCTTTGAGTGTCTTATCTTATCTTATCTGAATTTTCTATCAGCTACAAGAAGGTGGGGGCTCAGGCGATCGATGGCACAGGCACGTACTTCCAGACCAGATCACCAGCAATAGACTGACATAAATCTAGGCAAATTCGTGGACAACATTGAATTCATAAACGTCTCCAAAGATGATGCTCTCGCGTATCCACAGGTCGTTCACCTCACTTATCCATCCACCATAAACGCTCGCATGGAAAACACGGTTGCGCCATTTGTCCGCAAGTCTCTTGATGTGACATATGCCGTGTTGAATATATTTGATGAAAAGCTTGGACTGCCGAAAGGGACTTTGGAGAGTCTGCATGCTATGGATGAACACAGTGCTTGTGAGGTCAGATGCACTCGCAGCCCCCCTGTGCAGGACAAGGCAGCGAGGGACAGAGCTATGCTAGCTGCCCATACTGACTTCGGTAGCCTGGTGGGTCCCTTGATATGTGTGGGCGTTGTAGTGACGGGTACATTTGTCTCGCCAGACCTTCCTGCACAATCGGCTCGGTGGACTCCAAGTGATGCCCCCTGGTCATGACGAGTGGTCCTACGTTCGAGTAAGCGTGAATCCCTTAAGTAGCCGTGGTAGACGCTCACAAACGCATAGCCCATCCCTGGACATGCTATTTGCAATATCGCGGATGCGCTATCTATTTTCAGTGGAGGCATTCTGCAATCCAACATCCACCGCGTTGTGTACGTACATGTCATTAAGGACTTGCGCGCTTAAACTTACTAATCATTCGAATCATCACGGATAGTCCACCTCCCGGCGCACAGGCAGAACATGGGCGTTGGTCCCTGGTCTTCTTTACCCGTCCGACCAGCTCGAAAGTTCTTCGGGCCCTTGTTGAATCCAGTCCTATTATCGCAGAGGCTGTGAAGAAGCAACCTGACAGGAACTTTGAGAGTGGTTCTACTGCTGCCGAGTGGCTCGCAAGAAGAGTTAGGAATCAGAGAATTAACAATAGAAGGGTGAGAATTCCTGTAGTGCATCAGTTGTAAATTGATGCCGACATGTTACAGGGACCAGATACATGGGCTGAGAGCCGTGGCACTGAGCACACTCCAACGGCAGCTTAGGTTGTTAATTGCGTGTACTATTCGACGACCAGGGTTTTTGAGTCAACGTGGAGGTTCTTTCTATGGTTCTGATTCTTGATTAAAGTGAGAACTTACTACAAACTTCAATGGAGAGCTTGTTCTTTGCATCTGTTCTGAGGAATCCTGAATTCTGCGATGTGTAGAGGAGTTGGGGATGTTCAAGATGACTTCGAGCTCGACTCGGTCTTCTTGAGTTCCCCGAGGTGCGTCATCTGTGACGAGCGGAAGATGGTACACAGTCCATGAAGAAATTCCCCGCGCTTGAGAAGATGAGAGCTTACTACCCCAATGATTGCGTAAATTGGAACTGGTTAGAGAATCAAAATCGATTACGCAGATCGATAGAGCAGAACTTGAAACATCCCACTCGCGGGCAGGTCGCCACTCTGCCATGTTCGAACTCAGCATTTGAAGAGACGCACGATATGTCCTTGGAGCAGCTGCCGCAGAAACTTTGGTGTCGAGTGACATATACATAGTGCGATTTGATCTATCGTAGCCTCCACCGACACGCTCAGAGAGAATAATCAGTGTTGACAAAATGCGATTGGATGCAGAATAGAGGACATCTAACTGGAGTCCGTGAACGATGACAAATTTGTGATGGTCGGTGTGGTCAGTCATTGCGCAGAGCAAGGACACTACATATATCATACAACGCCACCAGACAAAAACGGAGCGGGTAACCACTTGGCAACTCGCATCGACCTCAGGCGTTTGTTTCGTCGAGGGCCTGTTCTGGATGGACTAAAGTTGGGAGGTCGGGGAGTGACTTGAGGAGACCATCCTGGCATGTGTTTCAAACTGATATTGGTGCGGATATGTCATTGATGTATAACAACCTAACTTGAAGGTATTTAGGACTAACTTGAAGCAGCGAATTATGAGTTTCTGGAGTAGATGTGTGGTATGACAATGAGGCTCCAGCTGGCACACGGTTTGAGCTTCTATTACATAATGATTGGTTGGCCGCCTCCGAGTAGGCCCCCTGAAGCTCCCCCATAGGTCTGTCCGAATTTTAGCATTTTTGAGGCCGAAAATTGGCCAAATCTCTGTCCGAACTTAGCATTTTTGAGGCTTTTGGAAGGCCGATGAGGGCCGATGTCTGTCCGAAGTTAGCATTTTTGGGGTAGTTTCAGCCGTTCAGGTGGACTTCAGGGCAGGTCATGTAGCAACTTCGAGTGATGATGATCCCATAGATTTTGTCAATGCCAGCACCACACTCTCATAATGATGCTTCCTGAAAATCTTGTGCAGCAAATGTGCTGAATTCAAAATATAGAATTAACTTGAATATACTCTGATCTCGAACCCGCTGCACAACAGAGAAATTGTCACACTTTGGCAGGGGTCACAAAAATGGCACACCACGTGATCACTGACCTCTGTCCGACTTAGCATTTTTGACAGTCAAAAAGTTGCATTTTTGAGGGCCGTTTTGGGGGTTCCAGATGGACAGACCTTATAGGGAGCTTCAGGGGGCCTCTCTGAGTCGACTCACTCGATGTTATCCTTGATGGCACATGTACTCCTTGCAGCAAAATGCAGGGTCATAACTTCTAATTGTCGGTTCTGACGTTCCTTCTCGCCCAACATGTTCTCTCAGAGCGATCATAGGACACCCTGTAAAGATTAAGGGTGGTCACATCCAGGCAGTGTGGCTTCATAATATCTGAATTTTTGCGAAAGTGTGGGATGCCTCACTCTGGTGGCCTTCTTGTTTCAGCTATTTTAATCAATATTGCACCATACAGGCTACAACGTGCTTCTGTTGTACAAATCTGATGCCCACTGTATATTATGACTGGGATAGTTCTTCTGTCAATGGTCAAAAATAGACCAGTCTCATTGACAGCTTGTTCTGAACTCCTAGTACAAGGAGGGTTCAGGTTCAAGGGTTCTCACTAGACGAGCACAGCGGCTTCTATCTAGGTTCAGCGGCGAGTGGTTTTAGCACTTCTGCCTATCAAGGGTTCAGGCTAAGACAGTGAGTGACTGTCTTAGAATCAGGTATCAGACTATAAGGTTGGAGACCTTATAGAACAGGATTCAAGGGGAAAACCCAGTAGATTAAGTTAAGGAATACTACTGTTGTACATGGGGTTTATATAGGTAAAGAGGAGCAGCGCAGCCACATCAAGAAAGGTAACAGAGATAGGAAAATAGTACAACCTATCAAGATAGCAAAGATAGGTGAAACAACCATGCGGCGCATGATAGTAGTCAGGTTACAATCAAGAAGAAGGGAGTGCGGACAGCCCGCTTGATAAGAGAATAGCCGAGTCTAGATGAGTCTAGAGTCAGTGCTATGGTTACAAAAAGAGAAAAATAAATGAGGCTAAATGTTATTGTAATACTGTAAATGGTTCAGAGGCTATGCGTGGCGTGATATCCTGCGAGTTACCGATCAGCGCTACATGGTGTGGATACCACCTGCATGCTGTGATTCCCTCACTTATAATCCATCAGGACCTCACAGGTTTCGCAGCATTACCATGACCTCTAGCACACACCTTATCCTCAAGTGTTAGTTGAAATCCATCCCTCAGTCACATGTCAAGATCCGTTCCTGGCCATTTCAATGACTACCCTCCGCCCATGGGAGAGGGCCTCAGTCACCCAGAACACCCCCAGGACAGGGGACAGAAAAATCTCATAATGAACGAAACACTACAAGTTGTCGTCAATAGTATGTGTCACACCTATCTTCATTTACCACATACCGATGATCTCCCAAACCACCCCTGGCAATGTTTTCTTTCATCATTATTCTCCTGTATTGTTTCACAATAGACTCTGTGCCAGGCCTGCTCGAGGATACACTTCAAGCCTTAAGTGAGAAACCAGGCCAGCCAGAACAACTCCAAGATCTTGGAGAGACAAACCTCGTGACCAGTGAAATGCTACAAGTCGCCATCAACAGTATGTGCCATCTACCATCACTCAGCACGCGGTACTCATGATTTCCTATGGCAGATTCCATATTGGATCCATCGATGATACCCTCCCAGTCATGGGTGAGGAGCCAAGCCACCTAGAACACACACATTGTTGAGTTATGGACTTCGCATCATTGTTTGTTGTCATCATATAGCATATTTCCTTTTTCTGTTCTGTCACATGTGTTAGTACTTAAACCTTCACGTTTCCTTCTATCATACCTCAGTTGTTTGTTCCAAACACTGAGGTATGTCTTTCCTATTTTCTCATTATCTCGTTGTCTCTTACGATAGAACTCTAGCGTGTTCGCTCGTTAGGTAACTACAATATAAGCCGTTTGTTCCAAACACTGAGCGTGTTCGTTCGTTAGCTTCTACACACATGACTCGGGAGAGATACACCTCAGTGGAGTGCAACAAGTCATTGTTACTTGTATGTATCACCTATATCCACTCAGCTCGTATTGATGATTTCCCTCAAGCTATTCGTGCCACCGATCTCGCTCTTGGTCTTTGACGGATTCCCGCTGGCTTCCATGTGGTAGTCAAGGTTGACGGTGCTGAATATCGGACAAGCAATAAATCTGCACACGTAGACCAAGCTGTCATCGAATGAAATGAGTGCATTCTTCTGTAAGCAGTCCTTAACCCCATTTGCCTTGCAGGTATTGAGAAAGACTTGAGGCCGTGCGAGCCATCTTTTAAAGTTTGGGTCAGCATGTATGCATCATTTGAATTGGGTCTCATGCCCTGTCATGGTGAACTCCTCCGCACATTTGAGATCTCTGTCAGAGAATTACTGGATCACAGCGAAAGGTCACATCATCAGTATTGTCCATTGTAAATAACACCTGGCAGATGCTAACGAGTATCACAGCCATAATATTTCAACCGAAGTGGGATCAAGTCGTATCCGCTTGTACTTCACTGTTCATGATGGTGGAGCAGCAGCTTTCTGATCAAAATGACAGTGAAGCTCTTTGTCCCCTTACTAGCATGAGTGATCAATGCAGTCTGGGATTCTGATGCTTATTGTTGTAACCTGTGGCTTACATCTCACGATATGGATGTGCTAGCATTGAGGATGGATGCCAGACATCCTCTTCTCGCACGATACCGCAGGACACAGAACAATGGTAATCTGGACCAATCCATAAATCACTTCGAACATGCCTTGTATCTCTGCCCCGTGCATCATCCCTACTACCCTGCAGCACTATTCAATCTAGCCACCACAAAACTCATTAGTTGCCAAGCCAACAGAAGACACCTTGACCTCAACATACCTATCTCTCTTTTTCAAGATGCACTCAATTTGTGTCCCATTGGTCATCCAGACCGACCCATCACCCAACTCCATCTTGCCATTTCTCTGCTCTCTTGCTTTGCGGGACGGGGATCTCAAAATGATGTTGACATGGCTGAAGAGTTACTGAGCAAAGTGCTCAATGTCTGTCATGCCAAGAGCCACATTTACAGAGTGGTTTTGATTGCAAGAAAAACATCTGCTCTGCATCCTGCTGGAAGCTTGGATGAAAACTATCTTCAACAGGAGTGGCCTGATGCATTCATGCTTTCGTTATCACCAAATCAGCTTGCTCATCAAATAGAGTGGTGCTTCCAGAGGGATGAGCCCCATGCCTTAGATGAAGTGATATCCCTTCATCATGATGCACTGGGATACTACGATACTGAACATGCTTACCGAGGGCAGTTGCTAGGTAATCTGGCTACAATACTGCAAACTCGCTTCGAGCGTCGAGGCAATGGCAAAGACTTGGATCAGGCCATCATATATCAGATGGAAGTGCTGGCCTTGCACCCGGTTGGTGACCCAGATCGGCCCTCATCATTAAATAGCCTTGCAAATCGGCTCTCTACCTGCTTTGAATACCGAGGCAATAATGATGAAGACCTGGATCATGCTATCGCGCTTCATAGGGAAGCGCTGGCTCTGTGCCCTATTGGTCACCCAGATCAGTCCTCACCATTAAATTATCTTGCGAAACAACTTTTTAGCTGCTTTAACCAGCGAGGCGTTTACGAAGACTTGGATGAGGCTATCACCTTTCATAGGGAAGTGCTGGCCTTGCAGCCGGTTGATCACCTAGAATTGTTTTCATCATTGAATCATCTTGCAGTTCAACTTTCCACCTGCTTTCACCACCGAGGCAATGTCGAAGACTCAGATGAGGCTATTGCACTTCAAAGGGAAGAGCCGGCACTGCACCCTGTCGGCCACCCAGATCAGTCCAGGTCATTAATTAAACTTGCTGATCAACTGTACACCTGCTTTGATCACCACGGCAATGACAAAGACTTGGATGAGGCTATTGCACTCCACAGAGAAGGCCTAGCTTTGCACCCTGATCGGTCTTCCTCATTCAATAATTTCGCAAATCAATTCTCCACCCACTTTGAACACTGAGGCAATGACAAAGACTTGGACTGGGCTATTGCATTGCATGAGGAAGCGCTGGCCTTGTGCCCCATTGGTCACCCAGATCAGTCTATGTCATTAATTAACCTCACGAATCAACTCTCCTCTCGCTTCGAGCACTGAGGCAATGATGAAGACTTGGATCAGGCTATTGCACTTGACAGGGAAGCACTGGCCTTGTGCCCTGCCAGTCTCCCAGATCTGTCTGTGTCATTTAATATAAATAACCTTGCGGTTCTTCTTGCCTCCTGCTTCGAGCATCAAGGCAACAACAAAGACTTGGATCAGGCTATCGCACTTCATGGGGAAGCGCTTGCCTTATGCCCCATCAGTCACACACATCAGTCTGCATCATTGAATAACCTCATGAATCAACTCGCCTCCTGCTTTAAGCACTGAGGCAACAACAAAGACTTGGATGAGGCTATCGCACTTCATAGGGAAGTGCTGGCCTTGCACCCCATCATTCACCCAGATCGGTCTATGTTATAAATAACCTTGCGACTGAACTCTCCTCCCACTTTAAGCACTGAGGCAACAACAAAGACTTAGATCGGTGTAACGATGGTTGTGGCACTGGGCTCAGAACCAACTATTTTGATACTGATGTCAAACAGTATTTGTCCAATGCACTTCCGACTACCCCGACCTGAGTCCGACAGTCCGATCCTGACCCGATGCACTTTCCGACAGTCCGATGCATGTCCGATCCCAACCCGACATTCCCACGCATCGGACCAGTCCTCCCTATGTCCTGTCCAGTCACATCTATCCCCACTAGGTGCACATTTACTCCTTTTGACTTGCTAAGCATTGTATACAGCGTTATTACATGTTTTCTCATGGTCCGCAGTACCACATGTCCTATTACATAGGATTTTGGACCCAAAATATCGCTACTATGCTCGCCTATAGCAGTCCGAATTTCTACATAGTCACCATTTAATATCTAGTACTTCTATTGCATTACTTACTTTTCCCTACTCAGTAGTAGGATGGAAGTCATTGGATATTAGTAGTACTTGATTGTATTGCGAAATATCTATCCGCTCTTTTCCTCCGAAACATTCCTACACATCCGACATTCATTTGACCGACAATCCGACACACTTCCGACACATTCCTTTATCGTCCGACGCATTCCCGACAGTCCAATGCATAGTCCGACGCCCGACCCGACTCCAATATTTTCTGACCCGACAATTTCCCTTTGGATGAGTAGTTCCTAGCTTCAGATTATCTTCCTATTATTGATAACTAACTATCTAAACTAATACCAAACAGCTACCCCTATAGGATTGAACGTACTTGCTCTGCAAGTATAGCAGACTAGGCCGTGCTAAGATCTACCTAAATATTTGTTGTCTAGCCCAGTGGGAATCAGCTTTCTACATTGGGCTATTGCACTTCACAGGGAAGTGCTGGCCTTGCACCCCATCGGTCACCCAGATCGGTCTATATCATTAAATAACCTCGCGACTGAACTCTCCTCCCGCTTTAAGCACTGAGGCAACAACAAAGACTTAAATGAGGCTATTGTACTTCACAGGGAAGCGCTGGCCTTGCACCCCGTCGGTCACCCAGATTGGTCTATGTCATTAAATAGCCTCGCAACTGAACTCTCCTCCCGCTTTCAGCACTGAGGCAATGAAGAAGACTTATATCAGGCTATTGCACTTAACAGGAAAGCACTGGTCTCACCAAGGCAATGACAAAGACTTGGATGAGGCTATCACACTTCACAAGGAAGTGCTGGAGTCAGAGGGCAACAACGGGTAAACTGCATCATAGCAGTAGGAGTGCAAATGTGTCAGCACTTCAGCTGAGTCTCATCTGAACGTTTCAAACAAATTTCTGTTCCGTTCTTATTTTCCCCATATTTCCATAGCTTAAAACAACATGCCAGCCATACAGACATCTCAGTCTCTTCACGATACTGAGATGTAAGCCTTATTGTCTTTTCCCCTTCATTCATACAAGCTAATATACCTTAGAATATATTTGTCTGTCTAGCTCACCTTGTCCATGCTCACTCGTTCCTCATAACCTCAGGAAGCGCTGGGCTTGTGCCCCGTCGGTCACACAAATCAGTTTGAATCATTAAATAACCTCGTGAATCAACTCTCCACCCACTTTCACCACCAACACAATAGAGAAGACCTCAAGGAGTCATGACTCACGAGAGAACCTATGCTGTGCATTGACTCTGTCGACACAACATGATCCTCGTCAATTACTAGTCCATAAGTTGCTGGCCAAGGTCTATCTGTCACTCCACCACTCAGGCCCTGACGACACTGGTGCAGGTGATGATGGTGATGGTCTGAATGCCGCCATGCATCATTTCAGGGCAGCAGCAAATATTGTCTTTGGAAGCTTGCTATCCCGCCTGTGAACAAGTATGCTCTGGGTTGTTCATGCCTCTCAACATTTATATGCCACTGAACTGGAGGCATATGCAACTTCCATGCAACTTCTGGACACTTACATGACTACAACAGCTTCAGTATTGTCTCATCACAATATCATAAAGGACTTCCCAAGTACACTTGTCATTGATGCTGCATCTTTGTAGTGGTGATATGTGCCATGCTGTCGAGTTGTTGGAACAAGGCAGGACTATCATCTGGACCCAGATGATACAGCTCCGCACCCCTCTTGATGGCCTCCAGACTCACGGCACTCATGCATTGGCCCTGATGAAGAGATTCAGAGACCTCAGCTCCCTCCTCAGTAAACCTCCTGTGAACTATTCAGAAGGAAACCCAAGAGCCGACATAGAAGCAGAGGAAACCTGGTACAGACGTCTAGTGGAGGAGTGGAATAGAGCTGTAGAAGAGATCCGGAAGATTGAGAGCTTCTTCCGCTTCCTTCTTCCCCCCCTTATTTTTTGATCTTAAAGATGCAGCTCATGATGGACCTATCATTGTGCTCATCGAAGCAAGTTGTGCCACACCATTATCATCCAGCACAAGCGATCTCCAGCTAGCACATTCAACTCCCTACCGATTTGCTGAAACTTGTCAAATTGATACCAGCATCCCGAGAGGCAGTTGAAAAAGAGGCCGGTCCTAAAGGGAACCAAATAGTGCTGATAAAAGCTTTGAGAGAGTTGTGGGACGACATGGTCAGCCCAGTGGTCGAAAGTCTGAGCGGAATTGCTTGACGAGGTTCCCAAATATGGTGGTGCCTGACATCTCTTTTCAATTTCTTGCTGTTGCATGCCGCTGGTGAGTGCAGAGCAAGGGGAAAGTCTCTTTCGCAGCAGTATATCTCTTCATACATCCCATCTATCACCTCACTGATCAAGGCTCACGCAAGTCATGACAAATCCTTGTCGGTGCCCTTCATTGCCATTGGTCCAGATGTTAGGGGTGACGAGACTCGGACTAGAGAAACTAAGGGCGAGAACAAAACTAGTAGAGTAGTAGTTAGTAGGAGTAGAGTAGGGATGTCAGTAAGATAGCTCACCTCAGTCTTGGTTCAAAAGACTGAGTGAGATTATTCGACGAGGAGAGGAATTGATATGTTTGATTGGGACGGAGAACCAATAGGGAATGTGTATGACACATGGTATGAGGAGTGTTCGTGTGTATAAAATGAAAAGGCTAAATATGTGTAAGGGTCATATCTTGATACTTCCACTTGGATGCAAAACACTAGAGATGTGGGCGTACTCATTCAGCTGGGTCTTCATTTGACAGTGAACGAAGAGCGAGCGAGTGTTGATGGCTGCAGAAAAGTTTTCGTGGTAGGTATTTCATGAAGATGTCGGCAATCATATCGTGTGTGGGTACATAGGGAATAATGATGGTCCCATTGCTGACTAGATCTCGAACAAAATGATAGTGGACATGAATGTGCTTGGCTTGGTCGTGGAATTGAGGGTTTTTTGTTAGCGCGCTGTAACGATAGTCGCGGCGCTGGGCTCAAAACCCATGTTTTTGATACTCATGTTAAACAGTATTCGTCCGACGCATCCCCGACATTCCGATCCCGATCCTGACGCCCGACCCAAAAGTTTCAGACCCAACATTTTTGCATCAGACTCGTCCTCCCTATGTCCTGTCCAGTTGTATCTACCCCCACTGGTGGGTATTTACTCATTTCGCATTACTGAACATTACAGACAGTGTTATTACATGTTATCTACAAAAAGGTGCAGTACACATGCTCTTTTACATACATTCAGACCCGATTTTGCGCTACTGTTTTCGCCTAATGCACTCCAAAATCCTACATAGACACTATTTAATATCTAGTACTTCCTACCTATTGCATTACTTACTTTTCCCTACTCAGTAGTAGGATGGAAGTCATTGGATATTAGTAGTACTTGATTGTATTGCAAAATATCTATCTGCTTTTTTTCTCCAAAACACTCCAACACATCCAACACTCATTTGACCGACAATCCGACATACTTCTGACACATTCCTTCACTGTCCGACGCATAGTCCGATGCCCGACCCGACTCCAATATTTTCGGACCCAACAGTTTTCCTTTGGACAAGTAGTTCCTAGCTTCGGATTATCTTCCTATTATTGATAACTAACTATCTAAACTAATACCAAACAGCTACCCCTATAGGATCGAACGTACTTGCTCTGCAAGTATAGCAGACTAGGTCGTGCTAAGATCTACCTAAATATTTGTTGTCTAGGTAGTACGATTTCTGCTGAGCTCAGTGGGAATCTGCTTTCTACAGCGTGACTTCCATTATTATCACCATATAGCGTGGTGGGGGTGATCAGTGAGAGGTCAAGACCAAAATTGCATAGCAGCTGGCTGAGATGGATCTGCTCGCGGGCCGCATTAGAGAGTGAGATGTATTCAGCTTCAGTGGACAAGGTTGCAACAACAGACTGCTTTTGGGAACACCAACTAATGGGGGAGCCAAAAAGAAAGTAGACATAGCCCCCAATTGAGCGACTGTTATCTTTATCAGATGCAAAGTCAGAATCCGAATAACCGATGAGTCCTTGGTTGGACAAACCAAAAGTCAGGGAATGATGTGTGGATCCACGGAGGTAACAAAGGAGATGGTGAAGCTGGTGGTAGTGCTCTATGCCAGGGTTACTCAAAAATTTTGACAGCGCTGATACTGCATATGCGATGTTGGGACGACTAACATGCATGGCAAAGTTGAGTTCCCCAATGACACGCACATATGGCATGTGCGCAAATTGTTGCACTTTGGTTTGAGCAAGAGGTGCAGATGACTTCATCAAGGAGATCCCTGGAACCATGGGGGTGGATACTGGTTGACAATCCGACATCCGAGTTTCACTGAGAATCTGTTCAAGAAAGGAGGATTGGTTGACGGTAAGGAGTTTCTTGGAGTGATCTTGCATAATGTGCATTCCTAAGAAATGAAGTGCTTTGCCAAGATCTTTCATTTCAAAATGTTTGCTCATCTCCAGTTTGAAACCGTTAAGGAAATCCTGACAGTTCAATGCAAGCAACATGTTGTCAACATAAACGAGGAGCCAGATGGTCTTGTCATCTTTGCGTAAAACATACAGACTATAGTCTGCTTCACTGTGAACAAAGTTAAAACCTTCTTTTCATAAGAAATCATCAAGTGTCTTGTTCCACTGATGACCAGCTTGCTTGAGTCCATAGATGGCCTTGAGGAGTTTCCAGACCCAATCTGGATGCTTAGTGTCTTTGAAGCCTGGAGGTTGACGCATGTAAATTTCTTTGTCAAGCTCGCCATTGAGAAAGGCGGTCTTTACATCCATTTGATTGAGTTCAAGATCAAACTTAGCGACCATGGAGAGTAGCACACGTACAGTGTTGTATTTTGCAACAGGAGCGAAGGTGTTGGTATAATCTAGTCCTTTGATCTGCATGAAACCCTGCGCAACAAGGCGGGCCTTGTGGCGGGCAATCTGGCCATTTTAGTCATACTTATGTGAGTATACCCACTGTGAGCCAACTGCTTTTCTCCCTGATGGGAGTGGTGTTAAGACACCCACTCCTTTTTCTCCCAACGAAGCTAACTCTTCATTCATCGCACTTTCCCAATGACCTAAATCTGTTGATGAGCGAGTGGCAGCTATCATTTTTGGAGGGAGTTTCCGTCCATCAATCTTGTTGCTGTCTGCCAAGGATACATGCTTCACAGAGTGCTCAATGGTTACGTCAGGGGTAGCACTAATACTAAGATTTTCATCAACCTCCTCCTCAACAGTGACCGGTATGTAGGTCTAACACTGCTGTACTGGGATGTGTTTAGTTGGGATGGCCACAGTTTTTGGAACTGCTGGTCATGTGTTGATGCATTGACATGTCGAACATTGTGGCTCAGGAGATGGTACTGTTTCTACCAGAACTTCAGTGGGAACAGGAAGAACATTGTCATTTGACTGCGGGAATGGGTGTGGAGGTTCAGGAATGAGAGGAGCAGAGACCGGAAGTACTCCCACTGAAACAGTACTGGGTCCTGGTAGTGTGATTTCAGAACCATCTTCTGATATCAGCAAATCATGTGGCAATGCAGGAGTGGGCTGCTGCATTAATATGTGCTGGTTGTGTAATTTAATGAGGGGTGAGAGAACCAAGTTGGGGGTGCCATAGAATAACTTTTCATCAAAAAGGACATTTTGAGAGCGCACTGTCTGTCGTGTCACTGGATCCCATAGAAGATATCCCGCATCTTTGATGTGCCCCAATAAGAAACACCATCTCAAAACAAAATCATACTCATGGCGATTGTCATCTGGGATGTGAGCATATGTGAGGCAGCCAAATGGACATAAGTGCGAAACATTTGGTAGTTCACCATAGAAAAGTTCAAACAGTGTTCTGTTGTCAGTGGCCAATGATGGGAGGAAGTTCTTGATGTATACTGAGTTGAGGAGAGCGTGACCCCAGAATGAACAAGGGAAACCACTCTGGTGGTGGGCACTTAATGCTCAGGTGGCAATGGTCTGGTGTCCATGTTCTGCAACCCCGTTCTGTTTGGCTGTATAAGGCATCATAAGTTCATGCTCAATTCCTTTACTACGCAGAAATTCAATAGTAGCATGAGAGACGTATTTGCCGCCGTTATCACTGTGGAGGTGTTTGACCTGTTGTCCTGACTGGTTTTAAATCCAGGCAATATATCGCAGAAGGTGTGAGTATACCTCACTTTTGTGCTTAATGAGGTAGATAGTTGAAAAACGCGAAAAATCATCCATGAAGGCAATGAAGTATGTTTCACTGGATGGGGTCGTAGTGTTTACAGGTCCCCAAACATCAGTGTGAACGAGTTCAGCGACGTGCATTGCATGGTGCCAAGCATGGGACAGGAACAGCAATTGTTTCTGTTTGCCCATTAGGCATGATGGACAGTCGATGTGGTCGCCAGGTCCTGCAGACTTGTCTAACAGGTCAAGGGACAGTCCTACTACAACCTTCTCAGCTTTGCGCAAGGTGGAGTTGGCAGCGTGGCCCATGCGCGCATGCCATACAGTTAGTGGTGAAGGTGTAGCCAAAGCAGACCTGGTGGCAAAGGCTGTATGGGTGTGTGTGGCTTGAAGGTAGTATAGACTGGCAGAGCATTCCACACGTGCAATCACAGTCTTATCAGCATGATGCATTTGTCCTCCTTCAGCATCTGTTTCAAAGAAAATTCCTTCCGATGCTAGAGCAGACATGGATATCAGTGTGCACCATAGGTCTGGTACGTGAAGAAAGGGGAGTTCAATGGACTCATGCCTTCCATTATTGTCGAGCGCTAGCATGATGAATCCCCAACCTGGGGCAAGAACAGTATCGTCATTTGCAAGTTTCACGATTAAGGGGGGATTATAAGTTCTGTAGCGAGTGAAGAGGGAGTGCTTGGATTCTATATGTGCAGTGGCGGCAGAGTCTATGTGGAATTGAAAAGAAATAATGCTCGTATTAGAGAAACTGGCAGAGTGCGTAGGAAGACGAAGAAATGATGGAGTGCCATCAGGTTGTCCTGATGGGAGAACTGACATGTTAGTGCCTCGTGAAGGTGAGGGGGGAATGCACGCTGACGTATTTGGCGAGTCTGATTTTGCTAGACAAGCATGGCAGTTGTACCAGATGTGGCCTGTGCGCTTGCAAGATCCGCATGTCGAACACCATGACAACTCCCATTTATCTCCCTTGGAAGCATCAAAATCCTTCGGTTTGGCACATTCAATAGGTTTACCTGCTTTCATTATCCTAGCAGCCATGGCTGTGTGGTGTGCATGCGGGTTTGCGGAGCCAAAACTTGCATAGTACTGCTCTAAATTTCTGACCTGGCTGATTACACCTTCTAGCGTAAGCTTTCCGGCATTGGCATCAGCACTGTGGAGTATGAGCTGGGAGAGCGGCACGTAGAAGTCAGGAAGGGCATGTAGAAGCACTTGAACAAGAGTATATTTGTTGCATTTCCATTCCAAAGACTCAATGACCTTGAATTGGGCTTTGATGTCTGTGATTTCCTTGATGGTTTTGGTAAGGGAGTCGCTATCAGAAGCTTTGGGAAGGTCAAAAATATGGCCCATAAGGCTTGTGAAACGAATGCCGACAGACGCCTGGTACTTGTCTTCCAGCGCCTTCCAGATGGCAGCCGGGTCAACGACTGCCATGAAATGGATAAGGTCACTTGAGTGTACCACCATACCCAGGAGTCCCTTGGTTATGCTTTGGCATTCTCGGAAAGAGATGACGTCTGAGCTTGCATCATGTGTTGCAAGGTGCTTGTTAAAATCAACATCAGTCTCAGTGGAGCTTTTGATGGGGCATGGAGGACCCTTCTCATCACCAGAGAGGAGATGTCAAAGGTTGGAAAGCAAGAGCCAAAGGTCCATGGATGTTACCCACGAAGTGTAGTTGGAGCCATTGGCATCCAGAGGAGGATGGGGAAAGGATGTTGGAATTTGAATGTTTGATGACGATATGGTAGACATTGCGGATGTGGAACGATGTGTCGGCGATGGCGACAATAGAATGGGAAGAGTGAGTGGGTTTGGTAATGAGCGAGGTGGAATGACAGGAGTCAATGGCGGTGATGGAGGCAAGAGAATGGATAAGATCTGTGGGTCAAGCGGAGATAGAGGACAACCTTGTTCCAGTTCAGGAAAAGTTGGAGAGACTCAGATAAGGCAAGTGGAAGTGAGAAACGAATGTAGTGCCTAGCCTGAGTCAGGGCTCATAACCTGTTAGGGGTGACAAGACTCGGACTAGAGAAACTAAGGGTGAGAACAAAACTCAGTCTTGGTTCAAAAGACTGAAGGTAACTATAAATCATACCTAAGGGTGAGAACAAAACTAGTAGAGTAGTAGTTAGTAGGAGTAGAGTAGGGATGTCAGTAAGATAGCTCACCTCAGTCTTGGTTCAAAAGACTGAGTGAGATTATTTGATGAGGAGAGGAATTAATATGTTTGATTGGGACAGAGAACCAATAGGGAATGTGTATGACACATGGTATGAGGAGTGTTCGTGTGTGTAAAATGAAAAGGCTAAATATGTGTAAGGGTCATATCTTGATACCGGATTGCTCAGCCAGTGCCTCATTCACTTTGGATGCTGAGCTGGAGCTGATGCAGAGACTTTTGTCCCCTCCCCCTACTGTTTCCTTCTCCAAGATTCCCAGTGCTGATGCCACAAAATCGAGAGTACTGTGTGCATTGTGGGACAATACTTGATTCCATCTCACATGTCACGGAACCCAGAGAATTGATGAACCCTTCAAGTCAGCCTGTCACAACCCAATAACGAATTAACGTTGGGCAGAGACTAGGACTCGGACTAAGGTTATCACAACAAGAAAGGATGGAGCAAGTACGTCTTGGATTGCTACAATGTAGATACAAGAGGTTTGAACTAAGGAACTATCAACCAAGACGTGCTACCTATATACAACTATTGAAACTGAGATTGAAACTGAGATACAACTACTAGCCAATCATAAAAAGGAAAAGGGAATTGTACCATACAACGTCGTAGAATATTAAAGAAGTATCACGTGACCATATCTTATCTTATCATATCTAATCTAATCTATTCACAATCAAAGAACTCGTCTTCTTCATCAGTCACATCGAAGACACGTGTCGTGGGTGCTAAAGGTATTTCCGAATTGGTAGACACTTTCAGAGTAGGGTTAGGGTTAATCTTAGGCGTTGTGTATTGACGCTTAGGAAGATTTAAGAAAGAATAATGGTTTTTTAAAGGTACTTGTGACACAGCCTTTCTTCTGCGCAACCAGCCACTTTCACTCCTCGACATCACACAGATGGATCTATCTCGGCATGAATTTGCATTTCTCTCTGCCTGTGAAACCGTAGTTGGTCCCTACAACACCTGACAAAGTGATACACCTCCTGCAATTTGCCAGGGTCAACAGCATCGTCAGGACACTATGGAAGGCCAATAGTACTGTGCAGCACTTAGTCGAGGCATTCTACAAAAACTTATGTGGGGATGGCCCAATGAACTCCAAACAAGCTGCCTGGGCGCTGCACCGAGCAGTCCAGTCATTGGCTTGTGACAATGTAATGATAGTCGCGGTGCTGGACTTAAAACCTGTGTTTTTGATACTCATGTTAAACAGTATTCGTCCGACGCATCCCGATCCCGATCCCGATGCCCGACCCTGACCCAAAAGTTTCAGACCCGACGTTTTTGCATCAGACTCGTCCTCCCTATGTCCTGTCCAGTTGTATCTACCCCCACTGGTGGGTATTTACTCGTTTCGCATTACTGAACATTACAGACAGCGTTATTACATGTTATCTACAAAAAGGTGCAGTACACATGCTCTTTTACATACATTCAGACCCGATTTTGCGCTACTGTTTTCGCCTAATGCACTCCAAAATCCTACATAGACACTATTTAATATCTAGTACTTCCTACCTATTGTTACGACTTGGATGGTATCTGTTGGCGACGCTCAAACAGAGCGTGTGTCGTCAATAGTTGAGGACGTCCTTGGGCTAGCCCAAGGTTAGGGGTCTTACTTGGCGAGGCTTCGGCAAGTAAGATTTGACGCCTATGTCCGAATCGGGTAGCTTACGTCAAGCGGATGCTAGACGATGAGCTGTATATGCCAAGACTTACGACACCCAAAGGTTAATCGTAAGATCGTTGTTAATTAGAAGGACGGAAGTCCGACTAGTTAACAGGGGCTTTGCTCGTCGACGAAGTCGATGAGTAAAGGTCGAGACTAAGGACTTATCCACGAGGAGCAGATAAGAAGATAGAATATAGACTGCTGGCTAGGCAGAAAGGATCACTCTGGTGAGAGTATGAGGTCAAGAACCAAGTAGATTCAAGTTAGGGAATATGTTACATGGTAGCGAGTTTATATAGAGGACGGGAAGTGTATTAGTGGATGATAACTCGTACTACCAGGAGAAGCAATCGGTAAAGGGCATAACCATAAAAGGAAGGCACGTTCGAGGTGAGACATGGGTGAATCCTGAACGTGCGGATAAGAAAGTGAGTCAAGATCAGAAATAAGAAGTGAAACACACAGGGGCACGATCGTGCAACTGTGGAGCTAAATATAAGTAACATGTGCGACTGCGCACCGAGTCAGAGATCAAGAAAGGGAAAAGGGCAAAGGGGATGCGTCGTGCATCATATCATAGGTTACCGTCCAGACAGTAAGGGCAAAGGGACTGTCCACAGGATCAGTCAGGTGGTGGAACGGAGCATGGGTATGCTTCATCAGCGAAAGGATCCAGCCAGATGTACTGGCTCTGCTGAAGCGACAGATAGAGGGCGAAAGGGAATGCGAGGATGACAAGGATAACAAGGGTGAGGTCAGGGTAAGGGTATGATGCAAGGGCTGATACGAGGAGGATGAGGAGAAAAATAGTAGGGGCCCAAGTGTCTAGATGTTCTTGTAACACCTATTGCATTACTTACTTTTCCCTACTCAGTAGTAGGATGGAAGTCATTAGATATTAGTAGTACTTGATTGTATTGCGAAATATCTATCCACTCTTTTCCTCCAACACATTCCAACACATCTGACACTCATTTGACCAACAATCCGACATACTTCCGACACATTCCTTCACCATCTGACACATTCCCAACAGTCCGATGCATAGTCCGACGCCCAACCCAACTCCGATATTTTCTGACCCAACAGTTTCCCTTTGGACAAGTAGTTCCTAGCTTCGGATTATCTTCCTATTATTGATAACTAACTATCTAAACTAATACCAAACAGCTACCCCTATAGGATCGAACGCACTTGCTCTGCAAGTATAGCAGACTAGGTCGTGCTAAGATCTACCTAAATATTTGTTGTCTAGGTAGTACGATTTCTGCTGAGCCCAGTGGGAATCAGCTTTCTACAATGAGAACATTATAATGCCCTTGGACCAGTGCATAGTGTCTGTGCATACTGGCATATGATCAATTCTGTGCGTCCTCCGCGTCCTCCCACCTTGTTGATTAAAGCATTTTTGAAAAAATCTGACTTCTCATGTAGTGTCCAGTCATAGTTACGCACTGATGCACAACCTATTACTTGTCCAGGACTTCGATATACCAAACTGTATACCTACATGATATGTACACCCAATCTTGACTTCGATTTTTATTTTCCACTTTGTTGCCTCGCCAGAGATCGTGCAATGAAGTACTGTGGACAAGAATCAAGTTGCACCACACTGATCTGGAAATGTACACCCAATTTCGGCTTCAATTTGTATTTTCCAGAATTCGTTACTTTGGGGTCAGAGCTTTGCCAGAGGTTATCGCCCCTGAGAGGCTGAGATGCACTCAGGCTGACGATTTACAGGTAGGTTGCACAATGTGTAACACCTCATGTGGCAAGACACTGTAAATTTGCAATGGACGTGATAGTTGAGTATGTTGAGTGTCTGATTTGCGTGAGGGCGTTGTATGCACTCCTACCCATCATGCAGCACCGAAATCCGGTGCTTATGCTAAGGACCTCGACTCATATGGCGTGGGCCGCTTGCCCTGCCATGTGTGATGTCACATGTGGTCCTTGTCAGCAACAGATTCAAAAAAGTCGAGTCGTCGCAAAAATGAAGGGCACAAACTCACTCGTGAGATCAGTACTAGTGCATCTATTGCGACTAAAGCCTACTAGTAGGACAAAATATTAAATTGCAAAAGAGCGCGAGCGTGACTGGTGTGACGTGACATAACTCCTTTGGACTTCAATTGAAGTCGTTTCATATTGTTTATTAGCTGACTTCATTACTGACTGGGATTTTCATCCTACATATATGGATCCATCTGGGATATCACCCAAATACGAGCTCACAGTTCGCAACCACATTCGCCAGACCTTCCTTCCTTACGCTAGGAGGTACATTACCAGAGACCATGTCGCATATACCGAGTTTAAGCTTGAGCAGGTGTGTAGTTTTAGACCAACGATACATAATGGAACCTAAGACGTGGCAAAGATCTTCGCAGAATCCTTAGATTTTGTCCCGTTAGCGGACCCGCACGCACTCGTGCTACCTCCAGATCCACTCGATACCCTCGCTAAATCTCTGAAGGATCAAGACCTCTCCTTTGACGAGCGCTTGACGACAGACGGAAATACCGTACGCAAGATCAAATTATTACTCAAGACTATTGTGGGTGAAGGCAGGGAGCTCCGCAGCGAGGCATGCTGGCGAGAGGAGGATCACATGTGTCCGTTGTATTCTTTTTTATCGCTCACAATATCTTGACGTAACGTGTTATAGATACGCACATTGCAGAGATATACAGACCTATGACACCCATCCTTACCAACCGTGCGCGAAAGCAGACCCCGAAAGCAGGGTTCAACGTCCTGCGCGCATCTCTCCCTCGCACACAGCCTGCGCTATTCGAGCACACTGGTGTCAAGTCTGTAGTGGTCGCACAAATTGAGGACTTGGATTTACCTAACTTAGAGGAGGTTTTGTGCGCGAATTTTTTCTTGCTCTTAGATCACCACTCACAAAGGTGGAACAGGAATGTTCGCCCCACGATAGAATCCACTACCCGCACTTGCATCCTTTCGCTATTTAAATTGGCAAATCCGCCTGCACAGTCAACCGAGACCAACGTACATGTCACTTCTTTCCTGCGCGCCAATTCCCCACCACTTCAGATTCAACGTCCACTTTCTCCCCCTCTATTTCCTCGATCTAAAGCAAGCCCGGGTTCATTATGGACAGGTATCGCGAATGCAAAGGACATCGCGGATAGGCTGAATGCTGTCCCTGCTCCTGTTCCGAAAGAGTTAGAGGACGATGTAGACATTGTCAGCATGTCGATTGTCGATGGATGGGGTACGTAGGTCGTTCCCAGTTCTTTATTCTCAGTATGTAGGGGACAGGCTGACTGCCAAATGTGTAGCTGTCCACCCCATATCTTCTCCGCCTTCCGTCTCGCCTATCTCCTCACAGGAGACAGATATCGACGAACTATGGGAGGACTCACTGACACCGCCTGGCACGCCTGCTACAAGTCTTTTCGGTGCTAGAATGGGTGAGCATATATTCATCTATTCAGTACCTTTCCCTGAACTCGCCCCCTAACCATGTCTTGTTTGGCTATTCATCACGGGCTGGTAGACGAAGTAGAGATCCCGCGCGTTCGCAAACCTGGGCATATACTTCCGTACTCACTCAAACCAAGGAGTTCTAACAGGTGCGTGCTGCAGTCCATATACGAGCGCTTACTCACGCTTTTTTAGTCTCAAGTCACTTATCGAGCACCTGAAGCCTGTGGCTGCTGCGAAGTCAAAAGAAGGCCATACTACAGCGCTGATGAATCAGAATACCAATATTGCGCTGTTTCATTCCTCCCCAAGCACGGAGGATGGGAGGATCCTTGATGCAGAAGACTCTATGCTTGGGCAGCCACCTTCTGTTTGTGCTGCTTCACCCCTGCCTACGCATGCGGGAACAGACAGAAGAAAGAAGTCAGGTCAAAATCAGGCCTTGGAAGATATTGATGTAGAACAGGGTCTTAACATGACTCTCAGGCATATATACCGAGAGGTGCAAGAGGAGAACGTCGAGGGGTGTGTATTGGCGGAAAGGTTGGATGAAAAGGATGTCGCATTGATGGACGGTGCGTCAGTCTCTGTCATTTTTGTGGCTGATAGCAGTCTTCATAATTTTATTCTTTTTGATATACTTTCTCGATATTTTCTTCTGGGTGTCTTCTCAAAATTTCGGATTTCTTACACCACCGTCACCCGACAGTGCCACACCTTCCACCACCCACAGTGCACCTGGGACCGTCTCTGCGGCCTACAAGCATGAGGGCTCTCATACGTGGAGACAATTTAAACGTTCGGCGGCACACTTCACTGGAAGCCGTAAAAGGCATCAAGCCACTCAACCTCGAGTTATCTTGGAGGTATGTGGTCCGCTCTCCAGCTCGATTAGAATACGAACACTCTCTAGTCGTCTTGAAACTGCTCTCATATACTGGCACACGCAGACCCTTCAAATTCGCGCCCCCGATTCCAACCGACGAAAGCGTCTCCCTTGTCACTGAACCTGCTCTAGATGACCTCATGAAACTGGGCTATGTTGACAAAGCAAGCGATGCAAAGATCCACGGACTGCTTGCAGACCTTGAAACTGCTTCATGTCATTCGGCCAACATAGCGGAATCGAAGAAACCAAAAGACAAACGCGGGACAGGGAATTTTGGTCTCTCGCCTCCCCAGCCTTCCAGGTCTTCTATGCTAGGAGAGGGATTTGAACTGGTGCTGACGAAAAGAGAACGAAGACTTCATGCCGGCCTTCCTGAATTCGAGGATCTGCATGAACATGGTGCTAAATATGGCGAAGATTACCACGAACGACAAGATGTCGAGGGCGGAGATGAAACCTCACTTGAAACGGACAATGATGATCAGCCCGCGAAGCCTCCTCACCCTGTCTTTCATGATTCTGACATTTTGGATAGCATTCCTAACGTTGTCGACCACTCCGATGTTGCAGATAATGGTATTTCTGGTGCTACTTTCGGTGATCCAGAAACTGCGTTCGATTATCGTGGTGTTACATTCTCCAACCTCTGCGACAATGAGGCGTGTTATCGAGATCGAGATGACCCGAGTCCTCTGGAAGCTGTCTACTCACTCGACGATTTTGATTACTCTGACAAGGACGACAAGGACGACCGCCAACTCCAGGATCAGGAGCAAGATAGGGATCAAGACCACGAAGGACCACCTTCATCTTTCCCGTCATCGACATGGCACCGGTACGGCCCAAGTCCATATCCGGCCAGGCCTCCTCTCGGCGGACTTGACCAAGATTATGCCATGGCTAACACCCAAGACCTTTGTACGGAATCGGCCTTTTTCCCGCTTTCATTTGGCTCCCATAGTGAGCGGGTGTCAACGTATCCGACCGATCCATGCGTACTCTTAAATGATGATGAGGAACGAAGAGTGTCACCGGATACCGACAGCCCAAAGAAAACTCAAGGCATCTCGGAAAAGGACCAACCGGCGAACATGACGTCATTCTTACGATATTTCGTCCCGGAGATGGCTACTAATAGTGCTTTCCCCGTATCCAAACGTAGACGCCTGGATGACCCCATCACCGCCACTATCGTCACGCGAAGGTTTCTAAATGACTACTTGGCACTGCGCAACAAGAACGTGGTGCATTATCCCCTCCCGTCGGCAACTCCCACGGTCATCTCCTCTGAACCCCAGGCTTTGGAACTCGGCAGCACCTCGCCGCCCCGTGCTGTACCTCTAGAAATCCTCGACACCGACACCATACGTCTCCCCGATGTATGGAACCCACCGACCGCGAGCCATTACTATCTTGCAAGCATGGCTCTCATCCAGAAGCGCGCGCTTGTCCGGGCCTTGCGGGCTCCCGAGTGCCGGGTGCATCTCGTAGAGAGGTATGTGTTAGGTGGTGTGGACATTGTGATGGATCCAGACACAGCCGTGCTGGTTGCGCCGCTGCTGGCCCTTCCATCACAGGTCGAAGAACTTGTCGATCGCATCTCGCAGGCATCCTGGCGGTATACACGTATTCTTGTTATTCTTGAGGCATTCCCAAGTACAAATGCATTTACGGCAGAAATCATCACCAACAACGTCAAACTAGTGCCCTATGCGTTTTCGCCTCCCATGCTCAAAGCAATTAAGAAGCTCCGCCGGCTCTTGACCATCGCCGAGGGTTGTGGGACGAAGAACGCAGGGTGTAAGATTCAATGGGCGTTTGCTAATGATGTAGGCGAGGCGGCGTTATTTGTGAGAATGTTTGGGAACTTGGCTCAGGAATGGGCTTTCAATGAAGGTGGTAATGCAATTTGGGAAGATCGGGAGTGGCTACAGGTTGATGAACATGAGGTGTGTCCACTCCGTGTTTCTCATCCAGCCCCACAGCATGTACGTTATGTTGCCCATCTTTCTTTCCAGGATGAAGCGGATCTTGCGAGTGTGGAGGGCATGAACCATTTCGCAGCCTTCGTGATGCTGTATCAGGGATCGCTTCAAGAAATCCTCAATATGTCTCCTGAGAGTCGTGTGGCAGAATTTTCTTATCTGGTAGGAAGCCAGCGGATAGTAAGATGTTTTGCATGTTCCGATATTCGCAGATTCATTATGGACTTTCCTAGGCTTCTCTAAACGCCATTATCGAGCGGCGCACACAGGAGATGGTTGTAGATGCGGATAGTGAATCTGGTCTATATCTTCAGAGGGTGGATTTGTCGCATGTATGATTTCATTTTGCGGCAAATAAACCACTTTGGCCAAAATTCATTTTACCTTGCTGTATTGATTTCTGATAAGTCAAACTGATAAGCGTATCATGTTGAGAACATCCGTCCGTGTGGATGGGGAGGCTGATAATCACATGTTATACGTAATAAGGATCACTGCTGGGCGGAAATTACAACGATCGGATAGTAGGTCCACTCAAGCGCGGGTGGTAGGAGTCATACGGGTGGCAGGACGGCCACTTGTCATCACCACGTTTTCTCTGCTCAATCTCGCGCGGACCCGATGCAGTGCCGTAGGCCGAAACTCCGTGGGCCGCGGTGCTGACCGAAGTAATATAGGATCGTTTCTGTCTTTTTTTCAATTCATATTCATTGTCCTTTGGCCGGTCAACGAACCTATGTCGGACATAGCCCTATAGTATTATTGTGAGACGTGTAAGGAACATTGATGGTCAGTAGTAAGGTCAAAGGAGATCGGACGAAAGACCATACCGATAGAAACTGAATCAGAATGCATTAGCTGCGGGAAGCTGCGGGAGGCCACGGGACGCTTGTATGGAGCATGTATCGAGGAAACATTAACCATGTAATTATTATTATTTCCTGTGTCACATCAAAGTCATATCAGAGTCATATCAGAGCCGTTCAATGAAGTCGCCAGTATGAAAGTTCCATTCTGTACCTTCTTGACGCTTCTGGGAACGGGGACAAGATATAAAGCCATTGAATGAGAATCTTTGGTCCTCAGAACTAGCATCTCCCATAGCCGGAACTCGATAAACGATGGACAACCAGAGACCATTACAAGAGCCGCAGAACAAGGCCGACCTTCAGCGAGACTATCGCGCGAGGGAGAAGCGTGCCTTTGACAATCTGTTGGGGGCCCTAAACGAAGTCGAGCGCACTAATGCTCGCTCTCGACGCCGCGATATCTTGAAGAGAGGTGAGTATTTTGAAGTCTACTTTTTGCAAAGCTGACGAGACACAAAGCGACTGAATGTCTCCGAAGCCTGGGCCAAGAACAAGTCGACCTGCAACAGCAGCTCGGGGAGATCCAAAACAATACTGCAGGTAAGATAAAGATACTTTGCGGTCGCGTGTTCTCCGGACTGAGTAAAATGCACGCAGCTGTGATACTGTCCGATGAAGAGCTCGAGTTTTTCCTACAACAGTATTTGGCGGAGGGAACATCTCAGTGAGCGGCAGGTGGGAGCATAGTACAAGTATTACA
The DNA here is from genome assembly GCF_016758785.1 of Suillus bovinus. NCBI lineage: Eukaryota > Fungi > Basidiomycota > Agaricomycetes > Boletales > Suillaceae > Suillus > Suillus bovinus. The sequence goes on from NW_024542072.1 coordinate 572,642, forward strand.
CGAAGATGGGTTGGTGTGAGGAGTAGCTCAGGGGTAAGAGCAAAGCAAGAACAGCACAGAAGTCGGCATGCAGAGGCCAGGGGTCTTGGTGGACTGGGGTCCTAAAGAACATGAGTTGTATAATAGATAATCAACATGGACACATTCTTTTCCCTTTCAAAGAATGCTGGCGGGTTCACCATATGGAGTTAGAGCCTAAATGGGAGTGTATAGAGGCACCCTTGGAAGATGAATTGGAGCTGATACTCCCGGAAGAAAATTGAATACCGATAATTAGAGCCGTGGCACCTGTGCTTCATAAAGCATAGTTCCGGACGCATTAGTACAGCAAATCAATATGGAAAACACACGTACAACGTACAGGAAAATCCATGTCTTGGAACAATTTTGAGGGGCGCTAGGTCAACGTAGTTTAAGCTGTAGCCGTAGGTACGAGCCATCCAGGCTGAATGACTCTTGAGTGGTTCTACCAGCTGCCTCCTCCATCGAATTGTTTTTTTGGTAGAACAATATCGATGAAGACCAAATAACTGAGTCAGCCCCCAGCGACGCGACCTCCATTGACTCGTTTTCTTGAACATTTCTGGTGCCTCCCCCATCGAATTATGGACCTATTGGATCGACCAGGCACTATCGATGAAAAAGCTTTTTTTTCTACGTGTCCACGGCGTTCCATGAATATGGTTATGACTGTATTCGAAAAGTTCGGGTGAGAGGGATATTCATGTCATAGCTCCTCTCACCAGAAGCAAAAAATATCTGTTGTCCTCTGAGTAGCCTCAGCGAACTGGCTGCGAGGTAGGCAGAGCTGAGGACACGATTATCGGTGTTCGGACCATCGAGCGCTTCGATATCATGGCGCTAGCCATGCCATGAGTCAGATGGTAATGTGAAAGTGCTCCATGTCGAAGTCACATGCACCATAGATGTACAATAATAGAGAATGGCGTCTAGTGGGTAACTTATATCAAAGCCGAGGTATACTGCGAAATCCCTTAAACACAACAGCGCTTAAGTTGGATTGCAAACCGAAAAAGCGAAGCGCAGCCTAGAATATTGATGTAACACCAGAAGAGTTCGGAGACTCTATCTGCAGACCTGGGCGTAATCCTATAGCTGAAATTGAGCAGGTTTTTTTTTAGAGATAGGGATATTGTCTCGTACAACGATCGGCTCTCCGGCCTATCAGCAGAAGTCGAAGTTTTCATGTCCCGGGTTACCCGTAGGTTACATTTAAGCAGTCAGGTGCCGAAAACGTGGGGTGCGCATGCATCCGGGTTGATGGAGACATCTATGGCTGTGCACAATCTGTCAAGCAACATCGGGCGCGACATCATCGATGTCATCCGCGGAACACAAACTGACATGTAACACGCCGTCTGCCTTGCAACCATGTGGGACTCTGATAGCGTATGTGCGGGGTATTTCGTTGAGTTCGCATCTCTGTAGGAAGTTATCGGATGCGCAGAACACGGCGTTGCAGGTGGACTATTCCGTTCACGACGGGAAAAAGTTGAATACCAGTCGCACGAGGTGACAGCCGGGCATTCCTGAGGTTGTTCTAACCCTCCCGATTTTCTTAAGGAACCTTCACCGCCAAGCTGCTGGGCAGGAATTTCAACCTTAAGATCATCACTTCGGGCCGAAATGTTGTCAAAATGAACTTGCCAGAAATGTTCTTCCTGTTCTTGTTCTCGTTAAACTACTCCCCTAGATGTCGAAACGTGGTATGGATGTGCCTATAAGATGATGCACTTCTTCAATGTCAACCCCCAGTCGATCACCACATCAAGACTTCGTCTTCTACATCAGGTGAACCTTCCCTTCGACATGACGGACTTCAACACTCCTACCTCGCAAAGTCTGCAAATTCCGCAGCCTGCGAGGGACAATAGAAATAGATCTGCTGCTCAACGGCGATACAGGAAGAAAGAAGAGGATGGGTTTTTGCAACTCCGAGAGGCCTTGAGAGAGGTGGCCAAGGATGGTCCGCGAACCAGACAGGAAATATTGAGGAGAGGTCTGTTCACCTCTTTGCATCGTTTTTCTTGCTCTGACAGCACATTGAAGCTTCCCGTGAACTTAGACGCTTAGCAGAAGAAAACTATCTGTTATCGCAACAGAAGGCACTGGATGAGTTTCCTAGAGGAAGTTACAATCATGAACATCCTCAATCACCATCATGTAAGGAAAAACTTGCCAATATTATAGAGATCAACTAAATCGACGACTTTGTTTAGGTTGTAGTGTGATCCACGAGGATCCTGCGGAATGGCGGTCATATGGTAGGACCGACATGGCGCGCCACTGTGCACCCGACACCACAATGTCGCCAAACACGACCCATATGTTGACAGAACAAAATTATGAATGGTTTAGCCAGCTGTACGACGCAAACATGGGGCAAGACAGTAGTCATTCAAACTGTTCGTGGGCATCGCAACCGAACAGTGATTTCGCCAGACGGCCGCACAGTGTAGGTGATTATTATCCGAGATGTGCGAACTATGAGCATCGAGAATAATTGTACTTTAGGAGGTCATGTGCAGATATCGAGGATAATTAGGCATATCGAAGGGCAGGTCCCCCGCGGCGGCCAACATTAATTAATATTGTGAATGGGTCTTCAATAAATCTGTAATTTTATTATAAGTCGCGCGATAACATAGAGGAGTATGATTCCGTACGCAACAGAACAGCCCCTAGCCTATAGTTAATGAGCCAGGATCCCTGACAAGTCCACGAAGGAGAGAAGTTGTTGATCCAAGGATTCAGTGATTTGAATATAAATGGAAACAGAGCCGCTGAGTTTGAAACAATAACTTGAAGATTATCGTTTCCGACGCTCAACGCAAAGATCGCTTTATCGCCAAGGCACTGCTTGTCGGTACCAAGCCTGTTCGCGTCGTGCGCCCTGCAAACACAGCACTATTTAAGGCCTAGCAAGCAGCTAGACTTCCCACCATCTTCAAACTGTGACCACCATGCCCGAGGTCAAGAACAAGGTCTGTCTGATGTGGGTAGCGCAGTAGTACCCGAATGTAAAGATCTTGCTTCATTGACGATTATCACTACAGCGTTCACGATGGGTGGGGAATCGCTCCAGAGAAAGGCATGAAAGGTGATGCTATCGATGCAGCAGACACCACCAACATGGACACCATTGCCAAAAAACATTCCTATCGCACCCTTTTTGCACATGGAAATGCGGTCGGTTTGAACGATGGGCTCATGGGCAACTCTGAAGTTGGGTGTGTACAACATGCGTTCCCGATTTATCCTGTCGTTCAACTACGACCTATATCAATACTCTAGCCACCTCAACATCGGGGCAGGCCGTATCGTGTGGCAAGATATCGTCAAGATCGATGTGTCCATTTCCAAACGGCAATTCCACAAAAATGAGACGATCCTTGCGAGCATGAATCATGCGAAGGACGGAAATGGCCGTCTTCACCTCCTTGGTCTGGTCAGTATGTTACGATGATGGCCGTGCACTGCATCACTTCATAACTTCACTTCGTAGGTCTCAGATGGGGGTGTCCATTCCCACATTAGACATCTCAAGGCACTTTTGGAGACTGCAAAGGAAACTGGCGTTCCTCACACTTACGTTCACTTTTTCGGCGACGGCCGGGACACTGCACCTCGCTCAGCTAAGGGTTACGCACAAGAACTGCTGGACTTCATGAAAGAGATCGAGTATGGTACACTTGCCACGGTTGTTGGCAGATACTATGCGATGGACCGCGATAAGCGTTGGGAACGCGTCAAGATCGCTGTTGATGGCCTCGTTCGCGGCGAGGGCGAAGAGGGTAAAGACATCCTCGAAAAAATCGAGGAGAAGTACAAGAATGATGAGACTGATGAGTTCCTGAAGCCCATCATCGTAAATGGAGACGAGGGACGTATTAAAGAGGGAGACACCCTCTTTTTCTTTAACTACCGTTCAGATCGGATGCGGGAGATCGCAAGCGTCATTGGACTCCCGGACAAGCCTATGGAAATAGACATCCCCAAAGACCTGGTAAGTTCGTATCTCAGCCGAACAATTCATTCCGAACTGATCGCATAGTGTAGCACATCACCACTATGTCCCGTTACAACGCTGAGTTCCCATTCCCAGTAGCCTTCCCGCCCCAAGCCATGACCAACGTTTTGGCCGAGTGGCTTTCGAAACAAGGCGTGTCTCAAGCGCATATCGCAGAGACAGAGAAATACGCCCATGTTACGTTCTTCTTCAACGGCGGGCTCGAGAAACAGTTCCCTGCAGAGGAACGCTATATGATCGCATCTCCCAAGGTTGCTACATATGACAAGCAGCCAGGGATGAGCGCCCAAGGTGTCGCAGACAAGGTCGCTGAGGTGGTTAAGAGCAAGGAGCACGAGTTCGTCATGTGCAACTTTGCCCCGCCGGACATGGTCGGCCACACGGGTGTGTATGAGGCTGCAGTAGAAGCCATCACTGCTACTGATAAGGCGGTCGGAACGGTTTACGACGCATGCGTCGAGGCTGGATACGTTTTGCTCGTCACCGCAGACCACGGAAATGCGGAGCAAATGATCAACTTGGAGACTGGTGCCCCTCATACTGCACACACTACCAACCAGGTGCCTTTCATCATGACAGCCCAGGGTCTTGAGTTTGCGAGCGACGAGGAAGACGGCGAAGGAGAAGAGGGGGGTGCACTTGCTGATGTTGCACCCACTATTTTGGCGATTATGGGCTTAACTCAGCCGGAAGGTAAGAATTGTTTGCGATTTGGCGTGATGCCTTATTGATAGTGTCCATTAGAAATGACCGGGCGCTCATTACTGAAGAAATAGATAGGATAGACGGCGGACGCAAACGGAATGTAGACGAAGGTTGTAGAATATACCGTGACTATGGAAATTGAAAGTAATATGTAAAAGTCAAGTAGGAGCCACGAGAATATCACAATTTGAAAGATAGACAGATGACCTTGTGCGCGTGCCAAAAAATCTGGATCCCAACGGATGCGATGACACATCCGATTGTGACGCGACCAACTAGCCTAGGCCAACCTCGAGAACTTCAGCATGCCGACCGAGTACGGGTACGCCTACTCGACCAACTATACTAGTAACTTAGTAAGCCCCCCGTGCCGAAATAGGGTCTACGGCCCCAAAAGGGCAACAAGACGGGTTTTCAAAAAAAAACCTCAGGGAAGTACTATCACCTGATTCGGAATGCACAATCGATGGATAATGCACAATGCACTCCAGAGCTCACCACTCTACATATATTTCATTCGGAACAGCTGGTGGACAATTATTAGCATACATTCAATAATACTACCAATTCAAAATTTTAAAATCGGTGCTGTGAAGCCTTCCCGAGATGAAACATTGTGCGAGTGTGCCCAAAATGAGTGATTTTTGGACACTAAATCCAAGATCCACCCAGATCCCATTAACCTATCAACACAGAAAGTTCAAAATATGTGAAATGCACCATCCTGAATCTACTCCAGGTGTTTCTATGTCAATAGGACACCACCACAGCATGCTATTCGCGATTCATGAGCAAAGCGTGACGGTCAGGCTAGATTGGGAAATCACACTCTCGGCTTGGTTGAGTCTCCGCTTTCTTTGCATTCGGCAGAATCGGCACATATCAGCATCTGTTCCTTTGAAGACACCAGAGGACATTGTTACATTACAAGGACAGTCGACCAAGAATTGACCATACTGCTCCCATTCAAGCTACACCATCTCAGCAGCTCGTTCCAAGCATCAGTCATGGTTGTATTTCACTTACTTCCATGTTTATTTTGTTGCTGATAATGTCTGAATAGCTATGCATAGTAACGGCGCTCCCTTCTCGAGTCAAGCGGCACAGCAAATGAACGGTCCTTTACCCTTCCCCTCATTTAATCCACCACCTGCATACCCACTCCATTATCCAGGTCGCGAGACACGATTCATGCAGCCAGTGCCAGCCCCAGAAGGGGCTCGTCCTCTTCGAACTTCACAAGACCTCCCACCACAGCTACATGCTGGGCCGTCCACTGGCAGATACATGCCTTACCCCCTGCATGGCCTTCCTGCACCATTAAATAGAGTTTCAGCAAATAATGATCACTCAGCACAGCCTAGTGTTTATTACTAGATATTATTCCCTCAATGAAATTTGATTTGGAGCTCGTTATTGAAGCTTGAAGTTATGAACGGTGCGGAACACTGGACTTTCATTCGCTTTGCACGCTGTCGGACTGTGAATATCATTGTGTATTGGCCGAGGTGCCGCGCGTGACATAGTGTGACGAAATTGTGCATTTCTATTGTGTTTTCGACACCTCAACTTCCAGTGCTGCCGCTGCAACAAGCTCGCAACAAAATTAAAAATTCTTGTTGGGCCTAATGCACAGAGACCTAAAGTATACACTACAGTAGATCCGATACGAATATGTGTTGTTGTTGTGTTGCTATTCAGCAATAAGTGTAAATTGTGCATTTCCCGTCGAATGATAGTATCGGAGAGCTAGCGGGCGAAGAACGGAGTTTTGAGAATGTGAATTTGTAAGTGCTAGTTGTGCCGGCCGAAGCACCGTTCGATCTCGTTCATGAGACGGGTCTAACTAGTTTTACAGTTACCATAATTGCGGCTCGAAGGATTTTCCTGCAAGAGCCTTGACCTGGGATGTTTTGTTCCTTTCGAGACGAAATCAATCATAAAATTTAGCTTCCAGATATGCAAGAACGAGTGCTTCCAGAACTCCGTGCCATTCCGCAAGACCTAAATGTTCAAACGTTCAAGCTACGGCGCTCCGCTCTAACTAACCACATTACATAATACATTCTTATCTGAAGATAAGACTGTCGACGGGAAAGGCACAATTTTCACTTGTGGCTGAATGACAACACATATTCATAAGTATCAGATATACTGTAGTGTATACCTCGAGTTTTTGTGGATTAGGCCCAACAAAATTTATTTTATCTTATTGCGAGCTTGTTGCAGCGGCAACACTGGAAATTGAAAACTCATGCATTTTGTCACGCGCGGCATCTCGGCCAACACACAATAGCATTTCAAGTCCGACAGCGCTCTGAGTGTCACGGACAGCTCCGATTCTGCTAGATGGTTAAAGCGGAGACTCAATCAAGTCAACAGTCTAACTGTCACGCTGCACTCATGAATTGTGAATAAAAGGTTCTACAGCGTCGATTAAATACTTGTTCTCCAGATGAAATATATGTAGAGTTGTGAGCGATAAGTATGTAAATTAGGTCATCGTACGACGTATTTTAGCTTTGACGGCATGAGTCTATTCTATAGGTACCTTGACCCGAACACCACTGCACTTCTCACTCAAAAATGTAACTCGCATCAATGTGCTGGCTAGACCTAGGGTTAGGAACATGAATCCTGAGGTTTCAATGGCTTCTAGCTAGCTTATAATGCTATAGATCTGCGGCTACTGTGACAATAATACTCAGAGAGTCCGTCATCCACAAAAATGTTATCGGGTAACGAACATCAAAATGGGCTGAACTAGACCTCACTGGTAATGGTTAGACAGTTACAGCAGTGAGTAATTTCGATGCTTGCACTTACGATATACACTGATAGAAGTCTTCGGATAGTCTGTGCACGTTAGACACCTATTATGAGTATTTTCACCCTCCGCACTGCGATTTATCTGGCTCTGAAGGCGACTACCTGCGCTTAGTTGTGCTCCAAAAAACTTCCATTGGTCATATCTCCTGTCTGGCTCTCATTTGTGGGTCCAGTCACATTACTGTATTCGTAATGGGCATACCTTTGGATACAGCTTCATTTTTAGCTTTGTTTCTCGAAACTTTGTTATACGGTGCGTTTCCAACCAGTACTCGAAGTCATGGCGTCGAATTTTATCATCTCAAACATCTAACAGGCGTGTTCTTTACTTTGTACTGGTTGACCATATTCGTCTTATTCAATAAAACCGGCATTCAACGACAACTTCTCGTCCCGGTGGCAACCATACTACTCTGTATTGCAACAGCTGTGAGTCTAATAACCAAACCTCTTGGCAAAATTGCTCAACATGATCGTTTTTAGCATCTAATAATCGATTTTGTTCGAGCGCTAGAAGCCTTCATATTCAAGGTGGATACGATTGGTGCAGATACTTACTATTCGGACCTCGCTTCCCCGTTGGATCTTGCATCGAAAGCACTTTACATTACACAAACCACTCTTGCTGATGGTGTAGTTGTAAGTTTCTCCACTTGAATGTTTGATCTCCCTTTGAATAGAGTAGGTTTGGCGATGTCACGTACTTAACCACAAAAGCCGCTTTGTTGCCATTCTCGGTTGTATCGTACTAGTAGTCAATGCGGGTGAGCATTTCGAAGGGTATCATCCGATTATCGTCTGATCTTGTCATTTTGCAGCTACCGGGTACTATGTTGTTTGGTCCCTCTCTCGGGCCTATGCACTGTCCAAAGTTTCCGCCGCCGCTTCAGGATGTATCACTACATTCTATACATTAACCATGTTTGTCAGCGTCGTCTGTACCAGTACGTCTATCGCACATGCTTTGTGGCTACTGATGACCAGAATAACACAGTTTCAATTGCATGGCGAATTTATCAAACTCGCCGTTTTATGCCAGGAGGCCTTGCCACCCTTTTACCCGTTTTCATCGTCGTCATTGAGAGTGGCGCTTTATATGCCACGAGTGTGCTCGCTCTCCTTATATCATTCTTGGTCGGATCCAATGGCGAATACATCATGCTCGCTGTGATCCCTCCGATTGTAGTAAGTAAAATGAATTGGTTTGCATACAAGATATTCATAAAGTCTTCCAGGGGATTACATTCTGTCTCATCATTCTCCAAGTACAGTTCCACGTTGGCGGCCACTCCTCGAGCGAACAGTCCTCTGAAATAGGTGGCATTCTCACCAACCTCTTTCGAGGACGAAATACGCGGGACCACAACTTCAACATGCAACGGGTGGCTGTGCATATTACCGAGGAGATCGTTCAGTCTGATAATATGAGCGGAAAAGATAGTCAACCGTCCTCAGGGGGCGTCTTTCAATTGTAGATCTAACTGGAGTCGGATATTATATTACGAGCTGCGGTCGATATTGTGGATATCGATATCAGTTCCAATGCTGAACCATATGATACGGTATACCCCCCTAGAGCATTAGAGTTGGAAAACACCAGGGTCTCTTATAAATCATGTTAAGGCTCTCGCTCATGTGATTTTCACATGACGCCCTCGTGTCAATGAAGTCATCTAGCTGAAGTCTCAAATACAATCAGGAGCTTTGGAATGAGATCCACGTCTATCTCTACCATAGAGACACTTCGAATCTAGGGATAGATTTGGAGTCGTGGAATATCCTGGAGTTGATGTGATTAGGCGCAGTGGATGGCCTGCAGTGGACGGCCTGCTCTGCTCGAGAGAGAGAGGAAGAACAAGCTGCATGAAGCTTCTGAAGCTTTGAAGCCGTGCCGCGTCACGTGCGCTACATGCAAACTGTTGTGATCTCGGGCTTTACCGGGCCCTTTGTTGATCCGCACCACCAACCGTGATTGCACCTACTACTTTGCTGAGTTTGCTCTACCCCGACCTGCTTAGGCTCAGCAGTCAGAGAGGTAGATATAGATGTCGAGATAATTGACATGTATTCACCACGACCCATCAGTCTATTCGTACTAGACTGTAGCTGCATTTGTCGCATCGCGTCATGTCATTCCAGGCTGCCGGAGGACACTTATAAATGCTGTGAGTGACGGTGCCTTTCGGGATGATGCCATACAGTCTTCAACTTCACACATGCCCGAATTTTTTTTGGGTGTACTCAATCTTGAGCTTTGATTGCGAGATGTAACCATCTCGGCTGCTTGTAACTTGGTTGGCACAGGCGATGCCAGGAGTACTGCGCTAGTCTACAGGTCAGGAAACCCCTTGGAGAAAGCTGATGCAGACATGAAAGTCGAGACGTCGTGTTCCTGACTTGGATGTCACAGTCGATGCCAGGAGTACTGTGCCAATGTCATCCCTCTTTGGATAAGAGCAGGCTGCAGCTAAACTATACAAGCCACACCGCACGTAATAACTTGCAGATCTTGCCATGTGCTACTAAGTACACGCATCCACATGCCCAACAATGCGAAGGGAAGGCTAGATCATGACGTGGACAGGCCCCTCCGAGTCGGCCAGTCGCCCATCAAAAACCTAGCACATTTCTCCGATATTTTTACGAAGACCGCATGTCATCTTACTATACCCACCTATGCACAGGCGGCCATAAGCACATGTGCTCACCGATTGAGCACTCTTCCGAGCTTGAGATTGATGCCACGCTCAAATGTTCGTAGGTCACCTGACGCTTGACTTTGGCATGTCTCGACAACAACATGGTGGTCCTGGAACGATATCGATGATCGATGATTGGCCGCACGTCAAGTCGGTGGTGACGGCGGCCCGCAGCAGCAATGACTGAATTCTTTAAATACCGACACACTCAAGACTTTATTCCCCTTACCCAACTCCTCTCATTTTCAATATCTCTCACAAACAACCAATGGCTTCTGGATCTGATGTCAAGGTCGAATTCGACCCCAAGAACATGCTTTTCCGCAGGCTCGGCCCTAGTGGTCTCCGAGTCCCTGTCTTCTCGCTTGGTGGATGTATGTTTATTTCGTGTACTATTCGTGCTTGATGGTGCTGAACGGGAACTTAATAGGGCTTACTCTTGGTGGAACTGTGATCGGTGACCCAGTCAAGGTGAGCATTAATTAAACTCCAGTCTTCAAAATATCAGAGCATCCGACCACCCACCAAAAGGACATAATAAAAACCGCATTTGACAATGGTATCAATATGTTCGATACCGCAGAGGCTTACGCAAAAGGCAAGTCCGAATTGGAAATGTGAGATTCTTCGACACCTTGGCGAGCATTGAAGCTGACTGCGAGGGAAGGGGTCGCGTAATCAAGGAGCTCGGCCTCCGCCGGACAGATCTTGTCATCACCACCAAATTATTCTGGGGTCTGCGTACTGGTCCTAATGATGGTGGTCTCTCGAGAAAACAGTGAGTCATTTGCGACTGCACTCAAGAGAGAGTGCTGACCTAGTTTTCAGTATTATTGAAGGAACTAAGGACTCTCTGGAGCGTCTTGGTCTTGACTACGTCGATGTCATCTTTGCGCACCGCCCGGATGTCTCAGGTATGGTTATCCATGTTCGCTGAAGGGATCAAATCAGCTCAATCAAATTGTTTAGTCCCCATGGAAGAGGTAGTGCGCGCATTCAACTGGGTGATCGAGAAGGGCTGGGTATGTCGCCTGAGTAGGAGAATAAGAGCGAAGTACTCACAGCATTCTAGGCATTCTACTGGGCAACGTCAGAATGGTCTGCATACGAGATCGAGGAGGCGCAGCGTGAGCTCTTTTGTGTTAGGGAGTCAGGAGCACTGCTGACGAGTGGTTATTACAGATATCGCATCGAAGTTTGGACTCCATGGACCCATCGCTGAACAATGTCAACACAAGTAAGTGCCCCTCCCCCCCATCTTTTCGACTGTGAATTCTAAGTCCTTGGTCAGCATGTTCCATCGTGAGCGCCCCGAGAAGGAGTACCGGTGGGTCACTATCATTTTCGTTATGATCAGTGGCTAAGACAAATTTACCAGTCCTTTGTACAAGAAATACCAACTAGGCACCACCGTCTTCTCCGCTCTTGCTAGCGGTCTTCTTACTGGAAAGGTGTGCTGCTCCCAATAAGCCAACAATCATTTTCTCATCTCGGATGCAGTACAATGCCGGTATCCCAGATGGAACCCGTTTCTCGACGCACTCCAACTTTTTCAAGGGCACGGTGGACAGCTTGCAAAAGGAGGAGGGTCTCACAAAGATCCGCAAGGTCAATGAGTTAAGCGTACTCGCAGAACAAGGTATTTCCTCCCTTGTCGCACACGATTGATCGAACTGACACGCACCTGATAGTGCTTGGTTGCACCGTCACGCATCTGGCACTTGCGTGGGTCGCAAAGAACCCGAACACAAGCACTGTCATCCTCGGAGCCTCGAAACCTGAGCAAGTCCTTGATAACTTGAAGGCTCTCGACGTTATCCCCAAACTCACACCGGAGATAATGGACAGGATTGAAGCGATTTTGGAGAACCAGCCATCTGGCCCGGTAAATGCTTGCCTTTGATGAGTAAACTTCACGATGCTGAAACTTGATGCTTGTAGCCGACATTTGGTCGCCCGCCACTAGATCCCAACGGCCGTCTGTGAGAAGGGGAGATTGATAGAGTGCACCTCGTGGTCGGAAAATAAATTCCCAGTATCAACAGTCTCGCTGTCTTAGATAAGTGCCGTGATTGACCCATGTGAACATCAAACATTTGAGTTCGTCTTGTCATAAGGCGGGGGAACACGGAATCCCGTTGTTCGACAGATTTCTTATGGTCTTCCGACTCGGAGTATGTACTCGTGGTGTCGCGATGACATCATGAAGATCTTGACTGAGAAGCATGAGTAAGAACTCACACGTATCATCTGTACATGGTCTACTAGTACCAGCTTGAATCGCTCAGATTTTGATTCCAATTCACTTGTTGCACGTCGAAAACCTTTGCTTTGTACTTGAAATAGAGTCTGATGAAGTCGATATAACTGTGTTGAAATAGAGCCAGGCGTTAGTCGGGAAAATCCTCGACTAACGTATGGGAAAGAGAGAGAATCTATATTTATATAGCACGGTAAACAACGGAAACTTGTTAAGACGCAGTTGCTTTGCGCGAGAAAATGGAAAAACGATATAGTACGAATAGCCAATAAAGTCCGTTTTTGATGTTGTAGTGGGGGAGTTGATTCACTTGAACTTGTAGGAACGCAAGAATTTTCGCGCTCGCCCAAATTTGATGTTAGTTCATGTTAGTTCTAGATTTTCAAGTCGATGTACTGCTCTCTACATTTGGACGGACTGTATGCATGAGCATGGATGTAATTACCATTCGTGTATAACACCCCTGTCAATAGTATCATTGGGTTTTGACACGAGGCGGAGACAGTGTCGCTTAGAGATGTGTTAGTTTCACATACATATATAACTTGAGTTGAAGCCTTTGTAAAGTCCCATGCAATAACCACCCTACCGTACACCATCACCGTATAAACCATGTCTGTCAAAACGGAGTTCGACCCTAAGAACATGCCCTTCCGCCGTCTGGGCCCCAGCGGCCTACGGGTGCCGGTATTCTCACTTGGTGGATGTGAGCAGCTTGCTAATTGGTACAGCATTACATGGTGCTGACAATACGTCGTAGGGCTGACGCTGGGAGGAACTGTTGTTGGTGACCCTGTCAAGGTAAGGGAGCCTGGATTTTTAGGCTTACACGTGAATGGCAAGCCTCAACTCGGTCTCACGATCAGGAAATTATCAAAGCTGCCTTCGAGAATGGTATCAACATGTTTGACACCGCTGAGGGCTATGCAAAGGGCTACTCGGAAGTTGAAATGTGCGTGCTAAAGGAAGCCTCGTCGAATAAGTTTAACATGGCCTCTGGACAGGGGTCGCGTTATCAAAGAACTTGGTTACCGCCGCTCTGATTTGATCATCACCACAAAATTGTTCTTTGGTACCCGTACTGGTCCGAATGACACTGGTCTCTCCAGAAAACAGTGAGCGCGAATAAAGCTTGAATCAGGTCACGTGAACTTATCGTCGGCCTAGCATTATTGAAGGTACTCAGGAATCATTGGATCGTCTTGGCCTCGATTATGTTGATGTCCTCTTCGCACACCGACCTGATGACACCAGTACGCTTGAAGTTGTGACCACAAACATAGACATTGAAGACATCGTTTACAGCACCGATGGAGGAGATTGTCCGCGCTTTTAACTATGTCATTGAGAAGGGCTGGGTGAGTCTCAAGGCTCATGTTTCTTAGTCCTTCTCAAAATCTTTTCAGGCATTCTACTGGGCCACATCAGAATGGTCCGCCAGGGACATTGAGGAGGCTTACCGTGCGTTTCACCTGTTTCTCGAATGACCCAGATGTAATATGTTGTTTAGACATCGCTGAGAAGCTCAACCTGATTCCTCCTATCGCTGAGCAGTGTCAGCACAAGTGAGTTGACAAATATACTGCGAGATCCAGCATCCTGATGAGTATCTAGCATGTTTCACCGCGAACGCCCCGAAAAGGAATACGCTCCTATCTACAAGAAATATTCCATCGGAACCACCGTTTGGTCTGCATTGGCTAGCGGTTTCCTCACTGGGAAGGTAATCGACATTCCCAAGATAGACTGCAGATCAGACTGCTGATGATTCGCGATCTTCAGTATAACAATGAAATCCCAGAAGGATCGAGGTTTGCTGCCCACTCCGAATTCTTTGAGGATACTTTGAAGAGCCTCAGCGAGGAGGAGGGTCTCTCCAAGATTCGCAAAGTCCAAGCGCTTTCAGAGCTCGCCGAGACAGAGTTGGGGTGTAGCGTCACACACTTGGCGTTGGCATGGATTGCAAAGAATCCGAACACGAGCACCGTCATCCTCGGTGCCTCCAAGCCTGAGCAGGTGGTCGATAACTTGAAGGCACTAGACGTCATTCCCAAGCTAACGCCTGAGATCCTATACAAAATTGAGACCATCCTCCAAAATAAACCTGCACCAACTGTAAGTGGCGACATTGGAATGTTGATTGAATTGAGGATGCTGATCGTCACTGCCCTTTCAGCCTACCTTTGGCAGGCCACCACTTGATGCATATGGTCGTCTATGAAATCGATGATTTTCTGTCGGATCTTATGGCACGAAGGACTGACTGACTGACATAAACAACTCCGAGAGAAGATTAAGTATTGACGGCTAGTTGGCGGGAAACTGCGATGTGACGACGCTGGTAAAAAAGAATAGAGGCCAAGACATCCTGTATTCCAGGGTGATTCGGTCGGTCCGAGTTTGTGCCTGCCGCTTTGAAGTTATTATTTAGTCGTATCAATCCACCTCCTTGCAGAGAAAGATCGCATAGGCGACAGATACAGAATTTTGTCAAAAAGGCGGTTGTGCATCGCCCAATACCGAAAGTTCCTCTCGACTCTTTGTCTATTTGGATACAGCAGTGAGATCGATGCTCCGCCACATGAGTCAACTTACGGCATTACCTGCAGTCTTGATGCATGCGATTTTGACGCATGAGAAGTAAGCTGATAGTGGATGGATAGCTGGATACCCGGGCGGCAAATTGACATTGGGGATGCCGAGGAAGATATAGGCATTTAAGATCACTGAACTGCAACAGGATCATAGGATCACCAAGCATGTGGTAGATAAAAGAGGCGACGTACGTATAGGGTAAAAGCCTTGCATTCCGAGTTGAGTTTGTAAATGAATCAATTTAAAGTTCGGTTATTTACGAGCTTGATTATGTGATCGTAGCTGAAAATTAAAATTAGCATCATTGTCACCTGATATTGCATGCGCAATGATTTCGAGTGAGGCGTCGATTGTTGGGAAAGAGCTCACAGCGCATCCTGTATCTGTAATCTCTGAACTTAAGTTGCAAAAGGAAACCAGGAGAAAGTGAGTCGAAATGACACTTTCCAGGCTTCAACGGATATTTTGCGCGGGAGAAATTGACCCCTTGCCGTCGCCGGAAATTTCAGCTTGAATAGGCACCTAGATTTGCTGCAATTCGAGAAATATGTAAAGCTGTAGCCGCAGCACACAGCCTCGAACTTCGTCTCGTTCGTAGAACGGAGGAGGTAAGCCGACGCTAGACAAAAGGTACGAATCTCAGTATTCGTTTAGGAAACTCTGTTAACAATGTTTTGTACCTAGACAAAAGGTACGACTATGAAAACGCGTTAGACTATTCGTCAAACGCTACAAGCGATAAATACTCACATCTCAGTATTCGTTTAGGAAACTGAGATGTTGCGGCACTGGCGCATCCGCCTTTATAGGTGAGTGCGCCAGTTAAACTTTAAAGATAGCCGAAATGTACTTAAAGAGGGGGCCCTTGATTCCGTACCACTACCATGGACGAAATTCCCACGCAAAATTTTTGCGGGCAAGGTAGAGCCGTCGCAGCTCACAGTACCAACTGGCCATGAATCAAATAAACACCTTAGAAACGAAACGAAACTGAACTCACCGATACTACATAGTCCGAAACCCAGCCTATATAACCACATCAACGCGAGTAAACTCCCCACATACCCAAACTCAACCAAGTACAACGCCCGAAGAAAACCAGAACGAGGCAGTCAAACTACCCGAACACCAGCCATACGTCAAACTACAACATATGAGACAAAAGACCACACACAACCCCAGAAGGAAAACTGAAAACTGAAAACTGAAAACCCGTCCCAATCACCCAACCGGACCACACCCATCACGCACATATAAACTAAAAACATAATAAAGTGCACGGAACACGAAATACCCGACAAAACACAACGGCCCAAGTACGTGTACCGCCTACTGAACACAACAAGTGTAATAAGAACCCCTACCTCCCCTCATCCCGCAACAGCATATGCAACCGAGACACATGTAAGCCAGCCCCCACCCAAACGCCCTGATAAACAAATGAACCTAAGCCATAAAGAGAACACAGCCTACCTCAAACTACCATAATGAAGCCATAAGGTAACGCCCCTCACCCTCACCCTCACCCGAAAACCCCAGTATAAAAGACCCCCCCTCACCAGCAGTAATCCCCAACCTGCTCACAAAGATGAAGGACATATCCAGCGTAAAAACTGCGAACCTCAATGCCCGCCCCTCTCCTATGGGCATCCGCCAGTTCCCTTCACAGACATCAGCGAACAGGCTCACAATTCTTCCCGCCCAACGTCCTAACAGATGAAGGGGAATGCACCGCAGAGGGACTATCCCCCCCTGATACCCCATCACCATCCCCCCGCCCACACATCGAGCGAATCCCGCCCTCAGAACCTGAGGAGAATGAGACGACCCCAACCACCAACTCCCTCACCCTCACAAAGGACTTAGAGGTAGAGATGCCCCTCGATACCGATACCCACCCCCAAACCCCTGCGCAGACCCCCGCCCCCACGGAAGATGAAGCAATGACAGACCTACTCGTCTCTACACCCAACCCAACCCCAGCTCGTACCCAACTTCCTGCAACATCACAAGCATCTGAGGAAGACCTTCTCTGAGCTCACCTAGCGGTCGCAGAGACGAATCGCTCCATCATTAAGTCCAACGGCATTAACTCACTCATGGTCATCCCCCAATTCACACCCACCCCAATTGGTGGCTTCCCCCATATTCACTTGGCCCACGCAGCACAGCTATTCGATTTCCAAGCGGCAAAAGTCATCACCGCATGGCTCAAGGTACCCCACCCCAAGATCCTTGTGAGAGTCTTTGACCACGACGGGAAAAACCCCTCTGTTAAAGGCCCAATACTAGTCGAACGCCTACGCATAGCGGTAGCTGAGATCGCTCACTTCGTCCACCAAGACGACCAAGAAGTGAAAGTCTCCCCACCCTGCCCAGAAGCCATCAAAGAGGGCTCTGACCACCCCCTCAGTTTCCTGATCTACAACATATCAGACGAAACAAAATCACTCATTCTAGACCAACGAATCTGGTCATCAACCGAAATCACCTTCGCAGCTCACCAATTCAAAGTCAACTCCCCTCCATTACTCCTCTTCTGCCTCCACGGCTTCTCGACCACAGACATAGCAACCGTCAGAACGGCCGTCTACGAAGCATGGTCGGATGACGTCACCAGATGGGACATCTGTGACATCCTATCCGAAGGGGATCTCCCTGAAGACAAAGTCCACACCGCAGCATGGGACTTCATCAGATCACTGTGGATAGAGCGCCTCGACTTCAAGGTCAGCGGAGGCATCCTCCTCCCACGGTACAATGTGTTCGCGATCAGCCTCACCAATAATCCCTCAGTCTGGACGAAGCTAAGAGCCTACCTTCACTCCCTAACCTACCCATCTGAACTCGAAGGAAATGGCACGGCAGTCAACTTCATGCCCTGCCCCCTCTGCCACTCAATTGCCCACCCCCGTGGCCTCTGCCCGTTCCCAAACATCCCACTTTGGAATGGACCCAAACACAACACGACCGTGAGACACAACAATATGAGCCAAAGAGGTAGAGGCAAAGGGAGGAGAGCCCCCGCCCGAGAACTCACTTACTAGCTGACACACATACTTGCCACCCCGCCCCCGTGATACTATAGCTAACTTGCACATATGCATACATCATGTAACTACGTACTTGAATAAACCCCCCTCACAAAAACCTAAATGATGCAAAGGTGCGCACGACCCTGACAGCAGCCACAAACTGCATCAATTGGATCTACAGGGCTAGATCCAACCAACCCCTTCACCTGCGGCCCAAATTTACTGATTGCGGAAGCAAGACAGGAAAGCCAAAGGAGCCCTAACGGCGTATGCCAAAATGGAGGCCTATTCAGGCCAAGGATTAGCCGTGCTGAGAAGCTGAAGTGACCGCAGAAGACTCAATGAGTACAGGACTCGTTTTTTCAGATAGCGTGAACATCTATCCACCGTGGCTGCCCGGGATATGACAGCCCTCGCCTCTTAATGGTCGTTCAGATGGCGTAGTAGTTCGACCACTCAGCAAACTTACAATCAAAACTCACTTTACGGTTCTTTTCCCGGCCTTGGTTCGAGCCTCCTGAGCAGCAGAGGGGGAAGCCCTCAAACCGCCGGGGCCAACCCAGATGACGCTACACAGGAGATTGGAGGCGGACCCCCAGCTCCAACGCCACACCAGGCAGACAACAACAATAGAGACACACCTCACATCAGAAAGAAAAAGAAAACGAGAGCTAACATTCTTCTCGCTACCCTGAACATGAAGGGCCGTGCATCCCCCCAACTAGGGAACAGTGAAATATCAAAATGGTCAACAATACAACACATTATGAGAGAGAAAAAGATAGGCATACTATGCGTCCAAGAAACGCACCTACTGCCTGAACACGAAACACGAATAAATGAACTATACTCACGAAGAATCAAAGTCATAAACTCGAGAGACCCACACCGCCCAGGTAATTCGGCAGGGGTAGCAGTAGTGATCAACACCGAAATCTTCAACCCGAATGAACTAGAAACGACAGTAATCATCCCCGGCAGAGCCTTGGCACTTAAAACAAAATGGCATAACACACACCTGACCATCGCCAACATATACGCCCCAAACAACCACACGCAACACGCTGAGTTCTGGAACAAAATATCAAGAACCT